>NC_086093.1:9189464-9531776 GCF_948474715.1 Cydia amplana | reverse complement strand
ACCTATCCTAACCTAACCTAACCTAACCTAACCTAACCTAACCTAACCTAACCTAACCTAACCTAACCTAACCTAACCTAACCTAACCTAACCTAACCTAACCTAACCTAACCTAACCTAACCTAACCTAACCTAACCTAACCTAACCTAACCTAACCTAACCTAACCTAACCTAACCTAACCTAACCTAACCTAACCTAACCTAACCTAACCTAACCTAACCTAACCTAACCTAACCTAACCTAACCTAACCTAACCTAACCTAACCTAACCTAACCTAACCTAACCTAACCTAACCTAACCTAACCTAACCTAACCTAACCTAACCTAACCTAACCTAACCTAACCTAACCTAACCTAACCTAACCTAACCTAACCTAACCTAACCTAACCTAACCTAACCTAACCTAACCTAACCTAACCTAACCTAACCTAACCTAACCTAACCTAACCTAACCTAACCTAACCTAACCTAACCTAACCTAACCTAACCTAACCTAACCTAACCTAACCTAACCTAACCTAACCTAACCTAACCTAACCTAACCTAACCTAACCTAACCTAACCTAACCTAACCTAACCTAACCTAACCTAACCTAACCTAACCTAACCTAACCTAACCTAACCTAACCTAACCTAACCTAACCTAACCTAACCTAACCTAACCTAACCTAACCTAACCTAACCTAACCTAACCTAACCTAACCTAACCTAACCTAACCTAACCTAACCTAACCTAACCTAACCTAACCTAACCTAACCTAACCTAACCTAACCTAACCTAACCTAACCTAACCTAACCTAACCTAACCTAACCTAACCTAACCTAACCTAACCTAACCTAACCTAACCTAACCTAACCTAACCTAACCTAACCTAACCTAACCTAACCTAACCTAACCTAACCTAACCTAACCTAACCTAACCTAACCTAACCTAACCTAACCTAACCTAACCTAACCTAACCTAACCTAACCTAACCTAACCTAACCTAACCTAACCTAACCTAACCTAACCTAACCTAACCTAACCTAACCTAACCTAACCTAACCTAACCTAACCTAACCTAACCTAACCTAACCTAACCTAACCTAACCTAACCTAACCTAACCTAACCTAACCTAACCTAACCTAACCTAACCTAACCTAACCTAACCTAACCTAACCTAACCTAACCTAACCTAACCTAACCTAACCTAACCTAACCTAACCTAACCTAACCTAACCTAACCTAACCTAACCTAACCTAACCTAACCTAACCTAACCTAACCTAACCTAACCTAACCTAACCTAACCTAACCTAACCTAACCTAACCTAACCTAACCTAACCTAACCTAACCTAACCTAACCTAACCTAACCTAACCTAACCTAACCTAACCTAACCTAACCTAACCTAACCTAACCTAACCTAACCTAACCTAACCTAACCTAACCTAACCTAACCTAACCTAACCTAACCTAACCTAACCTAACCTAACCTAACCTAACCTAACCTAACCTAACCTAACCTAACCTAACCTAACCTAACCTAACCTAACCTAACCTAACCTAACCTAACCTAACCTAACCTAACCTAACCTAACCTAACCTAACCTAACCTAACCTAACCTAACCTAACCTAACCTAACCTAACCTAACCTAACCTAACCTAACCTAACCTAACCTAACCTAACCTAACCTAACCTAACCTAACCTAACCTAACCTAACCTAACCTAACCTAACCTAACCTAACCTAACCTAACCTAACCTAACCTAACCTAACCTAACCTAACCTAACCTAACCTAACCTAACCTAACCTAACCTAACCTAACCTAACCTAACCTAACCTAACCTAACCTAACCTAACCTAACCTAACCTAACCTAACCTAACCTAACCTAACCTAACCTAACCTAACCTAACCTAACCTAACCTAACCTAACCTAACCTAACCTAACCTAACCTAACCTAACCTAACCTAACCTAACCTAACCTAACCTAACCTAACCTAACCTAACCTAACCTAACCTAACCTAACCTAACCTAACCTAACCTAACCTAACCTAACCTAACCTAACCTAACCTAACCTAACCTAACCTAACCTAACCTAACCTAACCTAACCTAACCTAACCTAACCTAACCTAACCTAACCTAACCTAACCTAACCTAACCTAACCTAACCTAACCTAACCTAACCTAACCTAACCTAACCTAACCTAACCTAACCTAACCTAACCTAACCTAACCTAACCTAACCTAACCTAACCTAACCTAACCTAACCTAACCTAACCTAACCTAACCTAACCTAACCTAACCTAACCTAACCTAACCTAACCTAACCTAACCTAACCTAACCTAACCTAACCTAACCTAACCTAACCTAACCTAACCTAACCTAACCTAACCTAACCTAACCTAACCTAACCTAACCTAACCTAACCTAACCTAACCTAACCTAACCTAACCTAACCTAACCTAACCTAACCTAACCTAACCTAACCTAACCTAACCTAACCTAACCTAACCTAACCTAACCTAACCTAACCTAACCTAACCTAACCTAACCTAACCTAACCTAACCTAACCTAACCTAACCTAACCTAACCTAACCTAACCTAACCTAACCTAACCTAACCTAACCTAACCTAACCTAACCTAACCTAACCTAACCTAACCTAACCTAACCTAACCTAACCTAACCTAACCTAACCTAACCTAACCTAACCTAACCTAACCTAACCTAACCTAACCTAACCTAACCTAACCTAACCTAACCTAACCTAACCTAACCTAACCTAACCTAACCTAACCTAACCTAACCTAACCTAACCTAACCTAACCTAACCTAACCTAACCTAACCTAACCTAACCTAACCTAACCTAACCTAACCTAACCTAACCTAACCTAACCTAACCTAACCTAACCTAACCTAACCTAACCTAACCTAACCTAACCTAACCTAACCTAACCTAACCTAACCTAACCTAACCTAACCTAACCTAACCTAACCTAACCTAACCTAACCTAACCTAACCTAACCTAACCTAACCTAACCTAACCTAACCTAACCTAACCTAACCTAACCTAACCTAACCTAACCTAACCTAACCTAACCTAACCTAACCTAACCTAACCTAACCTAACCTAACCTAACCTAACCTAACCTAACCTAACCTAACCTAACCTAACCTAACCTAACCTAACCTAACCTAACCTAACCTAACCTAACCTAACCTAACCTAACCTAACCTAACCTAACCTAACCTAACCTAACCTAACCTAACCTAACCTAACCTAACCTAACCTAACCTAACCTAACCTAACCTAACCTAACCTAACCTAACCTAACCTAACCTAACCTAACCTAACCTAACCTAACCTAACCTAACCTAACCTAACCTAACCTAACCTAACCTAACCTAACCTAACCTAACCTAACCTAACCTAACCTAACCTAACCTAACCTAACCTAACCTAACCTAACCTAACCTAACCTAACCTAACCTAACCTAACCTAACCTAACCTAACCTAACCTAACCTAACCTAACCTAACCTAACCTAACCTAACCTAACCTAACCTAACCTAACCTAACCTAACCTAACCTAACCTAACCTAACCTAACCTAACCTAACCTAACCTAACCTAACCTAACCTAACCTAACCTAACCTAACCTAACCTAACCTAACCTAACCTAACCTAACCTAACCTAACCTAACCTAACCTAACCTAACCTAACCTAACCTAACCTAACCTAACCTAACCTAACCTAACCTAACCTAACCTAACCTAACCTAACCTAACCTAACCTAACCTAACCTAACCTAACCTAACCTAACCTAACCTAACCTAACCTAACCTAACCTAACCTAACCTAACCTAACCTAACCTAACCTAACCTAACCTAACCTAACCTAACCTAACCTAACCTAACCTAACCTAACCTAACCTAACCTAACCTAACCTAACCTAACCTAACCTAACCTAACCTAACCTAACCTAACCTAACCTAACCTAACCTAACCTAACCTAACCTAACCTAACCTAACCTAACCTAACCTAACCTAACCTAACCTAACCTAACCTAACCTAACCTAACCTAACCTAACCTAACCTAACCTAACCTAACCTAACCTAACCTAACCTAACCTAACCTAACCTAACCTAACCTAACCTAACCTAACCTAACCTAACCTAACCTAACCTAACCTAACCTAACCTAACCTAACCTAACCTAACCTAACCTAACCTAACCTAACCTAACCTAACCTAACCTAACCTAACCTAACCTAACCTAACCTAACCTAACCTAACCTAACCTAACCTAACCTAACCTAACCTAACCTAACCTAACCTAACCTAACCTAACCTAACCTAACCTAACCTAACCTAACCTAACCTAACCTAACCTAACCTAACCTAACCTAACCTAACCTAACCTAACCTAACCTAACCTAACCTAACCTAACCTAACCTAACCTAACCTAACCTAACCTAACCTAACCTAACCTAACCTAACCTAACCTAACCTAACCTAACCTAACCTAACCTAACCTAACCTAACCTAACCTAACCTAACCTAACCTAACCTAACCTAACCTAACCTAACCTAACCTAACCTAACCTAACCTAACCTAACCTAACCTAACCTAACCTAACCTAACCTAACCTAACCTAACCTAACCTAACCTAACCTAACCTAACCTAACCTAACCTAACCTAACCTAACCTAACCTAACCTAACCTAACCTAACCTAACCTAACCTAACCTAACCTAACCTAACCTAACCTAACCTAACCTAACCTAACCTAACCTAACCTAACCTAACCTAACCTAACCTAACCTAACCTAACCTAACCTAACCTAACCTAACCTAACCTAACCTAACCTAACCTAACCTAACCTAACCTAACCTAACCTAACCTAACCTAACCTAACCTAACCTAACCTAACCTAACCTAACCTAACCTAACCTAACCTAACCTAACCTAACCTAACCTAACCTAACCTAACCTAACCTAACCTAACCTAACCTAACCTAACCTAACCTAACCTAACCTAACCTAACCTAACCTAACCTAACCTAACCTAACCTAACCTAACCTAACCTAACCTAACCTAACCTAACCTAACCTAACCTAACCTAACCTAACCTAACCTAACCTAACCTAACCTAACCTAACCTAACCTAACCTAACCTAACCTAACCTAACCTAACCTAACCTAACCTAACCTAACCTAACCTAACCTAACCTAACCTAACCTAACCTAACCTAACCTAACCTAACCTAACCTAACCTAACCTAACCTAACCTAACCTAACCTAACCTAACCTAACCTAACCTAACCTAACCTAACCTAACCTAACCTAACCTAACCTAACCTAACCTAACCTAACCTAACCTAACCTAACCTAACCTAACCTAACCTAACCTAACCTAACCTAACCTAACCTAACCTAACCTAACCTAACCTAACCTAACCTAACCTAACCTAACCTAACCTAACCTAACCTAACCTAACCTAACCTAACCTAACCTAACCTAACCTAACCTAACCTAACCTAACCTAACCTAACCTAACCTAACCTAACCTAACCTAACCTAACCTAACCTAACCTAACCTAACCTAACCTAACCTAACCTAACCTAACCTAACCTAACCTAACCTAACCTAACCTAACCTAACCTAACCTAACCTAACCTAACCTAACCTAACCTAACCTAACCTAACCTAACCTAACCTAACCTAACCTAACCTAACCTAACCTAACCTAACCTAACCTAACCTAACCTAACCTAACCTAACCTAACCTAACCTAACCTAACCTAACCTAACCTAACCTAACCTAACCTAACCTAACCTAACCTAACCTAACCTAACCTAACCTAACCTAACCTAACCTAACCTAACCTAACCTAACCTAACCTAACCTAACCTAACCTAACCTAACCTAACCTAACCTAACCTAACCTAACCTAACCTAACCTAACCTAACCTAACCTAACCTAACCTAACCTAACCTAACCTAACCTAACCTAACCTAACCTAACCTAACCTAACCTAACCTAACCTAACCTAACCTAACCTAACCTAACCTAACCTAACCTAACCTAACCTAACCTAACCTAACCTAACCTAACCTAACCTAACCTAACCTAACCTAACCTAACCTAACCTAACCTAACCTAACCTAACCTAACCTAACCTAACCTAACCTAACCTAACCTAACCTAACCTAACCTAACCTAACCTAACCTAACCTAACCTAACCTAACCTAACCTAACCTAACCTAACCTAACCTAACCTAACCTAACCTAACCTAACCTAACCTAACCTAACCTAACCTAACCTAACCTAACCTAACCTAACCTAACCTAACCTAACCTAACCTAACCTAACCTAACCTAACCTAACCTAACCTAACCTAACCTAACCTAACCTAACCTAACCTAACCTAACCTAACCTAACCTAACCTAACCTAACCTAACCTAACCTAACCTAACCTAACCTAACCTAACCTAACCTAACCTAACCTAACCTAACCTAACCTAACCTAACCTAACCTAACCTAACCTAACCTAACCTAACCTAACCTAACCTAACCTAACCTAACCTAACCTAACCTAACCTAACCTAACCTAACCTAACCTAACCTAACCTAACCTAACCTAACCTAACCTAACCTAACCTAACCTAACCTAACCTAACCTAACCTAACCTAACCTAACCTAACCTAACCTAACCTAACCTAACCTAACCTAACCTAACCTAACCTAACCTAACCTAACCTAACCTAACCTAACCTAACCTAACCTAACCTAACCTAACCTAACCTAACCTAACCTAACCTAACCTAACCTAACCTAACCTAACCTAACCTAACCTAACCTAACCTAACCTAACCTAACCTAACCTAACCTAACCTAACCTAACCTAACCTAACCTAACCTAACCTAACCTAACCTAACCTAACCTAACCTAACCTAACCTAACCTAACCTAACCTAACCTAACCTAACCTAACCTAACCTAACCTAACCTAACCTAACCTAACCTAACCTAACCTAACCTAACCTAACCTAACCTAACCTAACCTAACCTAACCTAACCTAACCTAACCTAACCTAACCTAACCTAACCTAACCTAACCTAACCTAACCTAACCTAACCTAACCTAACCTAACCTAACCTAACCTAACCTAACCTAACCTAACCTAACCTAACCTAACCTAACCTAACCTAACCTAACCTAACCTAACCTAACCTAACCTAACCTAACCTAACCTAACCTAACCTAACCTAACCTAACCTAACCTAACCTAACCTAACCTAACCTAACCTAACCTAACCTAACCTAACCTAACCTAACCTAACCTAACCTAACCTAACCTAACCTAACCTAACCTAACCTAACCTAACCTAACCTAACCTAACCTAACCTAACCTAACCTAACCTAACCTAACCTAACCTAACCTAACCTAACCTAACCTAACCTAACCTAACCTAACCTAACCTAACCTAACCTAACCTAACCTAACCTAACCTAACCTAACCTAACCTAACCTAACCTAACCTAACCTAACCTAACCTAACCTAACCTAACCTAACCTAACCTAACCTAACCTAACCTAACCTAACCTAACCTAACCTAACCTAACCTAACCTAACCTAACCTAACCTAACCTAACCTAACCTAACCTAACCTAACCTAACCTAACCTAACCTAACCTAACCTAACCTAACCTAACCTAACCTAACCTAACCTAACCTAACCTAACCTAACCTAACCTAACCTAACCTAACCTAACCTAACCTAACCTAACCTAACCTAACCTAACCTAACCTAACCTAACCTAACCTAACCTAACCTAACCTAACCTAACCTAACCTAACCTAACCTAACCTAACCTAACCTAACCTAACCTAACCTAACCTAACCTAACCTAACCTAACCTAACCTAACCTAACCTAACCTAACCTAACCTAACCTAACCTAACCTAACCTAACCTAACCTAACCTAACCTAACCTAACCTAACCTAACCTAACCTAACCTAACCTAACCTAACCTAACCTAACCTAACCTAACCTAACCTAACCTAACCTAACCTAACCTAACCTAACCTTTTTTTTTTTTTTTTTTTTTTTTTTTTTTTTTGTTGACGGAGTGGGGAATGCGTTTACGCATCCCTCCCCGGCCGTGGGGCAAGGCCATAATGGGGAGGGTATGTGGGACTCCCTCCTTCGACTCCCTCTCCTAGCGAGAAGGAGCGAAAGAGAATACCCACTAAACCCCACTCCGTTGTCCCCCTCTCAGACGTTGTATGGGGGCATCATGGGCTCGCGCATTCATTCCTCCATGATGCCCCCCGTCTTTTCCCGGCGTCCCCAGGGAACCCGCACTTTGGGAGGGGAGAATCAATGACCATTCTGATTCTCCCCCCAGACGTGTAGGGCCTAAATATCCATATTTTGTCCCTCACAGGCCCGTTGGTCGATGTTACTCACTTGAGGGGCTCTTTGGGTCTTCAGAAGAGCCTCTTTGCCTTTTGCTGGTGGGGGCGTACAGGAAAAGCCACCCATTATGTGTCCCGCTGGGCGTTTGGCCGCATGACATACCGAGCAGAAGGCAGTCTCCGCCTAACCTAACCTAACCTAACCTAACCTAACCTAACCTAACCTAACCTAACCTAACCTAACCTAACCTAACCTAACCTAACCTAACCTAACCTAACCTAACCTAACCTAACCTAACCTAACCTAACCTAACCTAACCTAACCTAACCTAACCTAACCTAACCTTTTTTTTTTTTTTTTTTTTTTTTTTTTTTTTTTGTTGACGGAGTGGGGAATGCGTTTACGCATCCCTCCCCGGCCGTGGGGCAAGGCCATAATGGGGAGGGTATGTGGGACTCCCTCTTTCGATTCCCTCTCCTAGCGAGAAGGAGCGAAAGAGAATACCCACTAAACCCCACTCCGTTGTCCCCCTCTCAGACGTTGTATGGGGGCATCATGGGCTCGCGCATTCATTCCTCCATAATGCCCCCCGTCTTTTCCCGGCGTCCCCAGGGAACCCGCACTTTGGGAGGGGAGAATCAATGACCATTCTGATTCTCCCCCCAGACGTAGGGCCTAAATATCCATATTTTGTCCCTCACAGGCCCGTTGGTCGATGTTATTCACTGAAGAGGCTCTTTGGGTCTTCGGAAGAGCCTCTTTGCCTTTTGCTGGTGGGGGCGTACAGGAAAAGCCACCCATTATGTGTCCCGCTGGGCGTTTGGCCGCATGACATACCGAGCAGAAGGCAGTCTCCGCCTTGCAGTCCACCCTCTTGTGGTCCGGCCTGCTACACCGGAAGCAGAGACCGCTCCTATCTACTGGCGACGGGCATAGTGCTCTGGTGTGCCCCGTGCCCATACACCTGAAGCACCTCATCGGTGTTGGGTCCAGCGCCACTACTAGAGCCGAGGACCATCCTATTTGAAGTCGACCCGCTGCGGTGACCCTCTTGGCTGCCGTTATAGGGCACTGTGCCAGAGTCGACGCTGTCCCATTATATTGGGCCCTAATCGATCCCACCTTAACTTCATTTATTGAGCACTCTCCCAATTTAGCGATTGCTCCCGCGATCTCTTCCTGAGTGGCTGCCTCATCTAGGCCCGAAATGCGTAAGTCCGCCATTTTGGTGGGCCTGTATACTCGGGCTTCCTCTCCGATCACCTCCGTCATTTTTCGGCAGAGTTCGTCAGCCGCCCTACCATTGTCGGACCCGGACACCTCAAGTATCCTGGCTCCAGCAGCTGTTTTGCGGACCTTGACGTGCTCTACACCCACATCAGCAAGCTTCACCGATTTGGTGACCTTAAACAAAATTGAGGCGTATGTCGCCTCAGAATCCGGCTTCAAGGCCATCACGATCGCGGCCGTGGCGGGCACAACCAGCTTCCGCGGGCCCGCTGGTGCCGGTTTCCGAGCCGGGGCGGCAGGGGGGGAAGGGGGCTTGGCGGATTTGCCATTGCCCCTCCTGACAACCTGCGTCCAAGACTCAGCAGGCGCTTGTGTGTTTGTTGCCGGCTGCGAGGGTGGAGAGGCACTAGGCTCCTTCACCGTCTTCTGCCTAGGAGCAGAGTTAGCCCTCTTCTTGGTCGCTGGTGCCGAAGGCTGGGCCACAGGGGCCTTAGGCTGCCTTGTGGGCGGCGCACCTGTCACTGCCCTTGAGGGCGGCGCCCCAGATTGAGGTTCCGGCTGGTTCGCGGTCGTCTTATTCCTGTCCGCAGCGAGAGGAGGGCGGGGGACCGGCTCAGGGAAATAGCCCGTGCGGGCCGAGATCATGTTTCCCATGGTAATTGTAAGGTCCCGCTTCAGATCCTCCTTCAATTCCTTGAGGGCCTCTTTGAGGGCCTCAGAGAAGTCCGTCGCCTGGCCGCATTGGGCCGTCGGGGCCTGTGGGGGCTGGATCGTCCTCTCAGATAAGGCTCTACGAAGGGCCTTCATCTCGGTCTGACATTGGGCAAGTTGCTCCCGCATTAGGTTATTGTCCGCCTTTAAGGCCCGCAACTCCTCGTCCTCTACTCTATCCGCCAGGACGTCAGTGGCCGCCAGGATGTCCCGGCAGGCCTGGTTCAGTTTGCCCCAGACTTGTCCATTTAGGTTGCCGGATTTTCCGGCAGCCTCTAGGACAATATGGGTCGCCTCCCGCACTATTTCTATGTAGTCCGTCCCTGTGTATAGGGGCGGGCTGCTTTCTGTCATTTCTTGACTTGGAGAAGGGGACGGGCTCACCATCCACGGCTCCTTATCCCCCTTCTTTTTGCTGTCCCCCTGGGACCTTCTCAGGAGTAAAGGGGGGACCACTCCCTTTTCCTTTCCCTCCTGGCTGTCCAACACCTCCAAGAGCAAGTCCTCCTTATAGGCCTTCAGTCTGGCCTTGGCTGCTGCCAGGCCGGTAAAGTGGCCTATGGAGGCTTTCTTCACCATGGCCTTGGCCCTACCCCTCAACGCGGTGCTAACTTTAGGCCCGCTCCCAACGTGAGTCTCATACTCCAGGACCCGGTTTCCCTCATGGGGCCTCTTCTTGGAGGCGGCCTCAGCCCTGTCCTGGCCCTCCATAGGTTCCTCCCAGTCGGGCGAGGTCGAAGAACCCGCCCCTGAAGCCCCTTTATGGGGCCCAGTGATTGGAGCCATCTCCGGATTCAACCCCTGCGCGGGGTTATCCATATAATTACTACGCGAAGACCACCCCTTATGGGTGGAATTCGCCTAAAAAAGGTGAAAAACCAAAACACCTAACCTAACCTAACTATTTTGGTCAAGTGCGAGTCGCAGCAGAACCAAAACAGCAAAAACAAACTTAAAATTATTTTATGCGACGGGCTGTAGCGTCACTCCTGGTTGAGCTACAAATCTCGAACCAAGGTCAAAAAATAGTTCTAAGTATGTGCTATTTACCCCTAATTTTTAAAACTAAAAATATTTAATATTTTACAATTTACAAAATTTCTAAGACGAAAACCAACTTATGTTTGCGTTTACCGACGCCTGATAAACAGGAATAGCAATCCTTTAAAAAATTAATAACTACTAAACTAAGCCCTCTAAAAATATAATTCAAACGGATTTGAATTCCCTACAACTAGCTTAATCTAACTAACCTACTACAAAGAATTTATTTACACAAGAACAGAAGATATGATTTTTTGAAAGTGAAATCTCCTAACGTCGTCAACCGCAAATGGGGTAAACCTTTTACCGAACTCGTGAACTTTGAACTCCAATATCTCCCGAACCAGAGGTCGGATCGATATGGGGTAAAAAGCTCCGTGTAGAGCAAAAAGCCGACCCAATTACAAAATTAACAGACGTAGGAAAAACACAAAGAAAAAGAAGATGTGAATTTTTCAAAGTGAAAAAGCGCCTGAAGAAAAAAGTGAATTTATATGTAAAGTGAAAGAAATTAAAAATACTATAGAAATCTAGGGAAAGGCTGGGAAAGAACAACGGTATAAAATAGAACTCAATTAGCTTTATCTCGCCACAAAAATTCGCAAAATTCCCTCAATTCTACCTCTCAAATTTACCTCAAACCTAACCTAACCTAACCTAACCTAACCTAACCTAACCTAACCTAACCTAACCTAACCTAACCTAACCTAACCTAACCTAACCTAACCTAACCTAACCTAACCTAACCTAACCTCACCTAACCTCACCTAACCTAACCTAACCTAACCAGTCGCGCGCCAAGCGCTCAGAGCGTACGCATCGTTTCCACGTCGCTCCGCGTTCGAAAAATCAAAGTTGCGGGATTTTTAGCTCAAACCACCTTGTGTCATATATCAAATTGTGCGCGCGGACTCCACCTATTCACTACTACAAGAATCTTGAAGATCGGACTTTTCTGTGAAGTACAGTGAGCGAAATGGTGCCAGACCTTTGTTGCGACGAAGGAAAAACTTTGCATTGCGCAAAGTTTTAGTGTTAGAATCTTGGTCCTTATCTTAAAATACTCTTTAGTGATTGTGCTAACTAGTGACAGTTTTAGTTTTAACCGGACACAAACGATGTAAGTACAAACACACTTCAAACCTTAAGTGCAGTGCAAAAATAGACTAAATCACGTTTAATTTTCTTATTAGATCTATAACCTATATTAAATTATATATTGTCGTGTGTGTAATTGAACCTTCTATCATATGTGAAAGTTTCGGATTTTTCCTATAACAAACAAAAGAGAAAACCACGAAAAACTACTTTTGCGCAGTTAGTGAAAAACGGACTTCCCAAATCGTGCGGTTGTTTTTAATATCGCTATTATATACTCTTCCTCACCAGGAATCCAACAAAATTGTCAGAATTGAAATAAGTGTAATAGTTTTCATTTTATTACAATTAACAGCCAAAATTTAGTAAAACTTGAACTTTGACCTTAAATTTCTCGAGATTATAAGTGATGACATATACTTCTTTTGATAACGTTAGAAGCAGAATTTAATGGACAATAAGTGTGCGAAATTTTGTAATTTTAGGATAGGTAGTTTTTAAGATAATCAATTTTAAGTAGAATAAGTCCCCTAAAACCCTCGATTTCAATATTTACGTAAGTTGAAAGTTGACTTTTTTCCCTTTAAACTTTTTCTAAATTTTTTATTTGAAACTTGCTTATTGTCACTAGAAAATAGTTTTTCATTTGGTTGGATATTTTTCTGCCATTTACTTTTCGAGTAAATTAGAAATTAAAATTTTTAATATTTTAAGGCGAAAATCGACTTTCTTTACCATTAAATTGCATTTCCCACCAACTCTGTTAGATAAATATTGTACATATACACTTAAGGTAGCTAAGTAACAAAATTTCAGACATAAATATTGTAAAGTTTTTCAGTAATTTAAATTTCCCCTTTGAAATTTCCGTAATTTTTGATTTTATCATAAATAAACCACAAAATAATAACATTTTTAATAAATAGTTAATATATACGTATTACACATCTATTTAAGCATTTACTCACCAAGTTTTGTAAAAATATTGTAAGTAGTTTCTAAATAAATTCAATTTCCCCTGTGTAAGCCGACCGTCTTACGTAAAAATATTTAAAAAACCAACTTTTTTGTTTATTTGAATTTTCAAAATTTTCTTTTTGTATTCTATTAAGCATTTCTAAAAAGTAGTAAATCCTAGATTTCAACTGCTTTCATGTGTTAGTTTTTTATTTAATTCTTAGTTAAACTTCCAAATTTCTGTTCCCGTTTTAAAAATATATGAATGTAATTTCCGCTTAATCTTTTTTACAATAATTGTAGGAAATATCTGTAGTTTCATTGAACAGTGATTGTTATTTTGTAATTTATTAGTTTTTAATAGAAATTTCATTTGTTGTGTAACCAAATTTTTTAAAATTAGTATTTCCACCTCCTGGTTGAAAATTAAATTCATCTTGCTGTGTAAATATTAGAAAATGAGTAACGAAAGTATAAATAGCCTCAACTTGTCAGAGCAGTTTGACAATCTCTTCACCACACCGCCGGGCACATCCGCCCAGCGAGAACGATCACCGTCGCCTATGCGTGACACAAATATCCATCCGGTGCTTGAGTTGCTCGACGAGCTCGCTGGCGAGATTGAGTTCGAATCTAAACAGATACTCGTAAACCTTGAAACTACGACAACCCACCGCAGTATAACCGTTGAAAACAAGAGGCAAATTAAGATCGCCGCGAAAAATATCCCATCTATATTTGCGAGTTATGCAAAGCAGATGCGCGCACAAATCCGGGGAATCTTAACACAAACTCCTACACCTACTGACCGTTCGTCGAAAGGGGTTCAAACAGACCCTAATGTCACGCTGCAGGATCAGCCTTCGCCGTCGCCGCTGCTGCCGCCGTCGCCGCTGCTGCCGCCGCCGTCGCCGTTGCTGCCGCCGGCGACAAAGAACGGTGGCTCGGCGACTAATAAAGAAACGCAAACGAATGTCTCGGCGCCTCGTAATATAATAGGGGAAATAAAACAGAGCCTTGAGGACTATCTGCGCAAAATTGATGCGGAAATCCTAAATATTAACAGAAATCTTATTTCCGATCGCTCGCACAAATCTGTTACGGTCGAGAACAAGAAGAATATACACACTTCGGGAAGGAGAATTTCATCCATATCAAGTAATTGGGCCAAAGAGCATGTAGAGAAGTGCAGCGGTTTAGCTAATACTACAATCGCAACTGATAACTTCACCAATAATAGCAATAACCTAACCACTACAATTCACAAAGATCAGCGCACCATCCAAACGCAGACGGACTTCATGCCCGCACAGCTGCAGCTACCAACACCGCCATCGCCACCACCGCTGCTGGTGCCGCTGCCGTTAACACCACCTAATTTGGAAACTCTTATGAATAATATAAAGAATGACACAGCCAATCTAATAAAGAAGGAAATTTTGTCTCTCAGGCGTGATATACGTTCGATGACCGAAAATTCCACTACAGCATCGACTAAAACTACATACGCTACCGTGACGGGTAGGTCCGTGAAGCAGGCGCCTGCTGCAGTATCTTCGGAACCTACACAGGTGACCACGAATCCGGCGATTGTCATCACTTCTAAGAAGGCCGGCGAAGGTGCTGCTGAAACTTTACAGGCATGGAGAAAAACGGTCTCCTTCCGTGATACGGACTTTGCCCCAACCGCTACAAAATTTATATCAAATGGCAAAGTCCGCATTGAATTCAACACAAAAGAACAGCGTGACATTGCATTATCCAGGACTAACGACGTCAATGCGGAAGTTGCCGCTGAAGCTTCAAAGACACTTCGCCCCATGATTACTTTAAAGGGTATATCCGTAGATGTTCCAACAAAGGATCTTGTTGATATTATAATTAGTCAAAATCAACCGCTCAAAAATATAATTAATGAAAGCAATAAGATTTCATTCCACTATAAAAAAGGCAACAAAAATCCTCGTTTGTATAATGCTGTACTCATGACGACGCCATCCACTTTTAAGGCCTTCATTCAAATAGGTAAAATTAACATAGATCACCAACGGGTGCATGCAGAGGAGCACGTACCTATCTTGCACTGCTTTAAGTGCATGCAGTATGGCCATACGCGAAAGCATTGTAAGGCTACCACAACCATCTGTTCACATTGCGCATCGTCCGACCATGAATATAAATCATGCCCACACCAAAAAGATCAGACCAAAACAAAGTGCCACAACTGCGATGCATTTAATAAACAAGTAACTGAGGACCAACACAAGCTAAATACAGCACATAGCGCTACATCAACTTTTTGCCCCCGAATGCGATCTATGATACAGAGAATAAAATCGCGCATTGATTATCAACCTAATTAAGATTTAACATATTAAAACTTACAAATGTAACTTTAATCTTTAACGATAGTGTCATATTGTAACTTTAGTAGATCCTATCCGATCCTATCTGTAAAATACCTTTGTTATTGAATCTATTATTGCACCATTTCGCTTTACATAAGAACTATCGTATTTATTGGTTTACGCTGATAAAAATTGCAGTTATTTGTCTTATCACATACCATATAAACCAAGAATTTTGTTAAAGGCTTAGAATTAAACTCTAATCTCTTGCAAGGGGGCGGTGGCCGGGCGGCCGCCCGCACTCACTGACTGTGGTGAGGCGGGCGGTCGGGCGGCACTTAGCGTCCCCTTAAAATTATCTATGCACTATCTTTCTCTTTATCACATGAACACTAAATTTTCAATTAAAATAACTCGCATAGTAATATCCAAGCTCTTGCAGGGGGACAGTGGCCGGGCGGCCGCCCGCACTCATTATTTTCTGTCATGGGGCGGGCGGTCGGGCGGCAGAACTTGTCCCCCCAAAACTTCATTTTAGGATAGCTGGTCGCCCGTATTATTAGCGAGGGCCGGTTATCCCTAAATTAAAATCAAACAAACACTCCAGTTACACTCAACACACACCTAATAAAAACATACTACACTCAACATGAAGTGGGGGAGTTTTTAGTCCGTAGGCGGCTGGGCACCATTCCCAGCTGAGTCGGACATAACCGTCGGTACGGGCCGGCGGTATACATGAGTATTTTCTCCCTCACCGCAAAAAAAAAAAAAAAAAAAAAAAAAAAACCTAACCTAACCTAACCTAACCATAGCAAAGTCTCCGATCATGTTGGAGGAGCATAGGAAAAAAAAAAAAAAAAAAAAAAAAAAAAAAAAAAAAAAAAACCTAACCTAACCTAACCTAACCTAACTCAAAACCTAACCTAACTCCGACCCTTACCTAACCTATGTATTGGCCAAACTACCAGAGAGTTTGAGGAAAAAAAAAAAAAAAAAAAAAAAAAAAAAAAAAAAAAAAAAAATCTTGATAGCGTGATCTATCTTCGATATATATATATTTTTTTTTTTTTTTTATAGGTGAGCGCCATCTAACAGTCTTATGTGAAACGATTTGTTCGATTCTGTAATGCATTATTTCCCCTTGCTGTTCCATTCGATACTATTACGAAACTATTTCAAAAACTAAGTACGAGGGGTATTCAAAATATTCTCGGTATGAGAATGAAAACAAACAAGTACGAAAAGTTTGATATTTTTATTTTTCAATATACTCCCCCCCTATGTTCATGCACTTAAAAGATCGATCAATTATTTTTTTTAATCCCTCGTAAAAATATTTTTTATCTTTCGTGTAAAAATGCTCCTCCACTGCCGCCTTCAATGCTTCATCGTCAGAAAATTTATTTCCACGCAGATCCTTTTTAAGATTGGGGAGCAAAAAGAAGTCGCTGGGGGCTAAGTCCGGACTATACGGTGGGTGAGTAACAGTTTTAAACCCACGTTCAACAATAGCTGCCTTGGCAATATGAGCAGTATGGACGGGGGCGTTGTCATGCAGAAGCAGAATACCTTTGGTTAACTTTCCTCGCCTCTTTTCTTTAATTACATCCTTTAATTGACGTAGAATGTTAGCGTAGTACTGTCCTGTGATATTTACACCTTTTTCTTTATAATCGATTAGTAATACTCCTTCACAATCCCAAAATATCGTGGCCATGACCTTGCCAGCTGAAGGGATGACCTTCAACTTCTTGGGATGAGCTGAACCCTTAATGTGCCACTGCATGGACTCTTGTTTACTCTCTGGGTCATAATGATGAACCCAGGTTTCATCTCCAGTAACTATTCTCTCAGTATTATTGCAGCACCTCATCAGGATTTTCACCGCACAGGTCAATAAAATCGGAACAACAAGCTACACGCATGTCTTTTTGAAGCCGAGTCAGCATTCGCGGAACCCATCTTGCACTTACTTTTGACATATTAAGATGGTCATGTATAATATCATGTACGGTACCAATAGAGAGATTGGTTACTTGTGCTATAGATTTTACCTTCACTCGACCATCTTCCAATATAAGTTTTTCCACTTTATCAATATTTTCTTGTGAAGTAGCTACTACAGGCCGGCCAGGTCTAGGGTCATCTTCAATACTCTCCCTTCCGCGTTTAAACTCGCTTGACCACTTTTGAATGGTAGATAAAGAAGGAGCAGACTCACGGTAAACACAATCCATTTCCTCTTTTGTGGTTTTTTGATTTTTACCCTGTTTTGTCAAGAATTTTATCACGCATCGATGTTCTAATTTAGTTAACATTGTCAATTCGCACAGGATGTTCATGTTTGTTCAGCAATTGCAGAAAAACAAAAGACTATCTCGGTTCGAATTATACTTTTTTTTAATGTCAATGAATAAACCTTAGCGGCCAGTAACGAAAGAAATTTTAGAAGAGGTCGTAAGATATCAATACCGAGAATATTTTGAACGCCCCTCGTAATTAGGTTATTAATTTTCTTATAATTTTTAGGTATTAATTACTTTTTGGCAGAAATTTGCTTTACGGCGGGATAGAGACGGGATAGGGGTGCCATAAAAAAAAAAAAAAAAAAAAAAAAATATTTTGTGCTTTTCAGTGGGTTGGTTTTTTGAAGGCGGTTCCCTTTTTTAACCCTTAAGGCGACGGTAGAGGTGGGTAAATTTTCAGATGCTGTCAATTTACCCCATTTCACACACAAGCGCACTTCACGCACACTACCTCACTTTACTGGGACAGGTCATTGACCCATCAAGTTTTTTTTTTTTTTTTTAAGATAGCGTTTTGAGTTTAGTGGCCTCCTTTTAGGAAAAGCGTTCCATTGAAAGAAGAAAGAGAAAAACAATACAGTTAATTCTTGCTTTCCTTGTCTGTTCATGTCACACGTGACGTATTTAAATTCTAATAATTCATTTGGTTGTTGACAATTTTCTACATTATGGCTTTGTCGAGATACGCGTTTTCTAAAGTTAAACAGAATAAAACCAGATGTCATTAAGTCAGATGTAAAATTTTATTTACTACTCTATACGACTTTTCATAAGGCGCAAAATCAATTCAATGAGAATTTAAATAAATAAACTTCCGGCAGGGTGCAAAATTTCAACAAGGCGGACAAAATAAAATTTGAAAATATATGGAAACAGTGTTGGCTAATGTACCCCTAATATCTTAACCGATTTACTTGTATCTGGTATGCCTTTTGTTTCGCTATTAAATTAATAAAATGAAAATATAAAATATAATGTAGGTGTTGATAGTTACTTACGGCAGTAGGAGCGGCAATGAACCCCGTGCAGAGTAGAACGTGAGGTGCGTTGGGATAAGTGCATATATCTACTTATAATTCTTTGGCTGGTTGGTAACCCTATATCTTTAATTTTTTGTTTTACTGTTATTAGGTTAAGGGAGTTTTAGGGAGTAAACAAAAAGATTTTTCGATTTATTGCCGATCGATTATAATTAGACAAAAGTACTTGTTTTTCACGCATCGAATGTAGATCCCTATGACACTTCCTCCAAGTCTCCTCCAATAATGTTTATACCTTATTTTAATTACAATGTACCTACCTTAAATGTTACATTTTTAATTATTTTTTTGTGCTATACATACTTCAAAAAAATCGCTGGAGGCCTAGAAACCACTGGTAGCCTAGCGGTAAGAGCGTGCGAATTGCAATTCGGAGATCGCGAATGAGTTTTTCGGAACTTATGTACCAAATATCATTTGATATTTATCAGTCGCTTTTCGGTGAAGGAAAACATCGTGAGAAAACCGGACTAATCCTAATAAGAGCCTAGTTTACCCTCTGTGGGTTAAAAACTAGTGCCTGATGATGATGTGACACATACTTCCAAAAAATTCTGCAAATATTTTACGTGACAACTGCTTATAAGTAAATATTATGTCGGTACACTTATAAAGTATAAAGTAGAAAATATCTTATAGGTACATAATATAAAAACCGATCATGTATCTACGAGTAGGATTCACTATGGGTTCCACAGTTACACATTTTTATTGCATATGTTTTGTTTAAGACCAACTCGCCTATAGGACATAGGTCTTCCATTAATCTTTTGGCGTTGAACTATTTTTTGTATATGTAATACAATTCTGAGATAGGTTATGGTACATTTTTGCTTACCTACTTCTAATTATGTATTATATTTGATATGTCACATGATACCAAAATCGCCGCAAAGTTAAAAAAAGTTCATTTATTTACGTTAGTAGTCCATCTTCGGATTACCGACTTAATTACTACTTCCTTACTTGACATATGTGTACCAAATTTCAATTGAACTAGTCCAGTAGTTACGGTGAAAATTGGCTTTAACAAAATGGCAGACACACGAGTGATCTTATAAGGGATATTTTTTTCCTTGAGTGAACGGTATGCACTTATCCCAATGCACTTCACGTTTCACGCGGCGCGGCGTAATCTGGCCCCTATTTCACCACGGTGACAGGTACGATAATTATAAAACATCACTGTTATTGACGCTATAGGCATCCATGGACTACAGTTACCGCTTACCATCGGGCGGGTCGTATTCGTGTTTGCCACCGTCATTGTATTATTTAAAAAAACTTTATTTTATCGAATAAAACAGACATTTCTCTTGCGAAAAAATCTTGTGACAATTGTCACAAGATTTTTCAAAGAGTTTTCAGTAAGTCTTGACAGGAAATGAGTTCTGTGTCGCAATTTCGTGACAATTGTCGTGTTTCTAGTGACAATTGCCACAAAATAAGATTTTTTTAGTGGCAATATAATGGAGTTTATTTATTTATTAAAATGTTGGTGGCAAACAAGCACTTCGCCCGTCCGATGGTAAGCGGTTACCGTAGCCTTTGGAGGCCTGTGACGTCAGCAACAGTGATGTCGACAATTGTCGCATCTGTCACCGTGGTCGTGGTGAAATAGGGGCCAGTAAGTACCTAATAATCACAATGGTCTTAAGTGTTACAGACCCTACTGGCGCTTAAGTCCTTTATGTCAATTTCTGCCTATTTTAATATGATAGTTATTTAAGTTTTATTTTAAGTTAACCTTAGCTATACGTTTTAAATTGTTAAGGTGTACTAACAAAATATGGACCATGTATGTCTGAAATAAACGTTTTTTTTTTAATTATTAAAAAGAAACCGAATAATTATATCGAACTACCGAGTACCGAACCTCCTTAAATCCTTACAAATGTTAATCAGAATCAGTTGAGAAATGTGATTTGCAAAGGAGAAGAATTCGGATATACGAAAGCATTTTTGCTCAAGTTGAAACGGAGACCTTATACATTTAGTGTCGATTTGTAGATAATTACAGCAAATAAAAAATATTATGTATGGCGTAAAGAGCCAGTACACGGATTCTTCGTGAACAAATTTACGTATAATTTAATGCAGTTATTAAACATTTCTTGAACAAATTGATTGCACAAAGTGAGCTCTAAATTGAAAACGTCATATACCGTCCCCTTAAACAGGTAGTGTATCTATAAGTACCTACCACATAGCAAATGATTTTTTTTGACGAGCTGAGTAAATACAACGACCGCAAAATGTCACTGCCGTAAAGTCTATTAAGTGGGTGATATCGGAACGTAAAAAAAATTACAGGTGTCAAAACAAATTTCTTTTACAATTTAGTTGTAAAGTTCAAATCGACAACCAAATGGCAGTTTTTGTACGTTTCTCCCGCTTATAAGTTCGCTACGCCGAAAAAAAGTACTGTAAGTATTTTGTTTTGTATTAATTATGGTAGATTATTAGATAATGTATGTGTAGTAAGTCATAACTTACCTTAGTTATTGTTTTCTGATAAAATATTCAATCTAAAAGTTTGTGGTTCGTATGAACCTTCTGCCCGTCTGGGCACGTTCGAGTGGTTTATAAGTGGCCTCTGCCCTGCAGGGAGTTTACATGACATTTAAGGGTAAGATTTATTAGTATGAATGAACCCTCAATAGTACAAAAGTCATTCAAACTAAGAAAAATATATCGCAATAATATTATATTATCCTTTGGTTTTTAAATTAAATATTTATTCAACGATTAATCTTACGAGCCACGATATCCGCGGGAACTCTATTTTCTTAATTAAATTGTGACGTGATAGGGATTGCAGAACCGGTACTGTTTAAAAGAACCGGGATTTTCGGTACCGGGAAAAAATGGAACCGGGATTTCCCGGTATTTTCAGTACTTTCGGGACTGCCTTCAAAAATCAGTTTTCACATCAATTTTCAGTAAAAAAAAGCGTAAAACGACCACGAATCATTCTTAAAACAATAAAAAAGTAGCACAGTGAAGGTACACACTTCTTTTGTACCATAATATGTGTCTTTAAGTCACATAATCATTAATATAATTTGTTTTTTTTTCCTAAACTACATGATTTACTGCTTTCAAAATTAAAATATTATGGAGTAGATACAAAGTCTCTCTCATGGTTCAAAAGTTACCTTGATGGGCGTACTCAGTCAGTCAAAATATGTAAAGAAGACGGCACTTTTTTGGTATCTGATGCTAGACCGGTAACTCGCGGTGTCCCTCAAGGCTCGATACTGGGTCCTTTACTGTTTATTATATATAGTGCCGATATAACTAATGTTATCAAGCACTGTAAATATCATTTATACGCAGATGACGTTCAATTGTATTACTCAGATCGCTGTAATGACATTGCCAATTCAATCTTTAAAATTAACGAAGATCTCGAAAACATATCATCCTGGGCTGAAAGTAACTGTTTGTTACTAAACCCTCTTAAGTCGAAGTACATGATTATGGGCACCAAAACGCAGATTAATCGCATTTTGCACTGTGATCCTCAATTAAGTATCAGAGGCTCTGCAATTGATCGCGTAGAAGAAGCTAGAAATCTAGGTGTAGTAATTGATAGCCAGTTGAGGTTCCAAAAACACGTAGGTGAACTGGTGAGGTCATGTTTCTTTCGCTTAAAGGTCTTATACCAGATCCGTTACCTTTTGAGTGAGAACGTCCGCCTGATTTTATGTGAATCGCTGATTCTTTCAAAATTGAATTATGGTGATATAGTTTATGGACCACGCCTGCAACATAAAACTCGTCGCTTAATACAAAGAGTACAAAATGCGTGTTATAGATTTTGTTACTCAATACCCCCTAGAAGCCACATTACCCCGTATTTGAACAAATCGTCCATACTGAATATGTCCTCTCGGCGACATCTACATCTTGCATGTCTCCTCTTTGGCGTCTTAAATAATAAAACTCCAGAATATCTCTTTTCCAAAATTAACATTTCAACATTTCACAACCGTCATGCCACTAGGTCAACTCGGCGCTGTCTTTTAGAAATGTACCCTCATAGAACGATTGCATTTACCGGTTGTTTCCGATATCTCGCGACCAAATGCTGGAATGATATCCCTCCACCTGTAAGACGGCTCAAAATAAGCTAACTTTTAAACACCAGTTTAAAAAGATACTGCTTGATAAACAAAAAACAGGGATACCATACGGCTTTTTGGTTGCGGATTTCAGGATCTAATCGGTAATTCGGAGAATCTCTAGGAGATCTTGAGTCAAACCCTACGCACTTTCTCACTTTTATTTATTTTATTTTATGGCCACTGTAATTCTTATTTTTGTTTTATTTATGTATTTTATTTCTGAACACTTATAACACACTTCACACTTTTTAGTCAACTGTACGTGATCTGGGCTCCGGCAGAATATCAGTGCTTTGCTCTAGTGATGGGTAGGACATCAATTTAAAATGAGTTTGTATGAGTACCTCATTTTCTAAAATGAGGTGTTACAATGTCTTACTTCAAATGAGGTGAGGTACTAGCATACTTTCAGCGTCAACTATTCCATTAATTCCAACAGCGACAATTTTTTTAAGATGTATGAAAGCTTGCAGCGCTTACGCTTGTTGTCTTTCGTATTTTCGGTGGTGACGCGAAGCGATATTGAAGTACGTCGCGTGTCGGTCTCACTCCCTCTTTGGGTATTTCTAATTCATTGTTTCATTTTGAAAGTATTTTTGAGGGGTTCATGTAACAGAGAGGCGGTGAGTGGACCTTTTGTCGTTGCAATAAGGTTTGTAGTTCGGCAGTTGACAGTGTGGATCATTACTCGTTTCTTCATTTGAGACATTTGAGTTTTTAGTGTCGGCGAGCGGCCGAGCACCTAGCGCCTCGCGCGATCATGGGACTCTGTTGCGAGTTGTGAGGAGTGTATGAGTTTTGAGGGTCGCGAGACTCGCGAGTAAATTTGAACGGATAAGAGTTTTTTGAAATTTGAAGTGTGTGAATGATTTGTGTGGCAAGAGGTGTTTGTGATGCGCGCGAGTAAATGAGTAAAATTAATAGAGGAGTGAAGTAAGACATTTTTGCAGTACGAAGTACTGCGACAAATTAACAAAATGAGTGGTACAAATGAGGTGCCTCACGAGTGAGCGACTCAACACTACTTTGCTCAGTAGAGTGGAGCGTATAGCTGAGTCGGAGCCCTTTTGTTTTTGCTGCAATGCACACAGTGTATGGCAGGGTGATGGCAGGTATAGCAGGTAAACCGATTTTTCGTGTGTAAGTATTTTTTATTTTTTTTATTGGTTAATTTTGTACATATTTTATTTTCGTAGTGTTTGTAATCTACCTACCTATTTGTAAAATGTGTGTTGTTGCAGCAAACAAATAAACGATTTATCTATCTATCTATCTATCTATTTTTACTATCTTTGTTGATTGGCAAAAACTGAATTGTGGCTCAGTAATATCATCATTTTTTTTAAATATGTACGACGTTTTGTGAAAAAGGATAAAAAAAATTGATAATTTCAGCATGCGTTCAAAATGGGCTGTGGACCTTCGAACATATAATAACAGAACTATCAATACGGCAAATCAAGAAATTATTCAGCCAGAATTATTAATTCATTTAAAATATCATTATCATTATGTCAGTTTCTTGTACCGTGTTTGAATTTGAATTAAAAGTAGTATTTTATTAATTACAAAATTGTCTCTATTTTTGCTTCTAGTTAGTATACAAATATGAAATAACTAATTGTTCGTATAAAATTATTTATCGTACAAACATGATATATGTATAAAGCTGCAACACGACTGACTGATGATCAATTGATCTCCCGGAAGAGGGTTCGGGGGGTATTTTACTATGGTACGGTCGTATAGAGGGCGGCTCGGTGACCTCCAGAAAAATCTGACATTTGGTCTACCGCTCTCGGTCAGAAAAATGTTTGACGGCCTGGCCAAACGGTCAGACCTAGGTGGGGGGTGCTCGACCAAATGTCATAGAGGGACCCTCGCAGTTTTCGAAGTCGCCATTTTTTTTCCAAACGGGCCGACTTTTTTTTTTTAATTTTTTCAAGTTTGTCCTAGCGCGCTGAAATTTTGCTCCCGGAAACTCGGGGTCCCCTAGATTCCTATGAAGAAAAAAATTTTTGAAAAATGTTTCAATTGTGGAAAATCTGGCCACTTTTATTTTGTATGGCAACTTTTAAACGGTGCCAGATAGGTGGGGGGTGCTCGACCAAATGTCATAGAGGGCCTCGAGGGAAATAAAACTGCATTTAAAAAAATTCAAAATGGCCGACTTTTTTATTTTTATTTTTTCAAGTTGGTCCGAGCGCGCCGAGATTTGGCACGGCGGGAGATAGAGGCCTCTAGATTCTTATGAAAAAAAAAATTTTTGGAAAAATCCCAAGATGGCGGAGAAAACGGCAATTTTTATTTTGTATGGCAGCTCTTAAACGGTGCGAGATGGGTAGGGGGTGCTCGACCAAATGTCATAGAGGGCCCCGAGACAAAATAAACTGCATTTAAAAAAAATCAAAATGGCCGACTTTTTTTTGTTTTTTTTTTCAAGTTGGTCCGAGCGCGCTGAGATTTGGCATGCGGTGAGTCTGGGGCCCCAAGATTACTATGTAAAAAAATTTTTTTGGAAAAAGTCCAAAACGGCGCGGACAGGGGCAAAAGTCAAATTTCCAAGTAGGTTAAGCGAGCCCGAAGGGCGAGCTTCAGCCTGGGAGGCCGAAGGCCGACCCCGCGGAGGGCCGTCAGGCCCGGAGCTTCACCCCGAACGTCCAAGCGTGCCTCACCCCCAGTAATTTTGGGCGAGGCCGAAGGCCGAGCTGCGGGAATGACGAACCAAGCAAAATCCTATACAAAAAGTGTGTTAAGCGAGCCCGTAGGGCGAGCTTCAGGCCGGGAGGCCGAAGGCCGACCCCGGCGGAGGGCCGAAGGCCCGGAGCCTTCATCCCGACTCCCAAGCGTGCAACCCCCAGTAATTTAAAGCGAGGCCGAAGGCCGAGCTGCGTGAATGCAGTGCTTCCAAGCGTTCTACCAAGTCAACTGTCTTGATAAGCGAGCCGTCGGGCCGAAGGCCCGGCGGCGAAGCGTCGAGGCTCGCGAAGGCCGAAGGCCGAGCTCCGCGTAGGGCCGAAGGCCCGAAGCGTCACACGAGAGGGGGAAGTTGGAGCTTAAACACGACCCAATAGTAAAAGTGGCTTAGACAAGCGAAACGGCGGGCCGAAGGCCGAAGGCCGTAGGCCCGACGTGAGCTTGTCAAGACACTTTTACTATTGGGTCGTGTTTAAGCTCCAACTTCCCGCTTACGCTCCAAAGCAAAACCAACCCTCCCAAGTGTTTTAAATAAGCGAAGCGGCGGGCCGAAGGCCCGACGCTGAGCTTCGAGACCCAGCGAAGGCCGAAGGCCGAGCTCCGCGTAGGGCCGAAGGCCCGGAGCGTCCCTTACGAATCCCTAAGCACGCGAGGCCGAAGGCCGAGCTGCGGGAATGAAGTGCTCGCATGCGGACCTTTTCTTTCTAGCAAAAGTACGACTTTATTTCTTTTTCCCTTTGGAAAACGAAACTACAGCACAAACAACAACACCAACAACAACACAACAACAACAACAATACAACAAACAACACGCACACCGCGGGGCCCTCGGGCCCCGCGCACAGGGCAAAATCTAGTTTATGCCCTTAAAGTATCAAATTACGCAATTTTATATTGTCGGCATTGTCAAACCCATTGTCATTTTTTTTTAATTTATTTTAATGTACAGGTCAGCCGTAAAAGTATTACCATCAGCCTTAGATTGATAAAATATATTTATTTTCTTTATAAAACATGATATTTCATGCTAAGTAACAGAAAGCAGTCAAATATTGTACCAGAAATTTTAGTCCCGAAAATCCCGGGAGTACCGGGATTTTAATTTTGAAATCCCGGTTCTTTGTTTGGTTCTAAATCCCGGGAATTCCCGGTACTTGCGGTACCGGTATTTCCCGGGAGCAAACCCTAAGACGTGACTTAAGCCCTTGCTACACGGTCGCCGACAAGCCTTCTAACCGTCTGACCTTGGTCTGTCCTTGATCAGTTTTGGTCAAATTTTGTTGGAAACAACTGTCTACACGGTCCGTCCAGACCAAGGCCACGAGGTCTGAGGGGCTTGTCGGCGACCGTGTAGCAAGGGCTATACCCTTAAAACTACTCTGTATGGCTCACAGGGCAGTGGCCATATATGTGCCACGCAGCACCATTTTTAACGGGCAGAGGGCATATAAAAACCACCGGTTTTTTTTAATCGAATTAATGATAATAAAAAAAAAAACAAGAAATTACTTTTCTTTCAACGCTATTATCTACCCGAATCAGTAATCAAAAGTAAAAATTCGTCAGGCCTGTTTAAGGGTTAAAAAAGAAATGTAGGTACCTATATTAAGTTATTTTGTTGTAGTTTTCTTTTTGTTTAAGTATTTTTAATTTTAAATCAAGGGTGAACAGGCAGGTTCTGTTGGCAGGCTCGCTCCATCGTAGGCCACGTCTTCGCCTCGGCTAGTCTGTGGCCATGAGTAAGCCCATTTTTAATTAAAAAAATAAATAAAAAATAAAAATTATTCTTTTTTATTTATTATATTATTTTATTCAATTAGGCTGTTACAGCCCGCTTATTACGGTTATAATATGTCTCTCTTCTTCCTCGCGTTGTCCCGGCATTTTGCCACGGCTCATGGGAGCCTGGGGTCCGCTTGGCAACTAATCCCATTAATTGGCGTGGGCACTAGTTTTTACGAAAGCGACTGCCATCGTGCCATCTGACCTACCAACCCAGAGGGTAAACTAGGCCCGTATTGGGACTATTAGTCCGGTTTCCTCACGATGTTTTCCTTCACCGAAAAACGACTGGTAAATATCAAATGATATTTCGTACATAACTTCCGAAAAACTCATTGGTACGAGCCGGGGTTCGAACCCGCGAGCTCCGGATTGCAAGTCGCACGCTCTTACCGCTAGGCCACCAGCGCTTTTTTACGGTTATAAATATAATAAGTCATCATAACAAAACGTTAATCATATAAACTCTTGATATCGTGATAAGATGATAAATTCGTTATAGGTAGGTAGGTAATATACAGGGTGCCCGGTAATTAATGGATAACCTTCTAACCACCGACAGGGCACCTTAGGCTGGTCCAGAAAATGCACTTATAGGTCTAGTAAAACTTTCGTGGTTTTCGAGATAATCGCACTTTTCTAAATTTGAAGTATGGTGCTAGCTATTAAAAAAGACAAAAGTTCGATTATCTCGAAAACCACGAAACTTTTACTAGACCTATAAGTGCATTTTCTGGACCAGCCTAAGGTGCCCTGTCGGTGGTTAGAAGGTTATCCATTAATTACCGATGTAGGTGGTAGGTAACAAGTAAATATGAAATTATTGAACAATGTGAGTGTGGGACAGTATTTTAATATTTTTAACACGAGTTTAGTGATAACGTTATTTATTAGCTATTTCAGTAGTTGGAAATTGATAACTACATAGAATTACTGAAAATTTAATTGCATGGATTTAATATTAGCACTTAAGTGGTTTTTTGCAGTTTTATACAGTTTTTACATGACCATGATCCTCTTTCTCCTTATTTGTAAGTTTAATTTTATTTTCATTGCCTAATAAAAAATATAGTGTAAAGCAAGAAATTCTGAGTGTACTTATAGCAATACTCGTACCTATAGAGAACATCATCAAGTGATGGGCGAGCAGAGAGTTTCGGTAACGTAATTTACTGAGAATATTTTTTCCGGAATACGAGTTCTCCTGACGTGAAAAATATAGGGAAATTTACATTTTTTGATGATTACATAGCACTTATCTTTTAAACAATAATATAAAAGATTTTTACGGTTCCGTAACTCAAAAGGAAAAACGGAACCCTTATAGGATCACTCGTGCGTATGTCTGTCCGTCTGTCACAGCCTATTTTCTCCGATACTACTGGATCAATTAAGTTGAAATTTGGCACACATATTATGTAAGTTTGTTACCCAAAGACGGACATGTAACGTAAACAAATGAATTTTAAATATGGAGGCCACTTATTGAGGCTAAATGAGCAAATTAAAAAATAAAGTTACTCAAACTATATCGTGTTATATATCAAATGAAAGAGCTTATTATAAGAATCTCAAATATATATTTTTTTTAATTTTAAGATATAGTTTAAGTTTAGCGGTTATTCTAGAAAAAAGGCAAATATTAACACCCCTCCCACCTTTAAAAAAAATACACTTTATAGTTCTTCATCTATAGATGACAGGAAAACCTATTAAAAATGTGCAGTCTTAATTGGTTGCAGGAGGTCTTTGGAGGTTTATTATAAATACTGGAAGGCACTTTAGTTTGTCAATACATTATTTATTATTTAATTTATAAACTTTATAAACACAACATTACATGACGGCGTTTGGAAGTAGAGTAATTGACATTCTCAAGTTTGAATTAAACATCATTCAAACTTGAGCTTCTGTATTCAAATTAAATGTGTCAAGCCAGTGTCGATTGCATATACACCCTCTACATACCAACACACCCCCTCAATCGACTCTGCTTGAAGCATTAATTTACAGCGCTATTCTTTAGTTAAGACAATATTCCAATAAATAATTTCATATAAGTACAATAACAAGAAAAAACATAACACATCCTGTATATTTCCCTCATATTACATCACCCTGTATATTTCCAACATATTACATCACCCTGTATATTTCCCACATATTACATACATGTAATCCCCATTCAACAAATACATTACAGTAAATTCTCATTCAACAAGATAAGTACTCAAATATTCCTCCACTCGATACGTCACCACAAATTATCTATAATAAACGTTTTATTCTTCCACTCTTTAATAAATCCTTTATTCTCCTGCTCGACTCATCAACAATAATCCTCTTCTATATTTCCTTTATACTCCCACTCGATTCTTCCATACTAATCATATTATATAAAATAAAACCTTTATTCACCGACTCAACTCTTCAACATCACTAATAATCTATACCTAATAACAATTCTAATACCAATTATAAAATATTAAAATACAGACTTAGAAACAAAAAACTCAAGGATATTTATCAGAAACGATGTAAAATGTACCTATTAAAGGGAATGTTACTCTTCTTCTTTTTTTGGTGGATGAGGTTAAATAATGATTCAGTTACACTTTCTACACTTACACCCCCTTAAGTGAATCATTATTAAGCACCCCCTCAATTTTGAATACACTTTGTTTCTAGAATCCTTGATCCTCAAGTTTTCTTTCAATAAGTATATATTTCTGTATTATAATATAAAAGTTTACACACCCTATAAAAAACTTACATACTACGATATAATATAAAAGAAAAACCCCGACATTTATTCGAAATAATTATTAACGTTCACTTTAGCCCGCACTTATACTACATTGTCTACACTCAATAGCTCACATTATCACTAAAACACTAATCTTCGTTGACATTTTTCAAATTTTACAGCTGGTAAACTTTTCGTTAGTATATCAGCCAGCTGTGATCCAGTTGGACAGTATTTTACTGTAATCTGATTCTCGTCGATTTTCTCCTTTAGATAATAGTATTTTACGTCTATATGTTTGCTTCTTTTTCCCATGATTCCTTTCTTCATAAGCCAAATCGCAGACTGATTATCCACTCTCATCTCAACTTCGAGTTTTTCTTTGGTTATCTCATAGATCAGATCCCTTACGAACAGTAGTTCCTTACAACATTCTGCTGCTGCTATAAATTCTGCTTCTGTACTGCTTAATGCGACTACTGATTGTTTTCTTGAGCTCCATGCCACTGGTCCACCATTCAGCCAAATCACAAAACCAGAAGTGCTGCGTCTAGTGTCTGGATCTCCCGCAAAATCCGAATCACAATAACCCCTGAGAACTTTATCATCTTTACTAAAGTGAATCCCTTTTTCTGCTGAACCTTTAAGGAATCGCAAAATTGTTTTAGCATTGTTTAAATCATTTAAATTTGGAGAATTTTGATGCCTCGAACAATAACCTACGTGAAAACTAATGTCTGGTCGCGTTTTATTCGAGAGATATAACAATGACCCTATCATCTCGCGGTAAAGCTCATGAGACTTTGTATCAACTTTAACAGATGGATGTTCTTCTATCGTAATTGTTGGGCATTTACATTCTTTTGCATTTTCAAGATTAAATTTTTTAATGATTTTCTCACTATATGTCTTCTGAAAAATTTTAATCCCCTTCTTATCTTGCTTTATATCCAAACCTATATAATTAGTTACTTCATCTAAAATTCTTAGTTCGAAGGATTTTTGAATTGTATCTATTATATGCAATAGATTTTCTTCTCTTTCTCCGAGTACTAATCCGTCATCGACATATACTGCAAGGATAATTTTCCTTTCACCTTCCATGACAAAGATGCATTGATCAAGTTTCATTTGTTTAAAACCCATCTTTGTTAAGAACTCTGTAAACTTGATATTCCACATTAGTGGAGCTTGTTTTAAACCATACAAGCTCTTGTTTAGTTTGCATACTTTGCCTTCTTTGTCATTGTAGCCTTTAGGCACCTTCATATATATACATTCCTTCAAGTCTCCATGTAAAAAGGCCGTTTTCACATCAAACTGCTTCATCTTTAGACCTTTCGCTGCCGCAATTGATAATAGAATTCTTAAAGAAGTAGTATTGACTACCGGACTATATGTCTCATCATAATCTATTTTGTACTTTTGTTGAAAGCCCCTTGCAACTAGTCTGGCTTTATACCTACCATCAGACTTGACAGTAAAAATCCACTTGCTAGTAACTAATTTCCTTCCTTTTGCTTCTTGTTCATCCACAAATGACCACGTCTTATTTTCTTCAAGTGATTTAATTTCTTCTTCTATAGCTTGTTTCCATTTGTCCTTTTCTTTTGATTCTATTGCCTCCTCGTAGGTCAACATCGATGCTTCAGTGTCATAATTCATTAAATAATCTTTATATCTATCGGGTAGTCTACGTTCTCTGGCAGGCTGAACTCTTCTATTTTCATTATTATCACTATCATTATTTCGATTACGATTACTTTCAACTCGATTTTCAACTAGTTCAGTATCAACAGGTTCTTCATTTCCATCATAGTATTCTTCATTACTTTCTTCTTCTTCTACTTCTCGGTTTGTTTCACTTTCATTTATTTCAACTTCATTTGTTTCATTGTTATTTGTTTCATTGCCATTTGTTTCGAATTCATTTGTTTCTACTTCATTTGTTTCATCTTCATTTGTTCCACCTTCAATTGTTCCACCTTCAATTGTTCCACCTTCAATTGTTTCACCTTCAATTGTTTCACCTTCATTTGTTTCGTCTTCATTTGTTTCGTCTTCACTTGTTTCACTACTCAATCTTCTCAAATGAATATCGCCTTCTCGAACACTCTCCATATTTCTACTACTCATTCTTTTTCTTAACATTTCACCTTCTCGACCTTCATTATTGTTGACTCTACCACCTTGATTTTCTTCCTGTCTATTAACTTCTTTATTTCGTGTTGTGCCTTCCCTAACCGTCTCTTCATTCTCTTCGAATATCTTCCAAAGACCTCTAATGCTTTCATCATTTTCTTCATTTAGATATATACCTTGCTCGTCTTCATTTATTCTTACATCCCTGGCTCTTACAATTGTTTTCGTTTCATCCACCCATATTTTGTAACCATTTCTGATATAGCCAATCAGAATTCCTTTATTACATCTAACTTCTAACTTTCGTACACCTGAGTTTATTTTATAATAGGCTGTTGAACCAAATCTTCTTATATGCGATACATTTGGTTTGAAGCCAAACCACATCTCAGCTGGAGTTTTGTCTTTACCTTCGGTGGGGCTTCTATTTATTAGGAAGCTGGCAGTTGTAAGTGCTTCGCCCCATAGATAGTTTGGAACACGGCCATCGAATATTAATGCTCTAGTTCTTTCTAACAGGGTTCTATTCAGTCTCTCCGCTTTTCCATTCAGTTGCGGCGTGTAGGGTATTGTTAGATCTAGAATTATTCCTTTAGAGTTGCACCAAGACATTAGATTATTGTTCGAGTATTCGCGTCCATTATCGCATCTTATTTTTTTCACTTTTGAATTGAAATGATTTTCCGCTAAAGTCACAAACTGTTTTATTTTGTCAAAGGCTTCACTTTTAAAAGTAATTAAATAAACGACACAAAAATGTGTAAAGTCATCTAGGAAAGTAATAAAATATTTTTTGTTATCCCAAGTGGGAGTTTCTATTGGACCGCAAACATCCGTATGAATTATTTCCAAAGGGAATTTAGCTTGAATTCTATTGTTTTTGAAAGGTTTTCTAGTCATTTTCGCTTTGACACATATTTCGCAAAAATGTTCTTGATTTGCCCCCCCAATTTTAATACCGTTTACCAATTTAGCTAGACGCGGCACATCCGATACGTGACCGAGCCGGCGATGCCAGATATCGACATTCTCGGAGAACAATACCTCTCGAACGATATTTGCAGAAAATTCTGTTTCATAGAGACCGTTTCTAGTTTTATAACCAGTAAGAATAATATTATTATGTTTCTTTACAGATACCTTATTTCCAGCGAAAAGTACAGATGCACCGTGATCAGTGATTGAACTTACAGATATCAGGTTTCTAGAAATTGCAGGAACATACAGTACATCTTCCAGTTCAAAACCATTTGTGTTGACTGTACCTATTGCTTGAGCGACGAGGTTCTCTGCATTGGCACATCTTATATCTACATTTATATTTTCTGTGGAATTTATGATATCATTATTGTAAAACATGTGGGAAGAAGCACCTGAATCAATTATAGCTCTAGTACTAGTCGTGTGTTTTATTTGTTCACTCACCAGGCTGAACGTACGGCAAAACCTTTCAATGTGTCCCTTCCTATTACATTTCCTGCATATTTTTGTAGAAAAACATTCACTGGAAGTGTGTCCACTTTTATTGCAAATGGTGCACTTTTTATTAAAGCAGAATCTCGCAATATGACCTGGTTGATTACAGTTAAAGCACTTCTTTTCATTACTTTTCATGGCCTCTTCTGTTTGTGGAAGTATTTCTGAAGGACTACTATCAAATAGCTTAAGTTCTTTTTGAATACGTTCAATGAGAGTATGTATGGTTTGATCAGATTTTGGAGTTACCTCCCATACAGTTCTAAAGAAATTTAAATTAGCTGGTAAGATTGTTAAAATCTTTTGTATAAGCATGTCATCATTTATTTTATTTGTGGTAGACTGTAGTTCGAAACACATATTTTGAAGTTTGCTAATGTCCTGAAGTATATCTCCGCTGAATTTATAGTTGTAGAATTCAATTACCTTTAGGTGGCTGTCTTTTTCCACTTTGTAATTAAAGACAACATCTAACTTATCGAAGATATCCTTTGTAGTTGAGCAATTAATAACATAATGTAAGATATTCTCATCTATTGATTTTAAAATAAAATATTTAGCCTTTGCGGCTTTACCTTTATCTCCGCTGTCTTCTCCAACTCCTTTGGCGTCCAGAAATAATTTTGCTAATTTACGCCACGTAGGATAGGAGGAATTTAAATTCAATTTATTTAGGCAGTCCGAATTCTCCATCATTTAAAATTACGTACGGTTTACTGAAACGTCAGTCTGGTTGCTAGCCTTATTTTGTAAACAACTCCGTTGCTAGGCTTATCTTCTGAAATATTTGTGTACTAAAGCTGAATCGTTTTATCTGAAACACTAAAATCACTTATTTTACTTTATCTTGTGGGCTCCATAACCTCTTAATTGGTTGCAGGAGGTCTTTGGAGGTTTATTATAAATACTGGAAGGCACTTTAGTTTGTCAATACATTATTTATTATTTAATTTATAAACTTTATAAACACAACATTACATGACGGCGTTTGGAAGTAGAGTAATTGACATTCTCAAGTTTGAATTAAACATCATTCAAACTTGAGCTTCTGTATTCAAATTAAATGTGTCAAGCCAGTGTCGATTGCATATACACCCTCTACATACCAACATGCAGTCAAACGTGAGTCGGACTTTATTACTTAGTTTCACTCACGTTTCACATAAAAGATAGGTACATTGTTAAAAATTGTGGAATGTACGAAACCCTTGGAACGCGAGTCGGACTCGCACTTGGCCGGTTTTTAAGTTAGGGATGGTTTTCAGTAAATTTCCGTTATTTTCTTTTTAAGTTACCGAGAATATTCTCGTGAATTTTAATAGAAAATTTAACGTACACTACATCAATTTGTGCCTCATCATTCAATAGGGTTTTGATTTCGAGGTATTTGAATTTAATTTTTTTTTTAATAAATTCTTCGGGAGATTATGAACTTGAATCAACAGTGTCCTAGAGTTTTAATTTTTTTTCTAGTTATATAATTTGTTTCATTAGTTCATTTGTTTTGATTTCTTATATTTGTATAAAATTTAAGTACCATATAAAATCTAAAGAAGCGAGTGTACAAGAAGAGCGTATGTTCTTAAGGAACTTACGGCAGTTAAGCCCTTTTGAGTACCAAACGAATGTTAGTAGTACTACTTACTTACTTACGTATATATTAGGTAACTTGTGTTATTATGTGACCTCAACAATGAACTTTTGTAGGAACCCTGTAGGAACCAGTCTCGTCGAGGGTACTAATTGATGCGTTCACAATTCACATGCATTATAACTTGATGTAACAAAACTAGCACTTAAATACAAATGCTAGTCGCTAATTTCACTAAAATGCATTTTTTAAGCACATATCTTATGGTTTTGCGGCAAATAACATACAATAATGTTATATATAGACCATATTTTCATAATAAAATACCAAGGAAATTTCCCCGCAAACATGACACATGAGGTATCAAGCGCCTTTAGTAGGTCGTTGACGTATAATAAAAAGCGGCCAAGTGCGAGTCGGACTCGCCCATGAAGGGTTCCGTATTTAGGCGATTTATGACGTATTAAAAAAAAAACTACTTACTAGATCTCGTTCAAACCAATTTTCGGTGGAAGTTTACATGGTAATGTACATCATATATTTTTTTAGTTTTATCATTCTCTTATTTTAGAAGTTACAGGGGGGGGGGACACACATTTTACCACTTTGGAAGAGTCTCTCGCGCAAACTATTCAGTTTAGAAAAAAATGATATTAGAAACCTCAATATCATTTTTGAAGACCTATCCATAGATACCCCACACGTATGGGTTTGATGAAAAAAAAATTTTTGAGTTTCAGTTGTAAGTATGGGGAACCCCCAAAATTTATTGTATTTTTTTCTATTTTTGTGTGAAAATCTTAATGCGGTTCACAGAATACATCTACTTACCAAGTTTCAACAGTATATACGGAGAAAAGTGGCTGTGACATACGGACGGACAGACAGATGGACAGACAGACAGACAGACATGACGAATCTATAAGGGTTCCGTTTTTTGCCATTTGGCTACGGAACACTAAAAACAGCACACATCGTAAGACACTTCCTTGAGGAATTGAGGGCACGCGTGTCACGGATGCCTGATGCTACGGAGACGACTTCGCCGGGGTCTGCATTTGTGTGTTCGATCTCCACAAATTGTGTGCGGTTTTTTAATGGAGAGTGTCAGGTTCTGAATTACGGCGTTGCGTTAAGATTTCGTTTGGCAGGATTTGTCCTTAGGACCCAAGGATGGATTTAAGAAGTGGAGCCACCAAGATTTTGGGAGGGGGGGGGGGGGTGGGGTCTCAACGTTATCATTATCATTTAAGCTACTGGGCCAAGTTTGGTATCTTTTTCGTATAAAACGGTGATGCCTAATTCATTTACCAGAAGCTCGAAGTAAAAACACATATATTAATACTTTTATTAAATTCCTTTTCACGCCAAAACCACTGAACCAATTTAGTTGATATTTGGTATAGATATAGTTAGACTCCCAGGGAAGAACATATCTATATTAAAATGTTTTTTCACAGATGTTCCCTTGGTATTATCATCTCTAGATTTAGGCATTGAGGACACATACCTTAAAACCAACATTTGTACCAGCCAGGAAGAATTTTCACACATTCTTAGCGAAATCCCTAAGAAAAACCTAAGGCACAACGGCCCGGTCACGACATTGCGCGACCGGCGGCGGCAGCGACAAAATAGGAAGGTAAAAAACACGAAGGTAAGTCGCAATAACAAACGGCGAGACTCGAACATTTGTATCCGGCAGCACGGGCGATGGAGGCAAGACTCGAGTGCCGTGCGAAACAAAACATTTGTATCTGGCAGCGCGGGCGATGGATACAAGACTCGAGTGCCGTGCGAAACAAAAAATTTGTATCCGACAGCACGGGCGATGGAGGCAAGACTCAAGTGCCGTGCGAAACAAAACATTTGTATCCGGCAGCGTGGGGGATGGAGGCAAGACTCAAGTGCCGTGCGAAACAAAACATTTGTATCCGGCAGCACGGGCGATGGCGGTAAGACTCGAGTGCCGTACGAATCAAAACAATGTTTTTCGAGCGGCATGGACACGAAGCTTAAAGTTTATTACTGAAATTTTAAGTGTACTTACTTTCGCATATTTAAAATATTTAAAGTATGTCGTAATTCGGTAATTTCTCCACACTATTTCTTGTGTACTGCGTAATTAGTATCTGGGTGCTTTCTATATACATATTATATTGTATGTTCTCCATATAATCCCTCTCAACCCACAGAAGATTTTCAAGTCCACTATTTAATAAAACCTACTACCTAACTACCTCTACCTATTTACGAAGTTTGAAGTTCGAAGTTCCTAGCTTTAAATAAAATTTGAACCCTCTACCAATTTTCAATCCCTTTTTAACCCTTTTAGGGGATGAATTTTTAAAAACGCAGAAATGAAGTTTCATTAATATATTGTCCTATTGAACTAGCCGTAAATAAATTTTGTCTTCCTGTATTTAGCTCATGCCCGGTATGCACTCGTCCTCTTCTGTACAAGATGTTATTGACAAAAATATACTCCAGGCACTGAAGACCCTCTATTGAAAAGAAAAGTTTTTAAATACGACTACGTCCCAGCCGCTCCTAATCGCTGCCGTCGTTAAGCTCCCTCCACGCTCGATTCGCGCACGAGTGTGGAGGGGGCTTTACAGAAAGTACGTGGCATGCGCATGCGTGGCGGTCGTTCGCTTTTGCCGCGCCGCCAGCCGCCCCGCCGGACATAGAGAAATATAAGTAAAGAAAGAGTGGTAACTCCATCTCCATACATCAGTTTTCTTACCAAAACGCGAGTTATTTCGTAGTCGACATCTAACGTCAAGGTAGAGGAACTATCAGTACCGCTACTTGACACCAGATGGCATATATTTCGCTACTGACGAAGCTGAAGGAGTTGAAAATATGTAGTTCCAGTTAATCCGGTTATAATATTAGCTAAAAATTGTCGAGCATTAGAGTTGTTGTTTGCCGCTAAGTACATACCTAATTGGAGATACCACTCTTTCTTTACGTATATTTCTATATTTATATGCCGCCGGATGAATTAGACCATATTTTGAGTCTTAATAATTTTCAGCCAACAACAAAGGACGCGGAACAACTTGAAGAAAGTATAAATAGTATAAAAATAAGAACATGTACTTTAATGCAACAGTCGATGTACGCAACACAGGTAAATAAAAGAAAAACCGGCCCGTAGGCGGGTTCCGTAGTTAGGTACCCTTTTATCACTATAATACCGACTGAACTGGGGTCTATATGGGGTATGTATATACAAGTAAGTACCTAAGATAGGTATCATATACATTACAAGCAAAAGGGAGTAGATACCTTGGCAGCGCTTTGTAGGTCATGTCTTTTTACCATAGAGAAATATAAGTAAAGAAAGAGTGGTAACTCCATACATCAGTTTTCTTACCAAAACGCGAGTTATTTCGTAGTCGACATCTAGCGTCAAGGACAGACGGACATGGCGAAACTAAAGGGTTCTTAGTTGACATCGGAACTCCAATAAAAACATTTATTCCTGACGATCACAAAACATGTACGAACATGAAGTGAACAATGTACTACAGTACAGTCAGACACTAAAAACAGAAAAAAATTACTGACGACTAATTAATTAATTAATTGACGACTGGTCTGACCTAGTGGGTAGTGACCCTGCCTGTTAAGCCGCGGTCCTGGGCTCGAATCCTGGGCAGCTGGGGCCTTATTCGACAAGCGACGTTTGACGTATCGTGTTGAACTCCCGTTGAATCTGAACAATCCTGTGTCAAAATTTGACATTAGCAATCCACGGTTAGGTGACAACCAAACCAAACCATTATAAACCTTAAAGTAGTAATAAAACAATGTTGATATTTGTTGAATTATTGGTTGTATAATTGAAGCATAATAAAAAAAAATAAAAAAAAAATATTTCAGACAATTAATAGTCCATATTTTAAATTAAATAAAATTAAAATAAATTAAATTAAATAGAATTAAAATTAAATTTAAATTACAATTAAACAATCATAAATAACATTAAATTAAATTTACAATTTTATTAAAACTAACATGTAGGGAGGACCAGTGCTTTAGCAAGCCACTAGCTGTCCCACCTGTCACCCACTACAGCCAGGAGGCTGTGGCGGCTGCCACGCACCCTGCTTAGCATCGCGGCGCAACGCTTGCGGAGCGTGGCGTGGAAACCGTCCACGCTCGCGTCCGCAAACATACCGGACGCGCTAATTGAAATGGACGCGAAATCTGACAGTTTTACAGTCACCAGCATAAATATATGACTGTGGGCAGCCGTGCAAAAATATCTGATGCTCCATTGGAGGCATAAGTATATGACGACACTACCTCGGTAAAAATATGTGATGCTTTGTGGCCGGCAAAAATATCGTTAGTCTGTATCCGCATAAATATCGGATTGGGTCGTTTTAAAAATATTTGACGACTCATAAAAATCAAAATTATGTGATTACTCGTATCTCATCTGGCATAAATATCTCTCCACTGGGAATGCAAATACATCGGATGGCAGACGGACCGCCTATATATCTGACACGAAATTATGAAATATGTCATCATTGTCATCAATCGGCAAAAACGAACCATACACTGAATCGCGATTAGAAAGGGATTGAGATAGCTGTCAATCCACATTGATTTTGACGTAAGTGTATGGAAATCTGTTATTTCTAATCCCTTTCTGATCGCGGCATGATGATAGCATAAAGCCTTAAATTGTATGAAGTGATTTGACAATTCACGAAAAGAGTGCAGACTTGTCATTGCATATGTCTGTCTCACGTATTTCATTTGCAATTTTAAATTGTGACAATAAAAAATCAGGTATACTTTTAATAGAAGATGTTGCAGCGATACGCTTTGGTAGAAACCTTTTTTTTTTCTTTTTGACTTAATTCCCGACGACGTCTGGTTTGACAACAGACACGAGATTCATTTATCTTCCAAATGAAGTTGGTGTCAATTCTGCCTATATTATTAGCGCAATTTTTAAACGTTCATTGAATATCCTTTTTGCAATTGGGAAAACCGCTTTTTGTCGCGGGTAAGTGTTCGAATCTTTTATTTTATTATTTGTTTGCATTTCTTTATTTTAGCGTGGCCTTTATCTTCGTCCGCAGTTTTCTTTTTCGGGAACATTTTACCGTTGCCTTTGTGGACACGGACCAATAGCTGGAGAGCTAGCCACACCACAAGGCGCACGCCACGTTACCTGACATAGTTCGTTCAACGATTCAGACATAAGCCTGAGCATGGGCAGCGCACCATTGGCCTAAACCTATTCCCGACATCAGTCTGAACTGAACGTGGTCGGTTCGCAGCTCTACCCCACAACTCAAGGGAAGTGTCCATCCTTTTAACGAATTCAACAAAATTTACAATTTAAAGCGAACGCTAAACCATTCAACAGTTTCCTGTGTGCATTTTATAAAAATTAAATTATTGTTACATTCTTATTGCTCGCAGCCTGTTCCTTACTGGTACCATTAGGGAACGAGAAACACTTAGCCAGGTAGATAGCCTTTTAGTTCATAAGACTGATTTCGGTGTCACACTACATCTTAAAAAATACCTGACTCTGAAACTTAGCTGATTTCGGTGGCAGTTACCGTTTTTTATACTATCTATGATTTTGTGTGGGCAAGGTGTCTACTTATTTATCTTAAACTGTTAATTATAAAGTAGGGAACAAGAAAGACTTAACTGATTTCGGTGGCACTTATTTTTTTATACTCTCTATGATTTTGTGTGGACAAGGTGTTTACTTATTTATTTTAAACTGTAAATTATAAAGTCTATTATTTATACTTTCCGAATAAAACGTGGCAATCTTGTAATATTTTTTTTCCATTCCTAATAATAAATTTGCTACAATGTGTAATAAACCTCCTTACATAAAAAAGAATGATGAAGAGGTCAACTTGTCAGACTGTGACAAGGACAAACAACAATAGCGCTTTCGCTGCTACTCCTACTGAAAGATACATAAGACTATCCCGTTCGGTCATTTCCCCCACCCCTCATGCCAGATCCAGTTATATACTAGATTCATGATACGTTCAAGTTTACAAATAAATTATATATCCATTTTATTCCGTCAAATCGATGATAGAATATAATGCGAGACAGACATATATAATGACAAGTCTGCACTCTTTTCGTGAATTGTCAAATCACTTCATACAATTTACGGCTCTATACCAAACATGTATGATTCGTTTTTGAAGATCGATAACATATTTATAATTTTCCAACGTGTCAGATATATAATAGGCGGTCCGTCGTCCATCCGATGTATTTGCTTTCACAGTGGAGAGATATTTATGACAGATGAGAGTAATGACATAATTTTGATTTTTATAAGTAATCAAATATTTTTAAAGCGACCCGATCCGATATTTATGCGGATACAGACTAACGATATTTTTGCCGGCCACAAAGCATCACATATTTTTACCGAGGTAGTGTCGTCATATACTTATAGCTCCAATGGAGCATCAGACATTTTTGCACGGCTGCCCACAGTCATATATTTATGCTGGTGACTGTACATGTCGAATAGGGGCCCGGTAAGGGCATTTATTAGTGTGTAGTGTGTAGATATTTTGTATCTGAGTCTTGGGTGTTTTCTATGTATTTGTATATTATTTATATCGTTGTCTGAGTACTCACAACACAACACAAGTCTTCTTGAGCTTACTGTGGGACTTAGTCAATCAGTGTAAGAATGTCCTATAATATTTATTTATTTTTTTATTAAAAGGAACGTGGTGGCATGGTCCAGGTATTTGTCAATTTTCTGAGGGCTCGTGACGCCCTCTGGCCATTTATTATTACCTTAGTATATGACATTTATTTCGGTTTATGGTTTAAAACTTTAAATCAGGGATCGGAACCGGTTTTTCGCGAAAACATCGAAATAATCATATACTTCGAATTATTTTATACTCCAAATGTAGGACTCAGTTGTGTTTTTAGGTAACGACCTCGTATTAGATTGCCCAATTAGAAATTAAATAATTAACAAAGAACGAAAAAATACCATATCCGATCCCTGGAAATACAGTAGATAGTGTGTCTGGTTGCACTCAAATTTCCGAATCTTTATAAGTTTATAGGTATACAAACACGATAAAAATATCATTAGCTAGTTTCACAGTAAGGTCAGCGACATCTAGCGTGAAATTTGGTAAACCCTTTTGTATGTAGTTATACGGACGCGAACAGAGTCTATAGTGGAGTCTATGGAATGTACTATCAAAATATTTTCATAGAAGGTAATTTAATTTGTTATTGGCATATACCCGTGTTTGTTTTTAGGATCTGATCAGGACCGTGGAACCAATGTTCAAGTTGTTTCAAACAGAGCCCCATTACCGTATGGCGTACGTCTTTCTCCAGATGGAGCAGGCGGTGGCAGATGCTAAGGCCATTATTAAAACGATAGAAAAGAGGTAAGACGGAACAACTCTTACTCTTAAAAACGATTCGCAGCTAATAGTGACATTTGCGCAGGTAATAGTCATATGAGGAGATGGAACAAGTGATGGCAGATGGCAGGGCCATCTTAAAGACGATAAAACGCTGGTAAATCATCATTATATAGATGGAACAGACGGTGGCTGATGGCAGCGCCATCATAAAGACGATAGAAATGTGTCATTCAGAGCTTAGGCGTACATGGAACAGAGAGAACATGGAACAGACAGACCGGGGATGAAAGGGCCATCATAAATACATTAAAAAACCGGCCAAGTGCGAGTCGGACTCGCGCACGGAGGGTTCCGCACCATCAACAAAAAATAGAGCAAAAAAAGCAAAAAAACGGTCACCCATCCAAGTACTGACCCCGCCTGACGTTGCTTAACTTCGGTCGAAAATCACGTTTGTTGTATGGGAGCCCCACTTAAATCTTTATTTTATTCTGTTTTTAGTATTTGTTGTTATAGCGGCAACAGAAATACATCATCTATGAAAATTTCAACTGTCTAGCTATCACGGTTCGTGAGATACAGCCTGGTGACAGACGGACGGACGGACGGACGGACAGCGGAGTCTTAGTAATAGGGTCCCGTTTTTACCCTTTGGGTACGGAACCCTAAAAACGATAGAACACAGGCATCCTTTACATGGTAACTTTGTTTGATAACACAGAGTGTTTGAGTGTTATATTATAGTTATTAGCTTGGCCTGACTCTGCAGAGGTCTTGGTTACCTTTTTTAGTTTGATATCTAGACTCTACCGTAAAATGGGGTGAGTAGGGGCAAAACTGACATTCAAACCTCGATAACATTTTATTTTTACATATGAAAACTGAATGGTGTATATAATAAGTGTTCCGGACGTTTGTATTTTAGTTTTAATTTTAATTTGGGTAGTTCCATTTCATAACTTTGACGATAAACAGGAAATCCCACCTCACCCCGTAGTCCCTCGTAATTGGGGTGAGGTGGGATTTCATACAAAGGTGATTTTGGAAGATTGTTGGATCGATTTATTTTTATTATATTATGAGTATTACTATAACTCCATTTTAAATTGGAATACATTATTTTTGTAGCAGTAGCCTTAAAATCCCATCTCACCCCCTTTCATCCCTTCTCTCCCCATTCATAACCCAACTCTCCCCGCGAACCCTACTCACCCCATTTTATGGTACTCGTTTTACAGGCGTTTCAAGGAGGGGTTGCCAAACGAACCCGATTTGTGGACACCTTCCCAGCGGCTTCAATTTTTCTGGCAACTAGTCAAGAGGCACGTGGACCTAACTTATCTGGTTTGTAAAGGAAAAGTTTGGGCAATTACGTACTCATATAGATTTAGATTTCTCTATTTCATGATAAAAATAACACTACCTACATTTGCTACGAATGTCAAAAAATATGCTTCTCTTCTCATCACACAGGGCTCATTTGCTTCTGGTGCATTACCCCAGACCAGAGCAGTGAGCCCTAGGCCATAATAGAACTAACTAGTGAGCTGTAGACCTCGTGGGCATAGCTTAGAGCTGAATAAATGTAAGTATGGCTCCGCCTTTTAGAATAATTTAGAATATTAAAATGACAAAAAATGTAGGTATACCTACTATTTACATTCAATGTATAAAATAAAATTATAAAACAAAGCGACTAAAACTGAACCTACCTAGAAAAAATAAAAATCCCTGTAACAAACCCTGGCCTCTCGGCAAGGTGTCCATCACGCAGGCAGCATTCCTGCGCTGTATCGCGATAGCAAGCCTTTGCACGAGAAAGCTGCCCGCGCCGCGCGAGGGTCCCCGTTGCCTCCCTCAACCGCTTTCCGAGCTCCTTGTGGAGCCCGCGTATTCCCCTGCCCCTGCCCCATGGACCGAGTGTCTCGATACCAACAAGCGAATGTTTGCAAACCGCGCCATGAAAACTGGTCGTAATGTCCGGATCCAGATGTATTTTAAAATTATATTCGACTAGCGACCCGCCTCGGCTTTGCACGGGTTAACAAATTATACATAACCCTTCCTCTTCAATCACTCTATCTATTAAAAAAAACGCATCAAAATCCGTTGTGTAGTTTTAAAGACCTAAGCATTCATAGAGACAGACAAACAGCGGGAAGCGACTTTGTAGTGATATAATCCGTTGACATGCATGGTTTTATTTCTTAGTTTTGTTCATTCCTCAAAAATTTTATTCCCTTGGCCATAGGTACCTTTTCGCAAACTCCTAGGAGATGCCGCTTTATTAGCATTTCATTTTTGGTGACTGTGTAAGGCTACATTCACACGGCGACTATTCTATTCGATATTTTCTCGCATACGGTTTTATCGTATACGGGACGTCTGTTCACACGGCGCAAGATCCATTCGGTTTTTTCTCGTTTACGGTATTTCCGTATACGTGACAGCCGCTCACACGGCGTCTCTTCGATGCAATTTACCTGCCGCCACACCACCAGTCGTTGAGTGCACGCCGACATGGGTCCCTGTATTCCAATTCTTTTATATTGGTATTTAAGGAGGAGGCATCGGCGCCCGAGAATATATTGGGTCATCTAGGTACAGCCAGGGTTCCGCATCAGCTCTATTGTGGGTACTGCTCTCCCAAGTGCTCATCAAGATGTGACATATGACAGATGACCAAAATAGCGTGGGCCTATGTTGCACCAAACCTGAGTTCCACTAGGTACAGCCAGAGTTCAACATCAGCTCTATCTTGGGTACATGCTCTCCCAAGTGCTCATCAAGACGAGTCGGATGACTAAAACAGAGTGCGCCTATGTTGCACCAAACCTGAGTTCCATTAGGTACAGCCAGGGTTTAGCATCAGCTCTATTTTGGGTACTGCTCTCCCAAGTGCTCATCTAGATATGACGGATGACCAAAATAGCGTGTGCCTATGTTGCACCAAACCTGAGTTCCACTAGGTACATCCAAGGTTCAGCATCAGCTCTATCTTGGGTACTGCTCTCCCAAGTGCTCATCAAGGCGTGTCGGATGACCAAAACAGCGTGTGCCTATGATGCACCAAACCTGACTTCCACTAGGTTTCAAACACAACTGTCGGCTGCCTGCCCCGCGCGCGTCTCGTATAGGAGAAACCAGTTTGTCCGTGTGAACGACTCAACGTAAACGTAAGCGCCACTGAGTATCGCATTTGATAAAATCGTTTCGAGAATCTCGCATTCCCGGTGGCAAGACCCTACGGTATACGGTAAAAAATATGTCTCGAATACGAGGTTTTCTCGTATAGACGCCGTGTGAACGATTTTCAGAGTTGCCATACAAAGTTTGCTGTCACTACGATATTCGATAAAATCTCGTATACGGTATACGGGAAAAATGACGTCGTGTGAATGTAGCCTAACTGCATGTAACCCGTGCCAAATCCCGTCTACATTTTCAACTCCGTGTAACCCGTGCCAAGTTCCACTACAACCACAACTGCGTGTAAATCCGTGCCAAGTCCCACTACAACCAAAATTGCATGTAGCCCGTTCCAAGTCCCGTCTACCACAACTGCGTATTAGCCGTGCCAAAGTCCCATCTACAACCACAACTGCATTATGTAACCCGTAACCCGTGCCAAGTCCCAATGGCTACAACTAAAACTGAATGTTATCCGTGCCAAGGTCCATCTACAACCACAACTGCTAAGCGGAATCTCCTGAGAATTTGCGTAAAGTATAGCCAGGGTAATAACTGCAGGGTAAAGACTGCTGTAGAATGACCCTTAAACATGTTGAAATTACTGTTTACAGTTAGACTATTTGCGAGAAAGAATACCACTAGGGACTGAAGGAGTAGATACCCCACCTCCAGATATGAACCGTCGGAAGATGGGCCCTGGTGAAGCTACCAGTACAACGCCAACGCCGCCAACGCCGCGAACACAGTGGAGACGCAACTGGTGGATGAGGAGACCGCCGTCGACCGACGGTCATTCTTCAAAAGGTAAATTTTCTGCGTTCAGAGGAAGAAAGTACCGAAGGCATTAAAATATCTCACCGCATTCTTTTTTTCATTACCTCGCCACTAATTCTAACTGGGGCACGATTCGTATTTTGTTTAATGTTTATAATACTTAATAATAAAAATATGTGGTTAAAAAAAATACAAATGCCAAAAGAAAACCTCAGAACCGCGCCACGTCCATCTCCCAATCTACCCCGAAAAAACCAAGTTCTAGGTATGCATCGAAAACAAATATTGTATTTAGTCGAATTGCTAGCAGATTAGTTAATGAATTGATAAAAGAATAGTCCCTGTATTTGTCGTAGTTTTGTTTTAAATTACAACAAAAAATGTGTCCAGAGCTTCGCTGTCATTCCTGTCCTTTATGAGTTTAGGCGGAGTATGTCACTTTATTAGGAGGTCACTTTCTGAGAACGCCACTTTCTGAGGACGTCACATTCGGAGTAGGTACGTCACTTTCTGAGCAGGTAGGTAGGTACGCCACTTTTTTAGCATGCACGTGCAACGTGCGCCCGCACGAACAATGGGTAGGTATATACAGGGCCGGATTAAGCATGTCGGGGCCCCTAGGCAGTGCAATGCTTGGGGCCCCCTTACAGTTAATTCTACATACATAATGTTCAGTTGTTCAGTACAAGGATGTAAGTTTGCGATTTTAATTTCAACCTTCAGGTGTCAGTTGAGCCGATCCGAACATGCCGAGCGATATCTTTTTCGCTCTTATTGCGTGGACATAAAGCTTTTTTCTATCAGTTTTTGCCGATTCTTTTTTGCGTCAAGTGTGGGAAGAGCCCTTTTTTTTCTTAATAGGTAGTTAAATATTTTGCCAGGCTGAACAGCGATTGTCCGACCATATAAGGCCAAGCGCGCACCACGATTTTAAATTTTAATGCGCGCTGTAATACATATTTTCTTGTCGCATGTGCGCGCACTGGCATATAAACACATACGTTGCATTTCTGCGACAAAATAATCGCGCGACAAAAAATCGTGGTGCGTTCTTGACCTAAGACCATACGCCGAGCCACATGATTAAAATTAACGTAATAATATAGACTTTCCATGTATAAATGACACTTCATTCACCAGTCAAGCTAGCATGTAGGTACAGAGTCAACCTGAAAAGCAGGAAAAAACGCGAGCGCAGCGAGCGCGAAATTTTTTGTGAAATAATTGTGAAAGCGTGTTAAAAAGGCCGGGCCGGGCCTAAAAATCCGAAGTTCCCAAGTGAGGCGTGCTTTCATGCGAGGTCAAAGCCGTATTTCAGGATAAGCTCGGCTAGAGCACAGACGCCAACCAATGTCCTTTGTATTAAAAAGCGAGGCCGCAGGCCGAGCTTGGCACAGCGAGGCCACAGGCTAAGCTGAAGAAGAGGAAATTTGGAAGACAAACCAAAAAGTGAGGCTGAAGGTCGAGCTCAGCAATCTCCACATTACTGACTTTCCATTGATGAGGTTTTAGGCCCTCGAGAGCCTGAAATTCGAGCTCGACATTACAGACTTTAAAAGCTATAAAATAACATAATTTAGGTTCATAATCATCTAATGTTTCTGTGTCTGTGAAACTGATATTGGACATTAGGTATCATAAAATACGATTTTTTTACAATATTTTTTACGAGCGCGGGGCCGCCGGGGCCCCCTAGCCGAGGCGGGGCCCATAGGCAGTTGCCTACTCTGCCTTAGGGTTAATCCGGCCCTGGTATATAGTTTATCGATTTCTAACAGAGCCCGAACGGCTTATCCTTTGTCTCTTCTTCTTCCTCGCGTTGTCCCGGCGTTTTGCCACGGCTCATGGGAGTCTGGGGTCCGCTTGGCAACTAATCCCAGTAATTGGCGTGGGCACTAGTTTTTACGAAAGCGACTGCCATTTGACCTTCCAACCCAGAGGGTAAACTAGGCCCGTATTGGGATTAGTCCAGTTTCCTCACGATGTTTTCCTTCACCGAAAAGCGACTGGTAAATATCAAATGATATTTCGTACGTAAATTCCGAAAAACTCATTGGTACGAGCCGGGGTTCGAACCCGCGACCTCCGGATTGAAAGTCGCACGCTCTTACCGCTAGGCCACCAGCGCTTCTGGCTTATCCTTTGTCTATTGTTAAGTAAAACCGCACGTGCTTCTAACTGCCTAAAAATGGTTGGTCCGTTTTTACTGGTTATTGAATTACCACTCTATGGAGATTGTAATAAGGTTCAAAATGAACTAATGGAAAAATATTTTTCTAAGCTGCGTGTGGTCCATTTGACTCGCCGGCACTCAGTACTTCGGTTACTGAGTGCCGGCGAGTCGAACGCTACAGAACCAGTCTAAAATGTGTCATCGAGATGCGTAACAAAGTCGCGTTATCGGAAAGCGCACCTACACCGGTTTTTTGAGCGTTGGACTAGCGCTGCGTGCTTCGCGCTGCGTCGGTTGACGATCACGGCCAGAAGGAGTGCAGTGCGTGAATGTTACTTCGTGACAGTGCACTCGCTCCTGACTTACGGCGTCGAGCTGTGGGGCCGCGCCTCTGACTGGAGGCGTGTGTTCTCGCAGTAAAAGCGCGCCATCCGCGCGATGGCCGGCAAAGCGGAGGATGCCCCGGCGCGTGACCTTTTCCGCGACTTAAAGATTCTGCCCCTTCCTTGCTTACTCATATAATACCAAGTTTCAGTTTTCACACACGAGAACCTGGATATGTTCAAGCGCAGGGGCGTTAACGCGAACTACAACCTGCGCAGTAATAGACTCCACAATAGGCTGGTCGCCGAATCTCACAGACTCGCCAAGTCAGAGCGATCTGTATACTTTTTAGGCCCCTCGATTTACAATAGTCCGATATTTTTATTTATTTGTTTATTATTAATACATCAAATAAACTTATAATCTAATACAGTTCCCTGCAAAACTGTTTGCACAGTTTGACTGCAGGCGCGGGTCTCTGTTGTAAGTACTTACATCTTACATAATCAACGTAACATATTAAAAATAAAAATTAAAACTAACATCGTAACTAAGATCGATAAGAGATGTAACTTCCACCTCGGCATTCAAGGTTCGGCTTAAGAAGGGTTAACGCAGGAAGCATTCTACTCCTATGACGAGTTTTTTAGTCAGCCTGTTAGTGAGTAGGTAATTGTTAAAAAAAAAAATTAAATAGCCGATATAATAATTCAAATTAAGTAATAAAATTTATATTCTATTGAATACGTAATATTGTACTTGACATGTAACAATTGTTATTAATAAACATACCTATTTCATTTCATTTCTAGCCCGCGCTCAGGTGCCAATTAGAATAAATAAGACCCTTTTTTTTCAAGGTAAGTAGCACAGGTTTTACTTAACAATAGACAAAGGATTCGCCGTCAGGGTCTGTAAGGAATCGACAAACTATACCAGCAATCATATTCTTAGCTGTACGGCATAGGGCCGCTTTTATGTATAATTACCTACATATCTTAGTTACCTAATGTTAATAAAATAAAATAAATATTGTACTACTTATAAACCTAGGGAAGAGCGGTGCCTCCCAACACAAGCATAAGCTTACCGGGCGGCTCCATCCCCTGTATCACAAAAATGTATACTATTATGAAATAAAGAATTTATTTATTTATTATTTATTTATTATTTATTACTACAGCGGTTCTCAATCTTTTTTTTTGACGGAACCCTTTTGGAAAGCGAAATACTTGATGGAACCCTACAATAAAACAGAAGTGTATTTTTTTATTAATAAGCATAATTCTAAATTCTTGCGGAACCCCTGCAGGGGTGTCGCGGAACCCTAGGGTTCCGCGGAACACACTTAGGGTATGGCTGTATTACTACTATAATAATGCAAAAGGCCCCTGCTGTTTCGCCTGTTTCATTGAAAGTACCGTAAAATGGGGTGAGTAGGCGCAAAACTGACATTCAAACCTCGATAACATTTTATTTTTACATATGCAAACTGAATGGTGTATATAATAAGTGTTACGGACGTTTGTATTTTAGTTTTTATCTTATTTTGAATAGAATAGAATAGAATAGAATAGAAATAATTTTATTCGTGAGCACAAACACAAAATAGAAACAGATATAACAGATATAACAGAGATATAACAAGAGATGACAAGAGATATAACAGAGAATAAAAGGATAAAGTGCCACGAAATGGTCTCATCTCAGCATGTTGCTGGCGACTTCCAGCGCTGATCTTCCGATGAGACCATCCGGTGAAACAATCACGACAGGTAACATGAATACAAAACAAAATTAATATATAACATACAAAAGACAAAGACAGCAAAAAGATTAAAATACATTACAATAAATTACTATGTACAATGTTGGGTCGAACCCGTCTTGGCCGTACATTACGCCTGACAGCTAGCGCCATGCGGCAACTATGCAGACTAAACTAAAAACTAAATGAAGAAGACAGGTCGATTTCATGAGCAACATCAATATTTTATCGATCTCACAGATTTAACTACGTACAAACAGACAACTGATGGCAATTTCTAACGTAATTTGCCATGGCAATGCAAAGGGAACGTAATCTAAGTGGTAAGTACAAGCAGAAACTACAGGCAGCTTGTATCGTGTAAGCAGGTTTCCTGGCTAAGTTGGTGGCTAAGCATGTACTGTTTAAGCTTCGTTTTAAAACTATAAATACTTTGCTTTACTTTTTGGGTAGTTCCATTTCATAACTTTGACGATAAAGAGGAAAACCCAGCTCACCCCGTAGTGCCTCGTATTTGGGGTGAGAGGGCTTTTCATACAAAGGTGATTTTGGAAGAATGTTGGATCGATTTTTTTTTATTATGCGTATTACTATAGCTCCATTTTAAATTGGAATACATTATTTTTGTAGCAGTAGCCTTAAAATCCCTTCTCAACCCCCTCTCAAACCTTCTCTCCCCATTCATAACCCACCTCTCCCCGCGAAACCTACTCACCCCATTTTACGGTACCTTCCTACTAAACGAGGTTTACACCAGCAAGAACTTGCATGCAATTTCATGCCAACCGGGATAAATGCGTCTTTTGAAGATAATTTCGAAACGCAACTTACTATTATACCTACTCGTATTTAGCCGTCAACATTAAAAGTTCAGTGACCTCGTACACTTCGAACAGAGAGGGTTGCAACAGTTCTAAAATGTTTCGTTTAGAAGAAATCCTTGAAAGACGCAGGTGTAGGAAGCCTCACTCAATAAATGAAATTCACCTGAACTTTAACTTTTTTTAATTATTATTAGCCCTAGTGGCAGGGCTCCGCTCGTCATCATTTAACTGTACCGGAGGAGCTCGGATTCCACGCGCTTCTTGCAGACGAAATGTAAGGGCGGGTTATCAGTATGGCATTCTATGTCGTAGTACTCGACGTTTTGCTTGAGAATGCCGCCGCATTGCATCGCGAAGTTATTGGGATGGCCGATCGCCCACGGCGCGAAACCAACGTCGTCCAGGAAGTCGCCTGTAAAATAATATACCTACACGCACCGGCTCGGCTCTGGAGACCCTGCAGGGGTCTCGAGCGATCGCTTTAAAGTCAACACTCAACAGTCCATTTATACCATACTTGAAGTATGGAGTCGCGCGTGAGAACGCAACTCACGCTATAGCAGGTCTGATCTTCCTCTTTGGATAATGTCATTATTGAAAATCCCTTTTTCGATTGTTTATGGAGTATGATTACAATATAATACTTAGGAGCGAAAAAAATCTAATTTTCGGTAACTCGATAACTGTTAGGTACATAATAAAAAAAGTTGAAACTGACAAGCGAGATTTTTTTAACATACATAAAGTCTATTTTTTTATTCGGTAGACTAAAATGACATTTCATAGTATGAAATGACATTTTATGTTCATACTAAGAACTGTCATTTCAGTCTACCGAATAAAAAAATAGACTTTAGAATTGTGTATTTTATCCATATTGTTAATGGGCCATTTTATTAAAAGTTGTCCCCTACACTTTTTTTTAAATTTCTGAATTAATATGTTATTTCTACTCAGAATCACGAGCTCTTTCTATCCTAATAGGAGAAAAAAAGTATCCCAAGGTTTTATTCCCATTCCGTTGCCATTTTTTCATAGACTTTGTATGGCGGTTTCGGAATGGAAAGATCGAAAAATGTATGGAAATCTAGGGACACTTTTTTTCTCAAATCCCAATTTTGAAAAAAAAAGTGTAGGGGACAACTTTAAATAAAATAGCCCTAATATACAGAGAGGAAAATGGAGACTACGAGCAACGCGCATGTAACACCCCTGTAATTCCAGGCGTCCATAGGCTACGGTGACTCCTTACCACCTGGCGGGCCGTATGCTTGTTGGCCACCGACGTTTGTCAGATTTTTCCTTTAAAGAAGTGAGGCCTGTCCAGACGAGGACAATTTTTATCCAATCTGATTAAATTGTCCGATCAAATCAGGCCGTGCCTGCCACTTGCCACGCAAACAACAATTTGGCCATATTCACCGATTTTAAATTTATGGTGATATTTGAGTGATCTAAATTTAAAAAAATGCCCTGACAATTTAATCAGATTGGCGTAAAATTGTCCCCGCTTGGTCGAGCCTAAATGCACCGTCAAGCGGGATACCTGTCATCCATCAGAGAATGGCCCTTATGTTTTAATACCGACTGTCCGCGGTGTACAGTCACCTGCAATAAAATGTTACTCTTCGAAGGTCGCAAAAATATCTATTTTTGCGGCCTTCGTTGTGTAACATATCATTGCAGGTGATCGACTGTACTGTACCACACGCGGTTGTCGTCGGCCTCACGGCCCATGGACTCTGTCGCTTCATTACACTTGTTTAAGTCCTGCACAACACAAGACACAACAACAACAAGATGATCGTGTACTGTTGATACTGACCATCCACGGTGTGCCACACGCGCTGGTGGTCGACCGAGATGCCCACCCACAGTTTAGCCGTCACGGATACATACAATTTTGCGTTCTGCCGACACAACAACAATAACATATTTAATACCTAATGATATGAAGACATTAAAACTAAGCGAAAATTGCATCAATGGCTAAACAACTACAATTTCTATAGCACAAATGATTTCTTGGACATGAAATTTAATTAATTAGTCTTGACTTGTATAACATTAATAATTAATATATTATAAATACTTAGAGACATTATTTGTATATGTTTTGCATGATAATTTATAAGTTTTGTGTGTACATATTTTGCATACCATTTATGGTTAAACGTAAAACCTATCGCATGAACACCGATGTACCTGGTAATGTTTATCGCAAATAAAAGATTCTTATTCTTAATAACACAATTGTTGTTTGAATAAATCTAAGTTATGAAAGTCCCAACATCTATCTTGTCTTATAGGTACTGAGAGTTTACAGGTCAGATCATGCACAACTATGGTGAATATTAAAGACAAATTACAACTCGATGACGACGATAACATACTATTTGATCGATTAACTGAATTCGTTGTAAATACGTAGGTACCTACTATTCCTCCTGTAGTTAGCAAGTATTAGCATTTTTATATTCTGTGATACTTTTATATTATATAGTATTATTCCAAGCTTATCAACGTAACGGTTTAATAAAACAATATGGCCATACAGTGAACCAAGATAAGGTGCTTGTAAGATTAGTTCTAATGACAGTTGTTGAAAGCCCGCCTAAACTATACTTTGAGCGATATACCTATGTTATCTGTGACTCTTAGCTTTTGCCTGTCAACTTGTAGAGAATTACGGCCAGATGAGAAACCAGCTTAAATACTTAAATGTTATTTATTATGTAGGGGTACTTCATTAATTTATTTTGATATAATATGCGCAATTGTATATTTTGTTTACTTACTTAGTAACTTAACAACCACACAGAGCCCCCTGTACCGGCAGCACCACGTGCGGTAGAGCCCCCTGTCCCCCGCCCCCCTGTACCTGCAGCACCACGCGTGACAGAGCCCCCTGTATCTGCAGCACCACGTGCGGTAGAGCCCCCTGTCCCCCGCCCCCTGTACCTGCAGCACCACGTGCGACAGAGCCCCCTGTATCTGCAGCACCACGTGCGGTAGAGCCCCCTGTCCCCCGCCCCCCTGTACCTGCAGCACCACGTGCGACAGAGCCCCCTGTATCTGCAGCACCACGTGCGGTAGGGCCCTCTGTCCCCCGCCCCCCTGTACCTGCAGCACCACGTGCGACAGAGCCCCCTGTACCTGCAGCACCACGTGCGGTAGAGCCCCTGTCCCCCGCCCCCCTGTACCTGCAGCACCACGTGCGACAGAGCCCCCTGTATCTGCAGCACCACGTGCGGTAGGGCCCCCTGTCCCCCGCCCCCCTGTACCTGCAGCACCACGTGCGACAGAGCCCCCTGTACCTGCAGCACCACGTGCGGTAGAGCCCCCTGTCCCCCGCCCCCCTGTACCTGCGCCAACACGTCGCGCACAATGCGCCGCTCTGGCTCGTTGTCGATTACCAGCAGGTCAGCGTCGCCCTGCTTAATGCAGTCAGACCTGGCATTCTCCCAACTCGTCACGTGCCACGTCGACAGCCAGTAGCAGTTGCCCGTCTCGGCGATTTTGTCCACGTACTTTATGTTCTCTGAAGCGTTAGGGAAATTATACATACATTTCATTTCATAATTATATCATGCAATCAGCACTGGCCTGGCACCATATTACTTAGTGTCTAAAGAAGAGACACGTTCCATATATAGTTTCGTACATGACCCATATATGACATCAATACTAATATCTGGGGGCATGGCAGTGCCCCCGCCAAGTCGAGCAAAACAAAGAGGCACACGGCCGTATCATATTTACCATCCTTTTCTCGAAGCGATTCAGGCCATTTTCGACGTCCTGTAATTTTGTGCTGGCTAAAGTTAGAACCCTGAATTTTCAGTGACATATAGGGCTTAACATGCTTATAGTTATATTCTCAAAAACATTAAATTTTTACTTGTAGTTTAAGAATTATTGTACTATCAGATCCTTAGTTTTGTCACTGACACACTCACTCACGATCATCATAATTCTAAGATACTTCTAGCATATCCACAAGCATCAAATTTCAAACATTGTCATGTCTTCGCCTCAAGATTTATTTATATTTTTGCCCTACAACGTTCGGACGTATTCGCACCTAGTTCATCGGTATCGTAGAAAGAGAAAAAAGATACCCCTCTTCTTCTACGATGCCGGTCGTGATCAAGCTCATTTATTAGTATGTATTAAAAATGAAAGATATCTTATTGATACGGTTTTAACATCCCCTGGCATTGACTAAAATAACCGACTTGGTTTCATATTACATCTCAAAACTTTTTTGTAGTTGAAGAATTACGTTGCGATACTTGCATCTTTTTACATGTAATGTTTTTGATAGGATACCTATTTATCCGAGTGCAATAGAGTGTCAACAGACGAACGAAAATCTATATAGAACGTGTCCATACATTAATCAATTCAGAATTAGTAGTAGTAGGTAGTAGTAATCACTTTTTTGTACACAACACAGATTTACCTACATAAAATTACAGAAATAAAGGTCTAGAGCCAAACTTATTCCTATAAGGGATCTCTTCCAGTTTCCAGGAATTAGATTTAAGCAAGGACATATAAGTACTTAAGTAAACTAACGCTCGCGACGAGCTTAAAAAATGTAAAAATAAATAATACTTGGTTGAGTCATTATCACAACAACACAATGATCTTAAGTCTTAAGACTGTTAACCGCCATCTATTCTAATGGCGCTAGCGCCACCTATATACAACAACATGAGGCTTGCGGCGGCTGCCGTGTCGGTACTACCCCCTTATCCGCCGGTTAGCTTTATTTGACGTTCATAAGCGCATTGTAATTATGCCTACTTGAATAAACTATCTTTTTATCTTTTTTATCTGTAGAAAATTAAAAGAAAATCTCTTCAGTATGAAGATGAAGACTGTCGGTCTTCTCTATTTACTAGCCTCTGTATACATTAAATTAAAATAAAATCTCTTCAGTACTCACCCGCCGTAACTGCAACAAGAACAAATATCGTTACATTCATCATCTATTTGGGTAGGTATATACATATAAGAAATATATATAATCTCGCGGCCAATTCCTCAGGTACAAAGATGTGTTTAAGCGCGGCACATGAAAAAGTGTCGTATAGCAACCATTCTCAAAGTGTGACACCCCTCCAGGGGTTCCGCAAGCAATTTAGAATAATAAAATAAGCATAATTAATATAATTATTATGCTTATTAATAAAAAAAAACCACTTCTAAAAACTATTATTTTATTGTAGGGTTCCATCAAGTATTTCGCTTTCCAAAAGGGTTCCGTCAAAAAAAAAGATTGAGAACCGCTGTCGTATAGATTCGAGCCCTCGCGATGGGAGCAGCAGGCAGCCACACGAGCGGAATGGCGGGCAGCAATAAATGCCAACGTAACCGAATTTGAATCGCGACGGCGCTTAGAGCTGGATGCCAAGCGCCACGAAGTAAAAGCCAGACCACCTGCGGCAATACATTATAATTACACAAATGGTGTGCTCACGTGCCCGCAAGTTCGCGAACTTTAAGTAACAAGATAGGCTACGTCAGCCATTTGCGAGCACACCAGGACAGCAACGGAGTTGATAGCAGTCGCCGTGGCCGAATCGGCCGTGGAGTTATTATTATTGTTATATATAATTGAACGAGCGAGCGAAGCGAAGCGAAGTTCTTACATTCGACTTGGGACACGCGGCTGGCTAGGGGCACGTCCCGGCATTTCGATGTTTTTAAGCTGAACTATCACAGGATAGTTTGATACACAATAACTTAAGTAAATTTTTTCTAATTTAAATGAAATTGGGTAAACGTGTAGTTATGGGCATTATATTTTAGTCATTAAATTATGAGCAGGCTCGATCACGGGGTTATTGAGCTAGAAGAGCTTAGAAGGCTAAAAAGCAATTTGAGAGGGGTCTTGCTATTCTGGTCAATTTATTTACAAGAAAGTATGGGTTTGTTATTTATCAAATGAAAGTGCCCGGCTTACACATTTATATATTATATATATTTTTAATTTACCATTTTTAAAATACAGTTCTATACGAAACGCGAGTTCTCAGTTCGGGGCGAACTACTAGTCTATCATCAAATTCATGAAATATATGTTCGACCTTCACCGATACGTCTGACGGATGAAACTTATATTTTATGAAAGAAAATATGTACCAGAACATAAATAAGGGTTGCCTAAAGAAATATGGTCAAGGCTATTTTTGTTTTTAATTAGATAATTTTATTTTGATGATGATGCGTTGTGGGGTTCATGGAATTGGTTCGGATGCCTCAGTGGGCAGTCTACTCTGACGATAAAAAACCGGCCAAATGCGAGTCGGACTCGCGTTCCAAGGGTTCCGTACATTACCTACACAATTTTTAATAATGTATTTTTTGTGTGAAACGTGAGTGAAATGTCTTTAAAAACCCTTAGGGATCGTATCAAAAACTATTAAGTAATTAAGTCCGACTTACGCTTGACTGCAGATTTCTAATACCTAGGTTTTCCTGTCAGCTATAGGCAAATAACTATTTAAAATGTATTTAAAAAAAATAATTAAACCTAGTCGTTTCGGAAATAAAGAGGTGGAATGGTTATTTTTTGCCTAGTTTCTTGAATAACTTCTAAATTGTTTAACCTATATTTGAGATTCTTATAATGAGCTCTTTTCTTTCTTTCTTTCTTTTTAGTTGTATCAAAATAATTAATCTTAAATTGTAACTGAGCCCAATCTGACAATGACACGTTTCGGTCAATAAGAATGGTACTCACGGTATGCCACGTTTAAGCCGCACTTCCTCGCGTTGGTTGTATCTGCGAAGCAAATGTTTCATGAGACAACATTAGAACCAGCAAACGCAAAATCCCAAGGACAATAAAAATGGTTCAGCTCTTTGCGGAGCGTCCCACTAATTGTCTATCGAGTGACATTGCAATAGTACCTACATTACGATACAAGTGCGAAAATGAGAAAATTCGCAATGAGTGGCGAATTACCTTTTACGTATTATAACGTTTTACAGTACTTACAGAATACAGATGCAGTGCATAATTATTTTCCATCGTATTTTCACGGAAACATAGGTACTTACGAGAGTTACGAGCGTGTCATGCTATTTCAGTCAGTATCAATAAGTTACCCATAAAAATGTATACTTACTTAGACATGTTTTACAAAAAACACATGCATTTTACTTTCCAGGAGTTCTAAATGAAAAGTAGAGTGTTTAACTCGGGTGAAAGGCATCATTTCATCCCTTGGTTAACAATCTACTAGAGTAAGATAGGTAAGTCTGCAACGATTTTGATAGCACACGCAGTGCAAGTGTTGTTTTAAATGTCAAACTTCTATGAAATTGTGACTTATAAATAACACTTGTACTGCGTATGCTATCAAAATCGTAGCAGACTTTTTTTGGTCTAACTCTTAAGTCTATTGTGATAGACGTGCAAAAAGGCTTTTTCTAATTCCTGCAATATTAAGTTGACATATTTGACTGTACACATTAAATATCGTCACCAATTACACTGAATAGAAAAATCAATAAACTAATAACATAACGTACTTATAATAATTATGAATTAGGATTCCACACTGCTCTCTGAAGATGTTAGGGCCTTAGGGCCGGTACAGGCGGACTGCAACCCGACTGCAACTTGTATGGGAACTGCACGCCGAATGCACCGCCGGCGACAGCCCGTCTGTATCAGCCCTTAGAATTACTTTTGTAGTTTATGGCTCGATCGGCTCAGCCGGCCTAGCCGCGCCTAGGCCTAGCCAGGTTGGCTACGCGGCCAGGCCCCGTAGACAACATGCCATTCGCTAACGCTACGTAGAGAACGAGACGCAACTGTCACTGTCACACTAATATGGAAGAGTTATAGAGAGACACAAAGCGATTCGAGGGAGAAGCGCAAGCGATTGTCACCTTGGCTAGGCCTATAATAAACAATAGCAGTGTCTAATCGAAACCCAGTAGCCGACATTTTGGTGGAATGCCTAGCAATGAAATCAATTCTACACATATTACAATCACTACATAGTTTAAAATAAAGTCGCTTTCCTGTCTGTCTGTCTGTCTGTCTGTCTGTATGCTTAGATCTTTAAAACTACGCAACGGATTTTGATGCGGTTTTTTTCAATAAGTAGATAGAGTGATTCAAGAGGAAGGTTTATGTATAATTTGTTAACCCGTGCGAAGCCGGGGCGGGTCGCTAGTATTAACTACACTATTACAAATCTTAGCTACTTATGACTAATAAGATTTCACAACACGCCGAGAGCGAGGCGGCACTGATATTGATGCCTCGCTCCGATTACCGCGGCAGACGATCGTTATTCATAAAGACCTGGCCCCGTAGACAACATGCCAATCGCTAAAGCTTTGGATTCCTCCGAAAACGGTGCCGTAATATGACGGCCGTCATATAGCGGCCGCAAAAGACGGCCGTCTTTACGGTGGCGACATGTGGAAAGTACCACGGCGTCATAACACACCGTCATCCACCAAGGTCAAAGCGGCAAATTTGAAAAATGTAGGCGCGATGGGATAACGTCCCATAGAAAATTTGAATTTCGCGCCTTTTCCTACTGACAAGATTTGCTTGATCATCTATAATTTACTTGGAGGATGAAATATCATCAGAAGAGGAAAATAATCGTAGTACGGAATCATTTATTCAAATCTCGTGTCATTTATTCAAAATGGCGTCACCGCTATCTAATAAAACGTTCACGAAACTATCGACACCGTCATGACGGCCGTCATCTTACGTTACGTTGACAATGCTTAACGCTACGTAGCGAACGAATCGCAACTGTCACTTTCACACTAATATGGAAGAGTGATAGAGAGACACAAAGCGATTCAATGGCGAAGCGATAGCGATCGTCACCTTGGCTAGGCCTGCATGGCCACACCGGATCATGCAGCACGCCTCCGCCTAGACATCTGCTGCATCGTGCTGCAACTGCTGCAAGTGCCTTGCCTACATAACGCAAGTGCCTTGCCTACATAACGCAAGCGATGTAATGCGAATGCATTACGCTCGCCGTGTATATACATCGGCCTTAAAACTACACACGGAACAATTAACACTGTGTGATCACTAAAGTCCGTAAAAGCATTTCTTAGCTTCCTCGGTGGTCTGGTCGCGATGATTCCCGTGGACTGTCTTCCGAAGGTTCATCTTGGGACGGAAGCTTTTCTTTGCGATGTGTTCTTAGCTTCTTCACATTAATGAGCGCACTGTAGTAAATAATAATAACACAATCAAAAACAGACAAACCTCGAAATCTCTAGAACAGTCCTGAAATGTAGTATGTATGTTAATTAAGGCGCGGTGTATAGTAAAAAACCATATTTACAGATTTTAATAACAAAACTTCCGTGAGACACATAACAGACATATTAAATATTAAAAGCGGGTCACTCACGTATTTTAAGTCGAAACCGCTCGACATGTTTCACTCCGTACCGAGGAGCATCATCAGGAGCTTGCATTAACGGTGACGGACCGGCGCAGACTGCGAGCCAATTAAAAACACCTTCTGAGGCAAAGTAATAAAATAGAAATTTTGAGTTGTTTCTTATGTTTGCCTGTAGAAATGACTTTTAAATGATATAATATATATTTAATAATATTCATTTGGATTTTGTTTGATATCTTACAGTCAATATTTTCTTCGGGTTGGTGTGGTGAAAAATTTTTGTGTTTCACTCGGGGGCAAATTTTGTTTAACCCTCGCACTTTGAAACCCTCGCAACGCTCAAGATTCCATTTCTCGAACCACTCGCTACGCTCGTGGTTCAATTTTTGAAACTTTCGCTTGCTCCGGTATCAATATTAGCACGAGCGGTTAAACAACAACTTTGCCCCCGAGTGAAACAAATATCTATTAAATGATATAGGTAATTATAGAATTAATTAATTATATTATTAGTCCCGGTGTCGAGGCTTGTCCTGTTGTCTTTGATCGTTGCCGCGCCGCGCCGCTTACAAGCACGGAGTACAAGCACAGAATAACTAATAGTACTACCGTACAGAAAATTCACTACTTCACAAAAGTCAGATTAGGTATAAAATTACACCTATATCGCCGCCTGCAAGTAAAATTGAAACTTATAACCGCGCACGAACCGTGAATCTCCTTTGCGCGCCGCAGTTTTATGACCGAGCTGTGAGTGTCGGCACGGGGTTATCACTTGACAAGTTTTTATACCTATACCCACTGATTTATTATTTTTAAGATAAATATGTAGGAATTACAAACGTTGATTATGTAAACATACATATTTTATTCGGAGATAGTATGCCTGAATCTCACGGAAGTAAGTTTCGAAGCCATTGTGTATTTTCAATTTTGCGTGAGCGCCGCGTGACACGACTATCGTGCGCAAGAGCGGCAGCCCACCGCCATACGCCTGTCTGATGGGCGCGCCGGCCAAATGTACCTAAACTGCGGAGTGACACCCCCCTGGTACAAGCCAAAATGATGTAAGTAATACCTAGGTATAGTATCACAAAATAAATAATAGTACTAGGTACAGAAGACTCACTCTCTAACAAAACGCGTCTGTTACGATCAGCACAGATATGGCCGCTAGGTGGCGACAGTGCCACGCGCGCCTTATGGCTTTCCTCAAAATTGGGATGGAACAGATGTACTTTTAGCTACCTGTAGCAAAGCGACGAAATCGCGGAGTGAGACACGCCTGGTAGTATCTAGGAATTAATTAAAGTTATTATTAAATTTCACGGTAGACTTCATTTAAATTATTATTTTTATTATTCAATCTTCTGATAAACTTTTATCTAATAAAGTGGTTGCGGATGCAGATATTCGCAACATCCCTGATTAAGGTCTAAAATCGAGATTTTTCTCATTGACTTATTGACTCTCATGTACTCATAGGCACTGACTGACTCATCTAAACATCAAAAACCTAACCCACTTCCAGATGACCTAGCAAGTTGAAATTTAGCATCCAGCTGGAAAATTGTGTGGTTACAAAACTGAGATAAAGAAACAGTGATTTTTTGAGATTTGTATTATTAGCCAAAAAACAGTTTTTATTTACACACTAAGCGCCTAACGAATTTGTAATAGCAAAAATAAATTTTAGTTTCTAAATCAACTGTGACGGATACTAATAATTTCTGTAGGTACAAAACGTAATGATACCTATCCCATCAAAAACATAAATGTGAAATGAGAGCCAAGTTCAATATTAAGAGTATGCGTCGTTGTTGACTTCGCCGGAAAAAGAATTGAGATTGTAGGAGCCGTTAGCCCTTACACTTGCTTGATGTGGTTGGCTGCGCAGGTGGCGGAGGTAGTAGTAATACACCGAAGATTGGATGGTTACTGAACGATTTATTGATGGAAATCAGGGTTTATATAGTGGCTAGCTAAGTGCATGGCATTTAGGTAACCTTTAACAATATTACTAATAATTACAATTTTCTTAGATGAATCATGCTCTTGACATTTATTGTGCTCTTAATATATCATTTTCTATTTTCTAAATGTCACATGATTGCAACGTAGACGGCAGATGTACAGTAATAAGACTATACAGAGATCTATATGATATGGGTGCCAAGTTCTAGTTCGCTTGGGATGTAATTAAAGTTCAGGATTTGTCTTGGCTAGTTTTTATACCAACAAACTAAATTTTAGAAAAGTAACATAGTCAAATATAATATAGCGTGTACGTAAAAATTATACTCTAAATGCCAACGACGCATATTTTTAACCTTTTGGACGCCAATGACCGATATATCTGCACCGTAAGTTCAACGCCAAAGACCGATTAATCGGTCACAGACCACAGAGCAACATAGACCTACGTGCATATGCATAAAGTTCAATTTCAGTTTTGACACTTCGGTGACCTGGCGTCAGCGTGACAGCTTTTGTGTTTGACACGGCGTCGAAAAGGTTAATATTGAACTTGGCTCTCATTTCACATTTATGTTTTTGATGGGATTCAGGTACATATTCACTGGCGTTCTTCCCGCGCCATAATATTTCTGAAGTGACTAGTTATAGTGGAAACCACAATCAGAGAAAGTAATGACAGCAGCTCGAGATGTTATCTTGCGATTTAAACATCATTTCGTAAAATCAAAGAGAATACGGTGTAGAGAGACATCGCTCGAAAAGATTGCACCATACCTTTGGCCTTTGGCCGTATGATATAAGGGAATGTAAATCATTTAGGATGTTTAAATTTAAAATGAAAATGTTTCTATTAGACAAAATTAAATTAAAGTTACCACCATAAGCAATAAGATGTACTGTTAACAATTAATTAGGCAATTAGCTAAGTTTACCCATCTATGTTTTAAGGGAGTTCCCTCTGCCAACAAACTGTCCTGCAGTTTGGCAGAAGAAAAGAATATGTATGTTAGGGTTTATTTCATCTGAATAAACGGTTTATTTATTTATTTTACTGTCTGGTAGATGGCGTTAATTTCAATATTTAACAAATTAACACATATCAGTGAAAGAATAAGGATGATAGTTAAATGGCGTTCTCACAGTTTTAATCTTCACTCAAAAGATGGCAGTAAATGTACTGTAGCTACATAATTTACTTTGACATACCGCCATGCCGCCTTGTTTCATTACAAAAGGTAGGAAGTGCAGTGCAGTGTAGTGAGTGAACACCGCCTCTATTTCAAATTTTCTTTGGTATAATTATTAATAGCAAACAAAATAGCTTAAATACCAAAGTCCAGGATTTATACCGTTGCGTGAATCTATTAGTTAAATACGGCGTGTATTGTTTACTCTTTCCAATTCTAGATACTACTGTGCAGTGGGCCAAGAAAGTGGTCTACCACCCTACGGTTGAGGTTCGTTTGAACGTCATGAGACAACAAGGTCGATTTACTTTAAACTCCGTTAGAAAAGTCAAGCTTAGCGATCGTTAGATCTCGCAGAAACTTTTGTCAAAACTGATGGTAGACCACTTTCTTGGCCCACTGTACCATCGCCCACACTCGTTAACTGTCCATCTGTGAGCCTTAAGCCTTTCGTAATAAGGTCCACCGATGGACAGTTAAGAGGACAGTTGCTGTTTGTACTTGTTGATATGAACAGTAACTAGTAACTTCCGACTCAATCGCTGCTTGTTTCCACGGTATGAGTTTGTTCGTGTTTTCTCAAACTACTCGAAGTGGTGAACGTCCTGTTACACACCCCGCACTGATATGGTTTCTCGCCAGTGTGTATTCTCATATGACTCTTCACAGTGCTGCCCTGCGTGAAGGTCTTGTTGCATATCTCGCAGGAGTATGGTCTCTCGTTCCTGTGGGTCCGCTCGTGTCTCCTCAGAGTGCTGTGTTGCGAGAACTGCTTCTTGCATACGTGACATATGTAGGGTTTCTCATTGGTGTGCGTTCGTTCGTGTGATTTCAAGTTGGAATGTTGTGCGAACAATCTGTCGCACATTGCGCACTGGTAGGGCTTCTCCCCTGTGTGGGTTCTTAAATGGTTTTTTAATATAGCCGATTTCTTGAACAGCTTCCCGCATATTTGGCACGTGCGCGCTTTTATACTCGCCTCGAGGCTCTCGCGCGGCTTCGGCAGTTCCCCGGTGTGCTGTCGCTCGTGTCTTTTTAAAGTGGTAGATTCCGAAAACTGTTTATCACACATCGCGCAAGAATATGGTTTTTCGCCCGTGTGGCAGCGTTCGTGTCTCTTCAGATCGCAGGACCGGATGAACGATTTCTTGCATACTTCACAGGCGAAGGGTTTGTCGCCCACATTGGCGGTCACATCTTCCTTGATATTGGTTGATCGTTTGTATTTTTTCACCTGTGAGTCTTCCGGTCTCTCGCCATGCATAATCCGTTCGTGTCTTCTTAAAGTGGTTGATTCCGAGAACAGTTTTTGGCACAGCTTGCAGGAATACGGTTTCTCCCCCGTGTGCGAGCGCTCGTGTCTTCTCAGATCGCCGGATTTGATGAACCCCTTGTTACAGACGTTGCAGGGGTAGGGCCTCTCGCCGGTGTGGCACCGCATGTGCTCCTTTAGTTTGGTGGAGTCCTTAAAGTTCTTGGTACATATTGGACATATGTGCTCTTTCTTGGGCCTCCGCCGCTCGGCCGGCGCCGGCGCCCCCGCGCTGCCTTCCTCTGAAACAAGTCATGAGAACATGTAGATTGTTTTGTTAAGCAAAAATCCTAATTAAACAAAACAGCTTTCACTCGTTAGAAAAAAGGTCAGTGCTGCATAAGTAGTAGTACTGATAATTCCGCTACTTGATGCTAGATGTCGACACTGAAAATAATAGTCTTTTTGGTACCAAAACTGATGTATGGAGTGAGCACTCTAAGTATTTTTTTCTCTGTAATAAATATAATAATATAAATGTTTATTTATTTAGACAACAAGATCCATTTTGTTAGTATTATATACAAACTAAAACCTAAAAACCGGCGGTCTATGATCCGGCACGTCGGATCCAACGTCGGGTGTCAAATAATGTTTACGATGTTCGGATATTTCGTGAAACGACGTCGGACCCAATGCGCCGGATGGATCTAATATAACAAGCCATACACTAACGGCACAGAATAAATAATAGTACTAAGTACAGAAGACTCACTCTCTAACAAAACGCGTCTGTTACGATCGGCACAGATATGGCCGCTAGGTGGCGACAGCGCCACGCGCGGCTTATGGCTAGCCACCAAAATTGGGGCCGAACGGATGTACTTTTAGCTACCTGTAGCAAAGCGACGAAATCGCGGAGTGAGACACGCCTGCTAACGGTAGCAAAGATCATCGATTAGACATATAGTTACCTTGAGGTTTGACCCTCTGCGTGTGCACCTCCATAGTAAGGGGCTCTAGCACCAGCATGAGCTCGCCCCGCCCCCCGCTCCCCGCGGACGCCCCTGCGACCCCCTCTGTGGTGTGCTCAGGCGAAACTCCGACCCCACCTGTCAAACAACGGTCTGTTAATATTATCAATACATATTATAAAACAAAGCCCCCTGCCGCGTCTGTCTGTCTCTATGTTCGCGATAAACTCAAAAACTACTGAACGGATTTTCATGCGGTTTTCACCTATCAATAGAGTGATTCTTGAGGAAGGACACCTAAAGGTGTATAATTTGTAACTCACGCTTGACTGCACATTTCTAATAAGTTTTCCTGTCATAGGTAAAGAACTATTTTGTGTATTTTGGTCGGACAGACAGACAGACGCACGAGTACTATAAGGGTTCCGTTTTTTCCTATTGAGGTATGGAACCCTAAAAAGGGAGATCAGCTGGACAAGATAGGGTTCAGCAAAAACACGACTTCTGTCTCAAGATATACAGCATTTACAGCAACTTACCATAAAGATTGTGGTCTTCAAACTGCGATTGCTGCAGCTGTGGAGGCTCAAGCTTGACCACGTGATCGTACAGGCCGGACGACTCGTCTGTCCCATCATTGGGGACGCTGTCCGCACCGTACGGGACGCCGTCCGCACCGTATGGGTCACCGTCCGCACCATACGGGACGCTGTCCGCATCGTAAGGGACGCCCTCCTCACCATACGGGACGCTGTCCTCGCACAGGCGCTCCTCCTTAACGTACACCGCATCTGGACCCTCGTACTCCACTTCCACCTTTACCAAAACTGACAAATGACAGAATAGGATTAATATGTTAATAAATCCATTAAATCTTTTTTCTGTTTTGTTTTAATTACAAGTATGTATTTATATGTACCTACTAACATCTAGTTTTTAAGTTTCGATTTAAGTAGACTCACACAATAAGGATTTTAAAATCTGAAATAAACGATTCAAAAACCATCAAAATCAACATTTATTCAGCAAATAGGCCACAAGGGCACTTTTACATGTCAACATGGAATTTACATACAGCAAAAAAAACACATCATCAATTATAAAATACAACTAAGCCGCAAATATCAAATCAAAGTATTACATAGAGATGTATAAAGTCTCTTAATGTCGAATTACAAAAAAATCTATAATAATAGTATTGAAAAAAAACAAAGATACAAAAACTAATCTAAAATTATTTAGAGGTGTAAATGTCTCTAAGTGTCATAACTAAAAGATTACAATAATATCGTTAATCAAATTATCCTTAGAGATGTATAGGGTCTCCAAGAGTCAAAAATTCTGTATACCTAATTAAAACATTAATTAAGAGAAAAAATGATAATAACAATAAAATAGCATACGAGAACCGAATGAGGTGTGTCCATGTAATTATCCTCAAACATAAAGTTACTAAATATAGATAGATAGATAGATAAATCGTTTATTTGTTTGCTGCAACAACACACATTTTACAAATAGGTAGGTAGATTACAAACACGACGAAAATAAAATATGTACAAAATTAACCAATATATAATAGCTCGTGTTAGCTTAAATAGACCAGTCTCCATAAACAGCACCCGTTCACGAGTATGACGCGTATCTCAGCCATCGCCTCTCTCAACCTTCATTCAGGAAAGTGGCGACCCGATCAACAACGCCACCGTAAGCAAAGACTTTTCAGCGAGATTTTTTTTTTATCAGGGTTTTAATATAAGGGTACATTTTTTAAATCATATATATATATTTTTTTTTTTTCTCTTTCTCAAAAAGAAAATAATGGACATGTGCTTACTCCCAACCTTAACCTACGCATGTCAAACGTGGAAGTTCTCATCAAAGACAAAAAGGATGATAGTTTCATGCCAAAGGGGTATGGAAAGGAGTATGCTGAAAATAAGAAGAATTGAGAAGACCAGGCATTCCATAATCAGAGGAAAAACAAAGATTATAGATGCACTAAGCCACGCCCAGAAACAAAAATGGAGATGGGCTGGCCACGTTGCCAGACTTCAGGACGAGAGGTGGACCTTAAAGACGACTGCCTGGAAAGGCCCAGACGGCAAGAGAAAAAGAAGACGGCCATTGGCACGCTGGGCTGACGACATTATTAAAGTAGCGGGGGTCAATTGGATATGGGAGGCCCAAGACTGCACAAAATGGAAAAAGCTGGAAGAGGCCTATACCTCCAAAGAGGGTTCTGGTGAAATTTAGATTTAAGCATAGGTTAAGTTACTAATTTTATCCATGATATGAAAACCAGAAATAAAAGGCTTTTTTATTTTTTATTTTTATTTATTTATTTATTTTTAAATCATAATAAATGCTAACTTGTTGCAACACTGTTTGCAATCAGTACAGATCAAATAAAGGCCAAGGACACAGGACCTTAACAGATACCATCAAACCTCGTACGCGAAACTCTGTGTAGGGGGCGCCACTACCACAATTACTCACAATCTGAGGGTCTACCTCAAACGATAGAGTCGAAATATTGTTATCTAACCTCTCTATCACTCTTACATATTCGAGCAATAAAGAGGCCTGCTCACAACATTCGGGATTCTAAAGTAGAATCCTGAGCGTAATGAGGGATTCAAGTGTTAACGCCCAAGACAAATAATTTTGATACCGTGTGACACATACTGCTTTTCACATCGACTATGAGGAAAATAAAAAAATCTTAGTGTTGACACAATCTGATGCTTAAACAGATTATTTAAGCTAAAAAAATAATGTGCAAAAAAAATTTAAAAATAGTGTGCTAGAACAAGTGCCCCTTTGATCCCTCCTAGCAGGGAGGAAAAAGCTCTTTTCCGAATAGGTGGTGTGAAAATAAAAATTCTCTCTCTCTCTCTCTCAAACTCATTTTAGTTTATACTTCATAGTAACAGCATCACACGAAGAAGATTTCGGGAACTTACCCGGTTCCGTACAATCCGGGGGCTCTAACTTCACGCGCGTTTCCAACGACATACCACTGCCACCTTACTAAACAAACCAGGAATCTACGTCCTCGCAGGCTTTACTATCTGCGTTGGGACGCTGTGCTGGGACTATACTAGCTTGCAGTATAGCATAGTACATATCTTTTTTGACAAAATTGCTATAGTAAATACTGCTACTCGTGTGATTGAAGTTTTTGTATGTAGGCGAAGCAATAAGCAAATGGGTAATAAACAAGTTATTTACGATAGCACGCTGTGGCTACGCTACAATACAAAACAATTTAAACAATAAAACAAGAATAAAAAGAATAGATAAAATGATTAGAATTTGACGTTTGGTTTGACAAAGCGCTGACAGATGACAATCAAAAATTGAAATTGCCATAGTAAAATTATTTTACACTGTCCAATCTTTGGTCCAATCTTAAAGTTGTAACTAGTGTCCGACCGAAGGTTCGGTTTCGGTTTCGGTTTCGGCCAGTTTCGGCCAAAAAATCATGTTTCGGCTGTAGTTTCGGTTTCGGCCAAAAAACGGCCGAACCTTTCGGCCGGGCCGAAACTTACGAAATGGTACTTCGGACAAAGACCAAAAGTTGGGGAATAAGTAGGACAACAATATTAATACCTACATATACTGATTCATGTATATTAGGTACAGACATTAATTGGTTTATTATAAAACACAATTCCACTAATGAGGGCGTCACTGGACGGTTGACGCAGTCTTAAGAGGCTGTCAATACCTATAAGTGAATGAGATAGCACTGTCGCATGTTACTGGGCCCTGGGCAAGATAATAATAAGAAAACTAGCCTCACTTTTTACCTCAATTTACCATTGGTTTGTGTTCCACATGTCCTCTACTTCAGCTTAGCCTTTGGCCTCGCTGCGCCATGCTCGGCCTGCGGTCTCGCTTTTGAATACAATGGACATTGGTTGGAGTCTGTGCTCAACTACTTATCCTTAAGCCTTAAGCACGGCTTTGACTTCGCATGAAAGTTCGCCTCAATGGGGCACTTCGGACTTTTCGGCCCAGGTGAAGATCGGTACCCGGCCTTGCGATATTGTTAACAAAAAATTTCGCGCTCGCTGCGCTCGCGTTTTTGGTTGACCCTGTGTCTTCATGTTAGCTTGACTGGTGAATGAATAGAGTTAGACCAACAAAATTCTGCAATGATTTTGATAGCATACGCAGTGCAACTAGTGCAAATGTTCTTTATACGTCATAATTTCATAGAAGTTTTGACGTTTAAAATAACACTTGCACTGCGTGTGTTATCAACTTATCAAAATCTTTGCAGAATTATCTTGGTCTAACTCTAGTAATTTTCATAAAAAACTGCTTAAGTAACATCAATTTCAAGGACATTGGGTGTTGACAGCCCCATAATATGTGTGTAAAAGCGGCTTTATGACATTTTTTCAACGATTTTAACAAGTCTACAAAAGTTTCGGTTTCGGTTTCGGTTTCGGCCGAAACTAGAGCCAAAGCCGAACATTCGGTTTCGGTTTCGGTTTCGGCAAAAAAACATGTTTCGGTCGGACACTAGTTGTAACACACTATCGCACCGACCTTGGTGCGTCGCACCCATAAGTGAGAGCGAGAAACAGATATCCCACCAAAAACATTTTCATGTAAAATGTTGCCAAGACGAAACCATAAGGCTCGCACTGACAAAAAGTTAGAGACAAACCAAAGAAAGTCTGCAGCGCTAGATTAAAAGTAGTTTTTAAAAATCAGTATGCGACAACACCACAGAAAATGGATTAAATAGTCTTGATACTTGTGAAATTTCTACCATATTTACCGTCATGGTAAAATAAATTTCATTCCAACAATAGATGTCCCTATTAATATGTAGACATATACTAATATTGATAAATAATATTGGGAGAATGTGACATTTGGCTTCATCAAAATTAATAAGCTTTTGTAATATCCGCGACGGCGGTAAATAGGTACAGAGGGCCTACCGCGAACACCGAAGTTCTCAATATGCGAGCATCTTTCTCTTTTACTCCCATTAAGGCGTAATTAGATTGACAGAGAAATTGCCCGCAATTTGCGAACTAAAGTTTTCGGAAAAACGAAATAAACCATTAAAACAATAAACATATATTAAAAATTAATTTTAGCTTTAACTAGTAGGTACCCATGCCGTGAGCATAAGCATGGAGGTTGTGGGTTCGAGCTCAAAACCCGGCTAGTACCAATGAGTTTCTCGAAATGTTAGAGGAAGTTCATAAGTATGCCTATACCTATTAGGTGTGTTCAATTTGCTGTGAAACCTTAGTCTAAACCAATATTATATTATCTAAGTAGGTACATATGGTGAAGTATTAAGATGTTTCATTCCACTTACCCGTCATCAACTCCAAATTTTGTAAACATTGTCGTTTTTCAGCTTGAATCGCCTCGTGCTGACTTTTTACAAGTGTAAAATTATTCGTCATGCGGAAAAGTAACTCCCGCACGCCGGTTTTGTAAGGTTTCACCATGTTTATTCCGTTCATCACAAAACACAATGAATATTTAAACGATTTTGACAAACACATACCATAGTGCATGACGTTTACTGACTGCTTAAAAAACATTGCCATATGTAGTTTTTTAATTCGATGTCAAATTATTGCGCTGCAGACTTTCTTTGGTTTGTCTCTATCAGATCTCTTGTAGAGCCAAGCTTCTAACTCTACGAGTACAAGCCCTAACTTCACAAACTCTACACCTTAGTCAAAATATGTGGCTTGACCGTTTCGCTACTGTCACATGGACGTAAGGTGAAAAATGTATTCACTATTCATTATTTTTTATAATACAATAGTTCTTGGAGTAACAAAACGGCCAAGCCACATATTTTGACTAAAGTGTAGAGTTTGTGAAGTTAGGGCTTGTACTCGTAGAGTTAGAAGCTTGGCTCTACAAGAGATCTGATAACTTTTTGTCAGTGCGAGCCTTATGGTTTCGTCTTGGCAACATTTTACATGAAAATGTTTTTGGTGGGATTTCACTTCTTTTTGTAAGTTGCTTCCATCCCCTAATTTAAAGGGTTGCGCGTGTGATTTAAGGACCTACTATTAAAAATCCTGAAATACGTACCTCGGGGCATCTTTTATACAATCTGCTTTTTACTGATTCCCCATACAACCTTCAACCCTCTTTTTCCCCTAACGCCCTTTTCCACCCCCTTTTCACCCTTACGGGGTGATTTTGGGGTTGAAAACTATTCTATGCCATTCCCCATTACAAAAACTATCTACATAACAAATTTCAACTAAATCGGTTCAGCGGTTATTGATTTCCCATACAAAATTCCACCCCCCTTTTCCCCCCCTTAGGGACAAAAAATTTCAAGTTTTTGAATTTTTTTGTTGTTTGTGTACTAACATTATCTTACATACCAAATTTCAGCTTCCTAGGACTTCAGGAAGTACCCTAGAGGTTTTGATGATCAACAGTGAGTGAGTGAGTCAGTGACGAAATCGGGGTTTTTTAGTTATGAATAAAATCTTAAGTATAAGAGCTATGCAATTGAATTTTTTTATGTTTAATTAATAAGTCCACTATTGACATCATATCCCGAGAATTTTGTTTATCTGGTATAATCCAAACCCAAGTTATGAGGGATCAAAAAACGGCGAAGCGCTTCGAGAAAAGGTAGTAGTGCCCTTGCGCTTCGCTTTGCTCGTCTTGGCGGGGGCACTACCGTGCCCCCAGATCTCTTCCTCGCTCTTACTTATGGGTGCGACGCACCAAGGCAGGGACCGGAACCGATTACCATTAAAAGGGTATTACCCCGCGTAAATGATAGAGTTGTTTTTAAAAACCGTATCAATTCGGCAACATTGACGTATAATATCTAGGGACGGGCTAACGGGGCACTAAAAATCGTACTAGTTCAGCGGTGCTACTCACGAATTCCAGCCAATCGTGCAGTCTAACGCAACTAGTTGCGACCAATTTGTTAATGTAATATTTTTATTTATTTATTTTAGATTTAATTTTGACTACATGTGATAGAAATAAGTTATACCTAATTACTGTTAATCTTCTTGATAATTAAAATATTTTTTTTTTAATTAGATATAGATAGACATTAATAATTAAAAATAGATTATAATTTGCTTGATGCTTAATTTGAATTTGTTGTAATGGAAATAATGTATTGACATGTAAAATACTTCTATTTTATCAATAAAAGTTTGATTGATTGATTGATTGATTGATAATAGCGCGCGTAATGCGAACTTGTCAACCAATCGCGCGCGAGATGCGAACTCATCAACCAATCGCGTTGTGGCGATTTCACACCGCTGTTCTGGCCCCTGTCATGCCTCATTATTATTGCCCGTCAAGCCAGTCCCTAGATATCTATTCTATGTCAATGTTCGGCAAGCATATCAATTCATATCATTGACTTTAGGCTCTGAGGGCCTACCGCGAACCATGTTCGACGTGTTGCCTCTCTGTTGCACTTGTAAATTCGTACGTAAGTGTGACAGGAGGCAACACGTCTAACGTGGTTCGCGGTAGGCCCTCTGTCTTCACTTTCCGCCGATCAGTCTATTATAAAAAAAAAAACAAATAAAACAGCTGCTAGGGAGTGACTTGTAACATCAAATCCTTCTTCCTTGATTTAAGATTACCTTTTGAACAATAAACACTGATAAAATGAATAAAGAAATTTAAAAAGGCGCTTTTTGTTTTTTTTAAGGCCTATCCAGACGAGAACAATTTTTCGCCAATCTGATTAAATTGTCCGATCAAACCAGGACGTGCGGACATGGTGCGGACCAAAGAGTAGTATAATATATATATGAGACACAAACTGGCTGTCAACTTGTCAAGTGTCATAAACATGATAAACGTCATACAATGCCAAAATGCCATTCCCCAAGCCATCCGAAAATCGGTAGGAAAGTGATATATTATGTAGTTAAAATAACCATGTAGTTAGAATATAATACTCTACTTAACACTGACTACCAGTAAAGCCCTAGAAGCTGTTATCTCTACAAGTATAGTATAATCCTCCTGGTTAACATAGAGTAATACATGTAGCTGACTTCTATGGATGACAGTAACTTCTATAACTCGACAAATCGATGAAGTTTCCATTGTATCGTGCTCCGCGTAAAACAGTACTCTTGCCTAAAATATAGCTTGTTATTACAGCGTGCTGAACGCAGGCTTCTAGCCCAACAGTCCAGACTTCCGAATATTTTCGAGACATCGGGGAACGAAGACAGTTTCTTGTGACGGAGGCCTGAAGGTCGAGACAGTATGTCTCGGGAGGCTGCGGGCGTGAAGAGTCCTGAGTGTGTTATTATGGAAGGTCAGTTTTATGATATTAACTATAATATGAGCAGTACTGATAGTGACAATTCCGCTACTTGAGGCTAGATGCCGACTACGAAAATATTAGTCGTTTTGGTAGCACACTGTCTGCTTAATTTTTTTGCCCTTATATAAAATAATATTTTGAATTGAAATTAGTTTTGTAATTTGTGGTCAAAGATGTTCGGGTTATCAAAAAATGCAAAGTTGACCGTGATGCATTCTGGTTCCAGAGAGGTCTGATGATGAGTTTAAATATGAGGTGGCCCTGGAGCCGGGGTGTGTAGAGCTGCCTGTGCACAGTACTGCAGGTAAGATGTTCTTACAGATCACCTCTACTCATAGAGCTCATATAATAGCCTCCAAAGGCCCAGCCATACAAACGAAACATCCAAATTTTGCCACTGAAATTTGCACCTAAATTGTAGGAAATACAGTTGATTTTGCGTTGTTGGAAAATTGAATGAAACAAAGCAAAAGTGACTGTTCCAATTGAACATGGTTTAAATTGAATCGAACTGAATAGGTACAATAGGTAGGACCTTGGGCCTTATGAGGTTAAGGTAGTAGTAAAAAACTTTATTGCACAAAACAAGTACATAACATAGAGATAATACAATGAATGTATACAATGGCAAACTTATCTCTTTAAGGGATCCCTTCCAGCTAACCTTTGAGCAACTGAGAGTGATAAATAGGAAATGGTAGTAGTAATTAGGATTTGTACAAGATGAAGAAGACAAATATATCAAATTTATTACAGTACACACCTACCTAGTTTTCTTCCAATTGAAATTGGTTTGAAAGCCATAACTTCTTTTATTTTGCCTCCAGTATATCTATAATAATCACAATTAATTTACTGACATGGTACTTATTAACGAGTTATTCACACTAGTTACCACCAAATTGTTACCAGTGGCAGCCAGTGGTAACAAATAAGAATATTTTCTAAGTTTTTACCCCCGAGAACAACTGAGAAATAAGAAAGTTTTATTTTCAGACAACACTGTCAGTAGCAGAAGTTGTTACGCGGACAAGTTGTTCAAAATGATCTTGACGCGACTTTATTATTAAGAAAATAAGAGTGCGTGTAATTTTGAACACCACACCCGCTTAGCAACTTCTGCTGCTGACTGTACGTACCCATATCAAACTAGAAATAAGAATTCTTATAAGCTAAAATAAAAGTAAAATAATTAAAATAGTTAATTCTTGGGGTACTTTTTCTTAGTATATGATAAGATAAGATAAGATTTCTTTATTGTCAAAGATTAATTCTTTATTTTTATTATTTCTTTATTTTTTTTATGACATTTATATCAGTTTATAATTTATATAATTGTTTCTACTTGAAATAAAAACAAATTAAGATATTTTCTGAAAATAAATTAGTTTGTTCTAATACGACTTATGTATTGTTTGTGCAGGCAAGGAGGCAGAAGACCCTTTGAGGATGGAGAGTGGCTCGGACGAGGCCGAGGAGTTCAGGTTCGAGGTGGCCGTGGAGCCCGAGAGTGTGCTTGTGCCCGGCGACATCGAGACCCTTCACGGTTACTTGCTTTTTAATATGATTTGGTGCAACAGATACTAACCGCGTTGAAGGGCCTGCCATCTTGTGGCCTGAATTGGAAACATAAACTGTAGTGACACTTCACGCCAACCCATTCTACAGTTCACGTACGTTTTCTTATGGGCCGAAGTAACGAAACGAGATGTAGGTACACTATAGTAGTTTTGTAAAAATTTGCCCGAGATTGACTTTTGTCTAATTTAAATATATGCCTAAGTAGTTTGATTATTTTTCATTAAGTGATATTATAAAAAGTTATCTCTCCCTCTCTCTCTCTCTCTCTCTCTCTCTCTCTCTCTCTCTCTCTCTCTCTGTCTCTCTCTCTTTGTATCTCTCAAGTTAGTAAAGTTATTTTAGTCAAAAACTACCCCTCTCAATTCCAGTATTGTTTCAGCCGAATCTCGCCCCTCCATGCTCCCGCTTCGCGATCACGACGCCGCCGACACCACAAACTCTGAAGAGGAGCAGGAAGCTTACACTGACTCTCCACAAAACGCAGAGAACGTCTGTGACAACTGCGGGAGAGCATACGCACACAAACGAAGTCTCATTCGTCACATGGTGATCTGTCTGCCCGGCACTATACCCAACCCTAATATAATCAGTCAAAGCACCACGAGGGCAAAGAAGTTCACCTGCGAAATATGCCAAGAAACCTGCCACGATTTCGAACATTTAAAGAGTCATATCCGAAGCCACACAGGAGACAAACCATTCACATGCGAAATTTGCAACAAAGAATTCTCGCTTTTATACTATCTGAAGAAACATAAGCGAATTCACGCCGGGGAAATATCGTGCGAAGTGTGCAATAAAGCATTTGCGACACCTAGCCATTTGAAACGACATCAATCAACCCAAAGGTGCGCAAAGACATTCTCGTGTAAGCTATGTGACGAGAAATTTGCAACGATAAGTAGTTTAAATATCCATCAGCGGACTCACACTGGTGAGAAAATATTTTCTTGCAAGAATTGTCCGAAGAAGTTTACGAGCTCGAGCAACTTGAGGATACACGAGTATATTCACAGTGGGGAGAAGCCGCACAAGTGCGAGTTCTGCAGCAAGCGGTTCACGCAGGTGAGCACTCTGAACAACCACCGGCGGATACACACTGGTGAAAAACCATACTCATGCGAATATTGCTTGAAGAAGTTTGCGTTTTTAGGCAACTATAAGGCACATAAACTTATTCACTTATAACGACGTTAAAGTCTGTTAAGAAATGAAATATTGAACGAAAACTAATATATAATGGTTGGCAGTCGAAAGACTAAAAGGTATATATGTATTATTTATGGAAAGTAAATAAAGAAGCTTTATATATTTCAGTTATTTATTCTTCTCACACTATATACAGATTGTAGACTACGCATTTTTTTCATACAAAACAGCTAAGCCAAGGAAACAATACAAAGGAACATACTTTTGTCCGAGCTGGGCAAGTGAATTATAATAATTGCACCATCCAAACTGTAAATAATTATTATTGTTCTAAATAAATTTCTTCATTTTCGCATTTGTTTTCTGTTTTTTTTTTACTAATAATTACTGTTAGTGGCCCTGAACAACGCCGCGATGCCGGTCATAATATGCGGCTCCTGAATGCATCATGGAGGCTTATGGTATGTGGGTAGATAAAGTAGTGTATGTAACTGTACATAATTAGGCATTAAAACACTCGTGTGATCCTTTTAAGAAACTCACTTCGTTCGTTTCTTAAACCCACACTCGTGTTTAATGCCCTTCATTATGTACAGTCACATAAACTACTATTTGTATTGTTTTGGAGCTCCTAAAAATAATAATCTTTTATCTTTATGCCGATTAGTACAGCTTTTATGTCTACCGTTCTCCAATTTTCCCTCAATTGCTCAAGGGTTAACTGGAAGAGATCCCTGAAAGGGTAAGTTCGCCTTTGTACTAATGATGTGTGTTCTTTCATGTTTTATGTTTCTCTTTGTACAATAAAGTATTTTACTACTACTACTACAATACAAAAGGTAATCCCGGTCGATATAAGCCTAGTGAAACTAACCGTGATTCATTCAAAACTGAAAGCACATATTATTTATTTACTTATTTTTAACTTTATTGCACAAAAACAAGTAAAAACTACAAAAGGCGAACTTAATGCCTTGAGGCATTCTCTACCAGTCAACCACTGAGGTTAACAGAAATTAGGTAAGACTAGGCCAAAGGTATGGTGCAATCTTTTCGAGCGATGACCTAGTCTCGAGTAGATGGCGTTACTTTTTGATATTTACCAAATTTAACACTATCAGTGAAAGAATAAGTTACAGTGATAGTGTATCAACCATGTACATGCAATTGATACATTATACATATTATTCACTCATACGAATATCTTAAAAGCTGAGGAACATTGGAACCTGACAAGTCATACGACAAACGCCAATTTGGCTCGCCGATTTCGACCGCCGATTATGAATGATATTACTGATAAAATGGAGGTGCGGACGCAAGAACACCAATTTGTGACTAGTATTCCCGTTCGGCGACATTTTTTTAATTTATTGCGCTCAAATATCACCATAAAACTAAAATTACTTAAGTGATTAAATGACAGCGTTTTACACAAAAATAAAACGCTAATTAAATAACTTACCATATTCGGAACCTAAAGTAATATATTGAGAGTGGCAACACTGTAGTTAGTCGTATTGTCCTTTTCTAGCATATACGTCCATCTCTCTCCCACACCCCCACCACTTCAGGCAGTTGCGTTTGACAATTTTGACAGTTAGAAACAAACGCAAATTACCTCATTGTCTCAAAATTATACAAATTTACACCAGGCAGGATTAAAACTTTAGGTTCCGAATATGGTAAGTTATTTAATTAGCGTTTTATTTTTGTGTAAAACGCTGTCATTAAACAACTGTACCGATATTCGGAACCTAAAGTAATATATTGAGACGTGTTTGTTATCGCCTGGTGGTGGGAAGACGCCAAGCCAATGTGATTATACATGTACTTACATATTATGTATATGTAATATTATTATATTAGGAGTGTTTAATTAATTAATTAATTATGTAGTACACCCTGTATTTTAATACATGTGAGGAGAGAGGTATTTAGTAAAGCATACAATTTTATATACCATTATATTATGATACTAACTTTCCATTTTATATACGTATTTAATGTAGGTACTTATAAATTTTCAACGAAAATAAGTGAGTCACCACAAGGGTGCTATAGTACTTAATTATATGTATGTGAGACTATGTAAAAGAAGATAAGTCAGTCTACTCTTCAGGGAGCATACAACATCTGTGATATGGAGTGATGTAATTAAAATATGAAAAGATAAAAATCATAAAGTACTCGAGTAGTTTTTATTTATAACTCCCAATTATTGACAAATTTGATAATAATTATCTAGTAAGGTAAGCAGTTGCAGGATATAACAAGGACAAGACCTTTCTTATTTCCAGAATCCCTCAGGATTAAGTAGACGAATATTTTAAATATTCGTTATATCACTATCACTACCCACAAAGTTAATATTGGGTAGGTACTTAATAAAATATCATAGGGAATACTTTTAATGATTTTACTGAATTCTTTTAATGACTGTGAGCCAGTGTGAGCTATTTATTTGGTTATAGCTATAAAATGCATTTAATCGTTTGTACGCTTTACTAACGCGAACGCGAGCTAATGGACCTAAACAAACCTTACTTAAAATTGTGAAGGTTACTTTGAGAGCTTAAGCCATATCATAATACTCATGTGGGCACTAGTTACGACGCTTTTTGGTGCTCTTGACGTTCAAATGGTAAATGTAGAATTGCCACAGAGCTTTATCAATGATATTTGTATAGGTGCAGCTCATTCTGCTTATGTTCATGTTTAGCTATCATCAAGTGACCTTAATTGTACTCATTATTGTCTATATATGCAGTATGAGTAGTTTACCTTATCTGGTGCCTACTAGTAGACATAAACTTGATTGTTTCTGAACGCTAAAGTGGCTTAATTTATGTAAACCATTCATAGACATAGCTTAATTCTGAATATTCAGTCTTCTCTTTCCAGATTAAGAATAAGGTACTTAATTCGAAACCTTAGCTCATCGCATATGTGTTTTTAACCAAAATGAAAATTTGTGTTTATTTTGTGATTTTACATTATTTGCAATAACTGTGCGGAACCATGGGGTCCCCGACCTTTTGCCGGGCACCCGTGGGCCCAAAGCCAACAGCGCAGATGCCGTTTAAGAGGAACCTCTATTTTATCCAATGCTAGGGTCAACACTTTGTCGAATATATTTGATATTTATGTATATTTATCCTCCTTATGACCTAAGGGTAGGTTAATTGTAACTTTTTGATATCAAATATACGCAGAATAGTCAATTATTTTGTATTCTGAAGTGCATATAATATTACTGGATTTGGGCCAGTGTGCTTTTGTATACTATATCTCTGGCCTACTATATAGGCTAGTCTATTAACATCCCGCCTCCTGGAAGGCAGTATACAGACTTCTTAGATATATTCACGGTAGTGCTAAGAGTGTGGACCTGGTTTTCCGACACTTGACTGCATGAGATTATTTTTTCAGGTCTCGAGCAAGAAGGGTGCCTAGATAGGTTGAGGTCCTCAACTTGTGGATTTGGTAGGAGCAAGACACAGACGGGGTGTAAATTAGTTAATCCACCATGTTTCAAGAGATTCATGTGCATTCATGCCTTCAGGTTACACTGTAGAGACAGACTAACACTTTGGCAGAGTTTTGCTAACATATAATAATAGATTGCATTTGTTTGGGTGTACAATTACATGTTCCACACCAAAAACATAATTATTTATATATTTCAATCTATTTTTGAAAGGTTTGCGTTTCAAAATAGCTTCGCCTTTTCGCAAGGCGTGCTCCTGTTCCCCTATTTTATTGTGCAAAGCGAACAGTATCACAATGCTATAATTTTGTATAAATTGAGAACTAGAGGGTCATGCCCTAGACGTGACCGCCCAGAAACTGTGCTAGAACCGTTCGTACAAACCATTCAGTCACTATTTTTAAAAACCTTTTGTAGTGGGTAGATTCCACGGTCTTAAATTTATTAAACGTGTAGTATCAAACTATGACAAGTCATGATAAGTGAAATAAGTGACAACAGTATCTGGTCCGTGCATAGAAGCACTTGCCCTTGAGGTTAGGGCATGGGTAGTTTATTATAAACTTAATCCGTGCATAGGAGCACTTACGATACAGGTGGTTTAAAACTTCCAGGGTCACAATACAGACACAAGGGTGTAAAATACATAATTCATAAACGCCCGTTAGGCCAGTTTTGTATATTTTATTTCAAACATGCTTGTGCAGCACCGCCAGCACATGATAATTTTCCTAATATACCATGGCAGTCAGGGATATAATAATTATGTAAAAAGGTAGGTAACCTTGGTCATGTCGTGTACATAGGTAGGTACTCGTAAACATGTTAACTGAAAGACAAGTGCTCTCCAGCCAAATATAATTTATGCAACTGTGAGCTGCTCTTACATTGGGATCATATGTATTTATTTCTAGTCTGTCATATTGTAGCAGGCCTAGACTTCAAAGGTTTTTAGATGTTTATAGGGCCGTTAAACGGACCCTTTGTACACCTTGAGCAGGCTGTTTGTTTCACACCATGGGTAATATATATTGTAAACATAGCTTATTTCAGAATGGAATCGTAAGCTCTGTCGTGTCGTGAGCTTACCGAGCCTGATTTAATTAGAGTCCACAGATTGTATGGACCTTGGAGGATTGACCACTCCTTATTCTAATTATCAATATTCTGCCTGGGCTTATAGTCGAAATTAGGTGACTAAATCTCTTAGTATTATCTATGCCACCCAAGTTATGAGGCTTAGCGTCTCCAGACCACAATTTTATATTAGGGTGCAAAGATTTTTTCCATCTTTAAAATAAAAATGAGTCGAGATAGGCCTGGAATCTTAGGTTTTTATTTTACCTATTATAATTTTAGAAATGTTATGTAAATGGAAAGCAGTTTTCACTTTTACCACAGTTAATTAGCCCAATTTCGGGTTTAGCCAATAGGGTGTTCGGGACCCTTGAAATAGATTGGTAAACAAAAATGAAAACTCTAATAACGAAGCCTTGCCTATTTCGACTGATTTTTACCCAAAACATTATTTTAAACCATTTTTACATTCTCTAAAAAGAGATATTTACAACTTAATCTTTGTAATATTTTTGTGATTGTGGTCTACTCGCACGCCTGTGTTATGACCATATCATTTATATTTCTGTGAATATGTCTGACGTGCCTTGCGCAGGCTTACATAGGTTATAATATCATCATCAATAACTTGACGTCAGTTTGTGAACGAATCAAAGATTCTTTTGGCACACCTTACGCAGGTATAAACATGGCAGCCTTGCGCAGGTTTAGATAGGTACATAATATATTGGTTTCATCACAAATAACTTGACGTTAGTTTGTGAACGAATCAAAGATTCTTTTGGCACACCTTACGCAGGTGTAAACATGGCAGCCTTGCGCAGGTTTAGATAGGTACATAATATATTGGTTTCATCACAAATAACTTGACGTTAGTTTGTGAACGAATAAAAGATTCTCTTAGGCGCACCTTAGCAGGTGGAACCATAACAAACGTAAGTTTAAGAATAAGTATCATTCAAATCAAATACCCTGAGTTCCTTGCTCGACAAGGTGAAAGGCTTTACGCCGGCTTTAACAGGCACTTTTAGAAAGTGAGGTAATTTGCGTTTGTTTCTAACTGTCAAAATTGTCAAACGCAACTGCCTGAAGTGGTGGGGGTGTGGGAGAGAGATGGACGTATATGCTAGAAAAGGACAATACGACTAACTACAGTGTTGCCACTCTCAATATATTACTTTAGGTTCCGAATATCGGTACAGTTGTTTAATTGGAGATTGACGCCACTTTCATTTCTGATCAAATCGGTCGATTTGATCATCCCGTCTAGACTGAACTTTAAAGTATGAATAATTCATAGCAACGCGCTTACTGCGTAGAAAGGAACGCATGACCTCGACTACTTAGTTTGTTTCCTCTTTCAGCAAATGTATTAATGTATGCCTCGAACCGACGAATCATGGCATTGTCTGTCCCTATTTAAACCAATCATAGACAAGCGTACAAATCAAAGCAAATCGTGTAAATGAGAACAATATGCTGACATTGACACTATTGACAGCTGTTATATGCAAAATAATTGCAGTTCAAAATCAATACACACTTTCTGTTAAATTAATACTCGTTGCATCACATATAAGCGTAATAAATAAGTAACTTTGTTCGCAAAACCATCAGAAGATTATTATTTCAGTTGTTTCCTGCAAAGTTAAGTTAAAAAATCTCGTATTTGCCACAGTTATGTAGTGTCAACAGCTTGCAACGCTTGACTGCATCAGTTAGCCGGAAACGTTAATTTCGGCCGCGGCATTGAGTTGAAATGTGTTAAGATGGACTTATCCCCGGACGAGGATCAGTTTCAAGGCCGCCTACTTCACCAGGTGAGGAGAAATGGCTGTAGAAAGTGGGTATCTAAATAGGATTAGTATTAGACTGAGCGCGACTAAGTTGCGTGTAATCCGCGGTGAGTCGCGCCGTGAGGTCTCGCGGGTGTCGAAATGTAGTTGTGAGATACCACATGTACTTAGTAATGGAGTGGAAAAACTGGAGATACATTTTGAACAAGGTGTGTTCATGGTTGTACAACTCATCTATTTCAATAAGGTTTTTGATAGTTTATATACTTTAATTTCTTTGTGAGTTTCTCTATTCTTTGACTAGGAAGTTCTTAATGTATTGTATTGTGTGTGAATACAACATGTAAAATAAGAATGGCAAGTGTAACCGGTAAAAATGTTAGGTTAGTTCTATTTGTCTCTTTCGCTCTTGTACCGATAGGCTAATCAGTGCATTAAATGGTTACAACGCGAGCGCACGTCTTTCATTTATCACAGTGGCGACGTCCGGATTTTTTTTAAGTACTCACGCGATATAGACGATAATAATGAATTCTACGATCGGAAATTTACCTGTTTTTGAAATTGGAAACGACTGGAAGGTGTTTAAGGAAAGATTAAGCATCTGGCTCAGTGCAAACCAAATAATTAAAACAGAAACGGGGGTCGATCGTCAACGCGCCGTGTTGCTAAGTGCACTCAACGAGTCCGCATATAAATTGGTACGCGAACTAATTTCACCGAAGACGCCGGAAGAGCTGTCTTATGAAGAAATTGTGAAAGAGGTGGACAAACATTTACTGCCGAAAAAGTCGCTTTTTGCAGAAAGGCACAATTTCCACAGGGCCATTCAACAAGAGGACGAAGATTTAACACAGTGGGCTGCAAGAGTTCGTCAGTTAGCATCCGATTGCAAATTTGGTTCGTTATTGGATAGCATGCTGCGTGATCGGTTCGTATTGGGCATGCAGGCGGGACCCGTGCGGGACCGATTGTTCACAGAAGATGCAGATACCCTCACGCTGGGACGAGCGCTAGAAATCGCCGTATCGTTGCATAGCGCGAGGACCGCCGCGCGCCAGTCGGCCGCGCCTAGCAACAGCAATAAGCTCACGGAGTCGGTCGAGGTGTTCAAAGTTTCAAAAGGATCATCGTCTAATAGTGGTGTGGAATGTGAAGTGTGCGGGTACAGTAATCATACGGTCGATAAATGTCGGTTCAAAGGTTACAAGTGCAAAAGCTGTGGCAATAAAGGCCACCTAAAACGTATGTGCAAGCGTAGGAAACGTGTAAACATGCTGCATTCTATCGATGAGAGTAACGATGATGATGGTAAGAATGAGTCCATTTGTTATTCTGGTCGTATTTGTAGCCTACGTAGCCATCATGGTGAGGAGATGACTTTGTCCGTTGAGGTAGGTGGGCAAAATATTACATTTTTGGTCGACTGTGGTTCAGGAGTCACAACCCTTCCGCTGCATGTGTATAACCGATATTTTCCAAATGTTCCCTTAGCTCCGCCCGGAACAAGACTTATATGCTATTCTGAAAATATATTGGATACGGTAGGAGTTATGCGAACAACGGTAAGGTACGAAGGTGAAAGTAACTATATAAAAATATATGTTGTGAGGACGGGTGCTTCAGCTTTGCTTGGAAGAGATTTCTTTGCATCATTCCACTTACAGATATCTAAAGTAAACTCTTGCGAGTCTTACGATAGCCAGACAGAAATGGATTTTTATACGGTTAAATATCCAAAACTTTTTAGTTCCGGTTTAGGCTGTTTAAATAAATTCAAAGTAAAGCTATCATTGAAACCTAACAGTCAACCAATTTTTTTCCGAGCTCGTACAGTTCCGTTTGCATTGAGGGACAAAGTGGAAAGGGAAATTGATAGGTTAGTTGAAACGGGAGTACTTCAACCGGTCGACCATTCCGAATATGCTAGTCCTATAGTTCCTATTTTGAAGCATTCCGGCGAAATTAGGTTATGCGCGGATTATTCAGTAACCCTTAACAAAGTGCTTCAAATAGAAAAATATCCATTGCCTAAAACAGGGGAGCTTTTTGCTAAGTTACACGGCGGGCAACAGTTTTCTCAGTTAGATTTAAGTCAAGCATACTTGCAACTGAGTTTGGATGAAGATTCTCAGTTACTAACGACAATAAATACCCATAAAGGCTTGTTCAAATTTACCCGTCTCGTTTTTGGATTATCAAATGCCCCGGCAATATTCCAAAAAACGATGGAAAGTTTATTGCAGGGTATTGAAGGAGTGTTGTGTTTGTTAGATGATGTGTTGGTGACAGGGGAAACAAAAGAACAGCATTGCAGGAGGTTAGAACAAGTTTTTAGTCGTTTACAAGAGGCAGGGTTAGTGCTAAACAGGGATAAATGTCATCTGTTTAAAGACTCTGTAACTTACTTAGGGTTTGTTATCGACAAACATGGCATTCATAAATGCCGTAATAAAATTGAGGCAATGGTTTCCACAAAAGCACCTACAAACGTGAACGAACTAAGGTCATTCCTAGGGCTAGTGAATTACTACCGAGTGTTTGTACCTAACGCCGCATCGATTTTGGGACCACTGAACCGGTTGTTGCAGAAAGGGGTAAAATGGGAATGGACTACAGAACATAAAAGCAGCATGTGGAATCATCAATTAAAACCACATTTATCTGCTGAAAAACACGTAGTTTAATGCATATTTAACAAAAGCGTTCTTTTAGGTTGTTAGGTTATATCAAAATCCCTAGTTCTTGACATTAGCGTTTTGTTATTGTACATGTCCATCGGCGTTTCGTTTTAGTCAACGGTCTTAACTATGATATTATATAATACTTTTGATATTTACTAACATTAATCAACTATTACATTTTAACAATATTAATGACACTTTATAAAACATCTATTATAATAACAATACCATAACGTCAAATAATCCCTTTAGGCGCATTGCAGACCTGATCAGTGTCAGAGAGCTTATTATATATCCATCTCACTCTACTACTTTAGTGGGTCTCCTAAGCTGTCAAGCCTGCAACCACACCAGTCTACATTACTAATAGAAACAAGTTTAAGCAAATATCTATCAGTCGGCCTTCCTGATAAAAATTTGTTTGTCCCTAAACAAACATAAAATTACAATGTTTAATTTGTGATTTTAGTTATCAAAAATGTGAAACAATTTTAACATTAATTAAAACATGAAATACGAGGACCCAGTTGGAGTTAGTCACATTTTCCATTCACTACATAAAATTGCCACTATTGTCCAGGCGGACAATAAGAACTCCAGCTATTTATTACTAAGTTCACAATATCAAAGTTAAATTACGAAAATTATAAAAATTGACTCTAAGTGACGTGTGCGTGCTTCAGAGGTGACTCGCCGACTGGTGGGAGCGACCGATCGGCCGCGCTCTTCTACCGTGTGGGCTGCGTCCCGCACCCCGCATCCCTTCGTGGCCGTCGGGTGCTCGTACATCCTCCCGGCGTTGAAAGCCTGGCTTTCAACTAAACAGTTGCAATTCTTTAAGTTGCCTTTCACAGGTCTAGAATGGCGATCTAGTCAACCCTTCGACAACCTGCAACGCGTATAGCTAGGTCCAAAAAAAAAAATTGCAGAAATTCTTTATGTTGCCTTTCATGGGTCTAGAATGGAGGTCTAGTCAACCCTTCGACAACCTGCAACGCGTATAGCTAGGTCCAAAAAAAATTGCAGAAATTCTTTATGTTGCCTTTCACGGGTCTAGAATGGAGGTCTAGTCAACCCTTCGACAACCTGCAACGCGTATAGCTAGGTCCAAAAAAAATTGCAGAAATTCTTTATGTTGCCTTTCACGGGTCTAGAATGGAGGTCTAGTCAACCCTTCGACAACCTACAAATCCTGCAATATGTTTAGCTTGATTGCTTTCGCTTGAAGATGAAAGGTGCTTGAACAGTAGCTTGTTCTTAAACTATATCTTCTTATAGGTCGGTTTAGAAATGTAGCAAAGTCCCTTCTACAGAATTCAGAGTTTGTTGCCCTTTAATGGGTAGGTAAACCATTCTTCCCTTCGACAACGTCTGTAGTTGGGATAATACACATCTTGTTGATGGCTCTTCTTGTTGTTCCTCGATTTGTGATTACATCGGCGACACGATTGACTCCGTCTACATCAGGATACAGACGACTTATAACAACACACCGTGAATTTCACCAGTTCACAATTGATCTGGCCATTCACGGCTTCCAGCTGCACCGTGGACTTCACCGGTTCACAATTGATCCGGCCACCCACGACTTCCAGCTGCACAGTGGACTTCACCGGTTCACAATTGATCCGGCCACCCACAACTTCAAGCTGCACCGTGGACTTCACCAGTTCACAATTGATCTGGCCACCCACGGCTTCCAGCTGCACAGTGGACTTCACCGGTTCACCATTGATCCGGCCACCCACAACTTCAAGCTGCACCGTGGACTTCACCGGTTCACAATTGATCCGGCCACCCACGGCTTCCAGCTGCACAGTGGACTTCACCGGTTCACAATTGATCCGGCCACCCACAACTTCAAGCTGCACCGTGGACTTCACCAGTTCACAATTGATCTGGCCACCCACGACTTCCAGCTACACAGTGGACTTCACCAGTTCACAATTGATCTGGCCACCCACAACTTCCAGCCCCAGCTGCACCGTGGACTTCACCAGTTCACAATTGATCTGGCCACCCAACGCTTACAGCCGCAACTGCACCATGGACTTCACCTGAAAGCCATAAATACACACAAGCCAGATTACTTACATTTCAAAATTATTATTTGTAACATTTTACTTATCACACATTCTCTAATATGTCATTAAAAATATTGTTTCATTAGTCTCAATTACGTTGAGACATTTCGCTCCGTACCCCACCAGTCACCACTGACACCAGTGTAGCCGTGCGAACATGATCACTCAATCTCAATCATATTTATCAACAAATAACAGCAAAATCGGCAATACTTTCTTTTAACAAAAATAAACATGACACTTTCATAAACAACAATAACTCATAATCGGTTATCAGTTAGGTTAGCCCTGAAAGTCGGCAGTTTTTTTTTTCTTGCTTCTATAACACTTAACTTTTGAGCCTCATACGCCTTCCAAGTCACATCAGGGGACTTGTGACGCAGCTGACTGGTGCTCAGCAACTCCAATGTCCGCGATGACTGCGCGCCACTTAGGCCCGCCAGACTCGCACCAATGCTCAGGTATGCAGACCCACGCAGACTTTTGCCAGTACATTCTGTAACCATACGTCAGGGCAATAATTTTGTTCGTCATACATAACATAACACGTTTGGATTCAACATTTGAAATTACGGTTGAACCATCCTTGCTTTCTAAATATTTTCTAATAATTTATCCAAATGTTTGATCAGAATGAATTATATATGACCAATCAGGGAAAGCATATGCCCAGCCGTGGGACGTCAACTGGTAAGAATGATGATGGCTTCAATTACATCAACATGTATCAAAATGTACACTTATATAACAAGTCACATACTCTCTCGAGATTCTCGTATTAAAAATAGATTTTATAAAAAAATTATAATGTCAACAAAACATGTGATCACAATATTGACCTAAGGTGTATCTGTATACTGTCCATATTGTATGAGCATAGAATTTTCAAAGACATATGGGATAAAATTTGTCATATGAATGTGTAGCCTTATTTATCGATATGTACGAGACTTTCGTCTGTGTCATTCACAGTGTTTTATTACGGCAATTAAAAAAAACACAGGCGAAGAAGTCATGCTTTAAATCTGTTTGAAAACTACCTTTTTTTTTTATAGACAACGTACAGTTATTTCAAAATATTGTAATAATTCCAAAACAATAGAAATAAATCAATCGGAATACGTGATAGTAAATACAGGCGTGTCTCAAGCGTGATAATCATTATAAAACACAGATGAAAGTTATTTTTAATCACAATTACGTACTATTTAATAAATCGGGTAAAATTATGAAAAGTAGGTGAGTTGACCGTGATGTCACTATACTCGTTTTAATGTAAATTCCACACTAGTAAATCGTTTTGACAGTTAACAAAGAAGCTAATTTGACTAGTAGGCAAGTAGCCTATAATTGCACATTAAGAAAAACGATCGAAAGGCTAGGAAAAATAAACCTAAATGTAAATTTTACCAAAACAAATGTTATGCAGCTCAGCAGTTACAATCCCGATGATTTTAATATTAGTGAAACAGGAATAACCATTGACCCACATCTAAACTGGAAATCCCATAGAGCCTACTTTGAGAGGGAAGAATTTCTTACGCTAAATGGAATTTATATTCTAGAAATATGTACTGTTGTACGACATAACGTTAATATTTTGAATATGATAGAGATAATATTATATAACGCCAAGCTTTTAAGTCACAAAATTAGTTACGTCAGGTAATAACTTAACTATTAGTTCTGGGTTCTGGGTACCTAACTAATTAGTTTAAGGCATACTTTGCACGATGCTAGCATAGTAAATATAGATATTAAGTAGATGTAAGTAAACATTGCACGCCTATATTGGGTACTGTTGGGACAATGTTCTTGTATAAATGTCATCTTCTGTACCCAGTTTGTTAAAAAGTAATTTTATTCTATTCTATAGCTAGCCATCTTTCAATGTTAATTCTTCACATACCCACATAAGGTTTACCACCTTCGTGTCAAAACACCAATAAATGTATTATATTTTACCTTTTATAACACATATGTAGTGCCATTATATTATTACCATTATACTATGACACTGTCAGATTTTCAATAAAAATTGGCATGAAACAGCCAAATACTTCAACTTAATGAAACAAAAGAACTTGTGTTGAGAATACTTAACTCTCTCATAGTGGTGCATGCCGCATTCAACTTGGTAACTTTTGACATACTACGGAGTCATCTCTCACCGACAGATTTCTTTTACTGCAAATAATTTCTTGCACCATCCAGTTCGGTGATGACTCCCATCAAGCAGCTGCAGTGGCCCTTTGTGAAGACATTCGAACATTCTAACAACACACAACATGCAACATTTAACAAACAACAAAAATATGTGATCTGCTTCTGTCACATCTTATTCCTCATTTTTTTTTTTTTTTTTTTATTTGACAATTAGATTGAAGCTTAACTTAGGAACAAACACATTCAGAAATATTATTATCCTTGAAACAAGGCATTGAGTCATCATTCTAATCATTCTTGTGTTATATTATAGTAGTATTGACTATGGTTTCCATGACTAACCAAGACTTCATTAATAATTTAAATTAATTAGCACTTTTACAAGTATCATAATTCATAACATAACATTTTTATTAATTCACTTCTGAACTGTCTGATATGGTACAGTCAACAACCATATCCTTCGAGTACATGTCCGTGCTCATGGCACATGTCACTTCAACCTTTCCATTTGGACATCACATGCTTTTAGTATCTATGCTTGCCTGTTCTATTTTATTTGAAACAATACAATACAATTAGCCTTCAATCACTGACTCAGTTATAGTTTTGTTATATTTCTTTATCATTGATTTTACATTTTCACTAGTCAGGTTGTCGGGGTCTCCGACAAAAACCCTCTAAAGCTTTATAGTCTTCTCTGTTTTTGCAACATGTTCAGGCAGTCTTCATTTGAAACATGTTAATAAATAATAATTATTCAATGTAGAAGACAATTTCAATTTCAATTGTAAATATTTTATTTAAAAATTTTACCATGCTATACCTACTAGTACTTTTACTTACAAATTATGTGAATTCTGCTCACATAACACCATAAAACTTTGTATAATTTGGCTTACCTCGTTCAATCTTGTATGGCTGATTATATTTTATATACCTCCAAATCCTTTTACTCATTTGTGTGTAATTATTCTGCAACGCCTCTGCGCTTATGCAGACATAAAGCTTGTTCTGGTAAACAATACCTCCAACAGGAAAACACATTTATTCTGTGAAAATATAAATGAAGCAACAACTTTATCTGAAATGACAATTATTAACATCTCTTTCCATAATGTGATCATGCTACACTTCCCAAAACATTCTCAAAGGGATCATTTTAACATTCTTCTTCTTCCTCGATTCCTCATAACTGAGGGTCATTGCCATTGTACCATTAGATCTAAGATTTTAGGCTGGAAAATGTTTGCATACATGCAATACTATCCTACAACAAGTGCAATAGTCTATAACACAACCTTTCACAGGTTTTCCTTGATTAAGTATGTAATACTATTCAATATTTGACACTATGGCACTCAAGTTCTTGATCTGCTTACAATTATATTATAACTTAGGTGGCTTGTACCTCACTCCAACAATTGAAACGATACGATATAGCTTACCAAATGTCTTATTCCAACTAACTTCTCGTATTGGGCAAGATTGGTATGACGCCATGAACGAAAGCCATGCAAACCGTCATAAACAACACATCCGCCTTCATAAGGCTTCACCAAAGATTTGCCATAATTATTATTCAATGATGAATGGTGCGAACACTACAGCAAAATCACTTGGACCGGTGGCGTTCATCCGGTGATCCGTCAACAATAAGCGAGCAATCCAGAATATATGGTGGACGTAAAAAAATTTTTTTCTTTTCCACTTCTGATAAAAGCAGCATGTGGAATCATCAATTAAAACCACATTTATCTGCTGAAAAACACGTAGTTTAATGCATATTTAACAAAAGCGTTCTTTTAGGTTGTTAGGTTATATCAAAATCCCTAGTTCTTGACATTAGCGTTTTGTTATTGTACATGTCCATCGGCGTTTCGTTTTAGTCAACGGTCTTAACTATGATATTATATAATACTTTTGATATTTACTAACATTAATCAACTATTACATTTTAACAATATTAATGACACTTTATAAAACATCTATTATAATAACAATACCATAACGTCAAATAATCCCTTTAGGCGCATTGCAGACCTGATCAGTGTCAGAGAGCTTATTATATATCCATCTCACTCTACTACTTTAGTGGGTCTCCTAAGCTGTCAAGCCTGCAACCACACCAGTCTACATTACTAATAGAAACAAGTTTAAGCAAATATCTATCAAACATGATAACGTTTTTTCGAAAATTAAGGAAGAACTCGTATCAGAAAGGGTGTTAACGCATTTTAACCCTAATTCAAAATTGGTTCTGAGTATTGACGCGTCCCCTTGGGGCCTAGGTGTTGTCTTAGGTCAACTAGAGCAGGGGGTTGAACGGCCCATTGCTTATGCCTCGAGGTCTTTAAATAGCGCAGAACGTAATTATAGTCAGATGGAGAAAGAGGCTACAGCTATAATTTTTGGTATAAGACGGTTTCACCAATATTTATATGGGTTGGAAGTGCCTTTCATTCTCCGTACTGACCATAAACCCTTAATGTACATTTTCCATCCGCACAAAGGGGTTCCAGAAGTCTCCGCAAACCGACTTCAGCGGTACGCTTTATTCTTAAACAGTTATAACTACGAAATAGAATACGTTGCAAGCGCAAATAACTGTGCAGATTTTTTAAGTCGCGCAACAGCTGTTAATGAGTCGGGTGCTGAGGGTCTACCGCGAACCACGTTCGACGTGTTGTCTCCCTGTCTCACTTACGTACAAATTTACAAGTGCGACAGAGAGGCAACACGTCGAACGTGGTTCGCGGTAGGCCCTCTGATAAGGAGATTACGTCATCCAGTATTCGACCGCCGCCGGACCACAGATCGCACGCGCCGCCCCCGCTAGATCGAGCAACCTACGTTAATTTTGTAACGGACGGTGACCTACCTGTTACCATGACTGATTTAGTAAACGCGACCAAAACCGATAAATGTTTAGATATCGTGAAAAAATTTATAATTTCTGGCTGGCCCAAGAAAATAGTTAACCCGGAAATACAACCATACTTTAACTGCAGATTCGATCTTGTTTTGGAAAAAGATGTGGTTATGCGAGGGCACAAAATCGTTATACCTAAATTGTTGCAATCAAAAGTACTAGACGAGTTACATAGAAGTCATTTAGGTATAAATAAAACAAAGTCAGAGGCTCGCTCGCGGTTTTGGTGGCCAAACATAGATCGCGACATTGAATTAAGAGTAGGCAGTTGCATGGTATGTATTCAATGTAAACCGACTCCGCCGCGTGCACCGTTAACAGTATGGAAGTACCCGACCGAAGCATGGTACAGAGTCCATTTAGATTTTTTTGGACCCATACAAAATACAATGTTTTTCATATTGGTGGACGCATTTTCAAAATGGGTCTAATGTTTCCCTTTAACTAGCAACTATTCCAGTGCTACGGTGATAACAAAACTTGAAGAAGTTATGTCTCGTTTTGGTATAATGCACACTCTAGTGACCGATAATGGTACATCTTTCACATCTAAAGCATTTAAAGATTTTTGCAAATTAAACGGCATAACGCACATTACTTCTCCAACTTATTCACCGTCAAGTAATGGACAAGTGGAAATTTATGTTAAAATGCTTAAAAAGCACATTAAGGGGTTGCTTATGGAGGGAAAAACAATGAGGGAAATTACTAATGAGCGGTTACAAGAATTTTTGTTCAGATATCGGAATAGCAAACATGCAACAACGGACAAGTCACCTGCCGAACTAATGATCGGCCGCCCGCTACGTAACCGGTTTGATTTATTGCTAGTAAACAATGATGCACCATCCTCACTCTCAACGGATTTGCAAAGTAATGTGAACTCTAAACAGTATTTGCAGGCTAAATATTATAAGGGAAACCGAAATGTAGAATTTGAGATTAACGAACATGTACTTACAAAAATGATTAGTAAAAATAAGTGGTTAAAAGGTATTGTTAAAAATAAGTTAGGCCGATGTTTATACGAAATATACTTACCGGAAATGGATCAACTTGTAAAGAAACATAAGAATCAGATATATAAATACAAAGGGTACACCGAAACCCCAACTAATGGGTTGAACGAAGATACGGAAGACAGAAGTTTCAATTGGGCGATGCTGCCTTTCCCTTCGGATCAGAGATTGGGAGGAGAGGAAGAAGAGGAGTGGATGGAAGCCGATTCCGATCCGGTAGAAACCACCACGGCTGGGCAAAGCGGTCAACACGTGCCAACGGCAGCACCGCAGATGCCGCGCGTTTCAGTCGCTGCGCACACACAGTCATCGTTGGGCACTACTGTTGCTCCATCTCCGCTACCATCACCAACCGTACCCATCGCCCCGGCGGAACCACCGTCATCGAACGTGCCAATCGCGCAACAGGAGTCGACGTCTACGCGCCAGCCAGACGGCTCTGCCGATGTCGCCGCGACAGCAGGCAGTGAGGGCGTTCGGAACGCTCGACTTAGGAATATACCTCGCGTTCATTATAAGTAGTATTAAGGATTTATGGTGGAGGGATGTTAGGTTAGTTCTATTTGTCTCTTTCGCTCTTGTACCGATAGGCTAATCAGTGCATTAAATGGTTACAACGCGAGCGCACGTCTTTCATTTATCACAAAATGGTTCTAGTTCAGCGGTGTCACTCACGAATTCGAGCCAATCGTGCAGTATGACGCAACTAGTTGCGACCAATCGCGCGCGTGATATTATTTAAACTGTATTCAAACTCTTCACGCTTAAACCACTGAACTGATTTAGATTAAATTTGTTATATCAACAGTAGTTCTTCATTCTTCATCTTAGTCGTACACTGTTGTCAGAGTGGACATGGTCACTGAGTTTGTATGGCGTATTTTATTGTTTTCTGAAGCATTTACATATATGGTGGTGGCGGTGGTTTGACTGGGCGACCTGTATGTTCTGCAGTTCCTTTTTAGTTGTAGGTTAATTAGTGATTATTTAAACACCACTATTATTAGGTACTTATAGCTTAAGATAAACTAACAAACGCTAAAATAGGCGCAGAAAGAGACGGCACAGAAACTTTTATTGGCAGATTCGGCTTCGGATTTAGAAACTCCCGCGGGAACATGCTTATCAACTTTATAGAACAAGAAAAACTGTTTCATATGAGTTCGTTTTTCGATAAGAGACCTGCTAGAAAATGGACATGGATATCTCCAGGAGGAAAATATAAAAACGAAATTGACTACATCTTCTGTAGCCATAAAAGTATAGTGCAAGATGTCAACGTCCTAAACAGTTTCTACACAGGAAGTGACCACCGTATAATCCAAGCTACTATATGTATTAACACACGCTTGCAAAGATATTCCTCCATAAGGGCAAAAAACATTCGAGTTAATACGGTCCAACTTAACATGTGCAAAGATCAGCACCAACACCGGCTGACTCAAGAGCTAAGTCATTTAGACGAGCATTGTGACCATGATACAATTATTCACACCATACAAAATGCTCTATACGGGATAGCGCGAGATCTAACACCTGGATCAGCAAAAGTAAATCGCCAGAAGTTTAGTACTGAGACCAGAGACCTTCTAGAAGAAAGGAGAACTCTACTACGCGAAGGCAAAGGGGGAACAGACTACTTTAAAAACCTTTGCACCAGAACTAGAAAGCAAGTCGAGGCAGACATTGATGCATATCGGGAAAAAACCGTTAAGCATATAATAGACAAATATCAGGGTCCTAAGGTATTTCGCAAAGCTTTAAAACCAGGAAAACAGCAAATCACTAAACTCTTAGATGAAAATAACCAGCTTGGAATAGAGTTAAAGCAACTACTAGAAATAACACACAAATATTACTCAAACTTATACACATCCCAAAACCCCAAACCAAGAGGAGTGGCGAAACGCAAAATTATGAACGTTGGCTCTGAAGATGTTCCGGAAATAACAACATGCGAAATTGAACATGCCCTCAGAAAAATGAAAAATGGCAAGTCACCCGGCAGTGACAACATCGTTATTGAGATGGTGAAGGATGGAGATAGAGTGATCGAGCTACTTAAAACGGCTTTCAACAAATGCTTGGAGGAGCAAACTATACCCGAGGTCTGGAATTGTGCCACAGTCATCTTACTTCATAAAAAAGGCAATAAAGCAGATTTGAACAACTATCGCCCCATCAGCTTGCTATCACACCTGTATAAACTCTTTACGAAGATCATTACTCTACGCCTCACCAAGAAACTTGACTCATATCAGCCAATGGAACAAGCTGGATTCAAGAGTGGTAACAGCACGTTGGATCATATATTATATATATAATAATTATAGAAAAGACGACTGAATATCAAATGCCCTTGTGGTTAGCATTTATTGATTACAAAAAAGCATTTGACAGTGTTGAAACATGGTCGGTCATAGAATCACTGCAAAATGCACGTATAGATCACCGATATACTGCCCTAATCGAAAATATGTACAGGAGAGCCACCTTAAAAGTGAACCTACCCCCGCTGACGGAGCCAGTTCGGATTGAGAAGGGCGTACGACAAGGTGATACGCTTTCACCAAAATTGTTTACTCTGGTGCTAGAGGACATCTTAAAAAGCCTGAACTGGGAAAATCGTGGATTGAACATATGGGGTAATCGCTTAAATAATTTGCGGTTCGCTGATGATATTGTTTTGTTGGCAAGTAACCCCGCTGAACTTCAAAGTATGATTCAAGAACTCAGCGATGCTTCTATACGGTGTGGCCTGGAAATGAATCTAGACAAGACAAAAGTTATGACAAATACAGATGTCAAGGCGAATATCACAGTTAACCATACTGCCATCGAAATGGTCGATAAATACGTGTATTTGGGACAAGAGATAGTGACTAGAAAGAATAACCAAACCAATGAAATCAACAGACGCGTACGGCTAGCCTGGGCAGCCTATTCCAATCTCGAGTTTGCCTTCAAAATGAAACTTAAGGCCGAACAAAAAGCACGCATATTTGATCAATGTATCCTGCCTGTTCTCACTTATGGAGCTGAAACCTGGGTTTTCACCAAAGGCATATTACGTAAACTAAGCGTTGTCCAGCGGGCGCTAGAGAGAAAACTGGTGGGGATCACATTGAGAGACCGTAAAACGAATGAGTGGCTGAGACAGCAGAGCAAGGTCACGGATGTTGTAAAACGCGTAGCCAGTTTGAAGTGGGAATGGGCTGGTCATATGGCACGAAAGGACTCGTGGAGTAAAAGAATACTCGAGTGGCGACCATGGGGAGAAGAACGTCCTCCAAGTAGACCCAATATGCGTTGGGAAGACGACATCAAAAGGGCTGCGGGGATGAGATGGCTCCAGGTTGCACAGAACCGTGACGAATGGAGAAGAATGAAGGAGGCCTACACCAGAAGGGTAGAAAAGGGCTAAAGAGAGAAACTAACAAATTCTATGGATTGCATGATTTGAAATAAGTGGTTATTTAATTAAATTTTAATATTAACTATCGACCCGCCCCGGTTTCGCACTGGTTAACAAATTAGTTAAGGAAGCGACTTTGTTTTATACTATGTAGTGATATGTAATCTGTGGATTTTAGAACGGTTGTATTTCAGGCAGCTCTCTGGGACAACGAGGAGCTCCTGCTGTCCCTGCTGGCCGGCGGCGCGGACCCGGACGCCCGCGACGCGCGCGCGCGCTGCGCGCTGCACGCGGCCGCGCTCGCCGAGCGCTCGCGCTGTCTGCGCGCGCTCGTCGCCGCCGGCGCCACTGTCGACGCGACCGAAGACACGGCTACAGGGGGCAAGGTACTGCAATTGTCGACTATAGGATTGTTGACACATGTTGAATTTTATAACTAAATCTAGTTAAATAGATAGAAAACCGGCCAAGTGCGAGTCGGACTCGCGCACGGAGGGTTCCGCACCATCAACAAAAAATAGAGCAAAACAAGCAAAAAAAACGGTCACCCATCCAAGTCCTGACCCCGCCCGACGTTGCTTAACTTCGGTCAAAAATCACGTTTGTTGTATGGGAGCCCCACTTAAATATTTATTTCATTCTGTTTTTAGTATTTGTTGTTATAGCGGCAACAGAAATACATCATCTGTAAAAATTTCAACTGTCTAGCTATCACGGTTCGTGAGATACAGCCTGGTGACAGACGGACGGACGGACGGACAGCGGAGTCTTAGTAATAGGGTCCCGTTTTTACCCTTTGGGTACGGAACCCTAAAAATGAGCAATGTTTGTAAGCACACCTGTTATTTGTACACAGACGGCGCTCCATATAGCGGCTGAACGCGGTCACGCAGAGAACGTCAGGGCTCTGCTAGCGGCCGGGGCTTCGCTGGCGGCCCGCGACGCGGCCGGCGCAACGCCCCTGCAGCTGGCGGAGCGCGCGGGGCATCGCCAGGCGGCCAGGGAGCTGAGAAATGCGAGCCGTGAGTCATGTAACTCGTGTAGGGGCTCCGCTGGCGGCCCGCGACGCGGCCGGCGCAACGCCCCTGCAGCTGGCGGAGCGCGCGGGGCATCGCCAGGCGGCCAGGGAGCTGAGAAATGCGAGCCGTGAGTCATGTAACTCGTGTAGGGGCTCCGCTGGCGGCCCGCGACGCGGCCGGCGCAACGCCCCTGCAGCTGGCGGAGCGCGCGGGGCATCGCCAGGCGGCCAGGGAGCTGAGAAATGCGAGCCGTGAGTCATGTAACTCGTGTAGGGGCTCCGCTGGCGGCCCGCGACGCGGCCGGCGCAACGCCCCTGCAGCTAGCGGAGCGCGCGGGGCATCGCCAGGCGGCCAGGGAGCTGAGAAATGCGAGCCGTGAGTCATGTAACTCGTGTAGGGGCTCCGCTGGCGGCCCGCGACGCGGCCGGCGCAACGCCCCTGCAGCTAGCGGAGCGCGCGGGGCATCGCCAGGCGGCCAGGGAGCTGAGAAATGCGAGCCGTGAGTCATGTAACTCGTGTAGGGGCTCCGCTGGCGGCCCGCGACGCGGCCGGCGCAACGCCCCTGCAGCTAGCGGAGCGCGCGGGGCATCGCCAGGCGGCCAGGGAGCTGAGAAATGCGAGCCGTGAGTCATGTAACTCGTGTAGGGGCTCCGCTGGCGGCCCGCGACGCGGCCGGCGCAACGCCCCTGCAGCTAGCGGAGCGCGCGAGGCATCGCCAGGCGGCCAGGGAGCTGAGAAATGCGAGCCGTGAGTCATGTAACTCGTGTAGGGGCTCCGCTGGCGGCCCGCGACGCGGCCGGCGCAACGCCCCTGCAGCTAGCGGAGCGCGCGGGGCATCGCCAGGCGGCCAGGGAGCTGAGAAATGCGAGCCGTGAGTCATGTAACTCGTGTAGGGGCTCCGCTGGCGGCCCGCGACGCGGCCGGCGCAACGCCCCTGCAGCTAGCGGAGCGCGCGGGGCATCGCCAGGCGGCCAGGGAGCTGAGAAATGCGAGCCGTGAGTCATATAACTCGTGTAGGGGCTCCGCTGGCGGTCCGCGACGCGGCCGGCGCAACGCCCCTGCAGCTAGCGGAGCGCGCGGGGCATCGCCAGGCGGCCAGGGAGCTGAGAAATGCGAGCCGTGAGTCATGTAACTCGTGTAGGGGCTCCGCTGGCGGCCCGCGACGCGGCCGGCGCAACGCCCCTGCAGCTAGCGGAGCGCGCGGGGCATCGCCAGGCGGCCAGGGAGCTGAGAAATGCGAGCCGTGAGTCATGTAACTCGTGTAGGGGCTCCGCTGGCGGCCCGCGACGCGGCCGGCGCAACGCCCCTGCAGCTAGCGGAGCGCGCGGGGCATCGCCAGGCGGCCAGGGAGCTGAGAAATGCGAGCCGTGAGTCATGTAACTCGTGTAGGGGCTCCGCTGGCGGCCCGCGACGCGGCCGGCGCAACGCCCCTGCAGCTAGCGGAGCGCGCGGGGCATCGCCAGGCGGCCAGGGAGCTGAGAAATGCGAGCCGTGAGTCATGTAACTCGTGTAGGGGCTCCGCTGGCGGCCCGCGACGCGGCCGGCGCAACGCCCCTGCAGCTAGCGGAGCGCGCGGGGCATCGCCAGGCGGCCAGGGAGCTGAGAAATGCGAGCCGTGAGTCATGTAACTCGTGTAGGGGCTCCGCTGGCGGCCCGCGACGCGGCCGGCGCAACGCCCCTGCAGCTAGCGGAGCGCGCGGGGCATCGCCAGGCGGCCAGGGAGCTGCGGAACGCGAGCGGTGAGTCATGTAACTCGTGTATGGGAAGTTTCATAGTAAAGCGCCGTGGCGCGCCGGCTGACGTTGATCAGTTTGTCGAATGTGGTTGGTGCAACTGGCCCTAAAGCATGACACTGCACAACGTCCCTAACCACATCATAGTCGCCGCGAACAAGTCCCGCCGACGTCCGTACCTGAGATGTCGGACGGCTCTGGACCAAGAGCGACATCTGCTCAGTCACTCACCACTATGTGACATGATACTACGAGTGACATTACATATCGTCGCTATACTTACTCAACCTCATATCTGCAACAATCATTTGATGGAAATGTCGCTTTTCTTTCATTCGGAATACGGGTGTTTTTGTCATCAAATGAGTGTTGCAGATACGAGGTTGAGTAAGTATAGCCGCGACATAACTAGTATTGTCGGTCGCTTTATCTTTATAAATGACTAGTGACCCGCCTCGCCTTTGCACGGGTTAACAAAGTATACATAAACCTTCCTCTTGAATCACTCTATCTATAAAAAAAAACCCGCATCAAAATCCGTTGCGTAGTTTTAAAGATCTAAGCATACATAGGGACAGATAGACAGCGGGAAGCGACTTTGTTTTATACTATGTAGTGATTTACTTAAAGATTCAAAAGATTTAACGTTGACATATTTAAGAGCGCCAAAGACGGTCGTATTTCCGACTATCACTGCCCTTGACCGCCGGCGCATAAGTCGGTTATGTGTTATGTCACCGTGACCCCAAATACCCGCCTTCTCGCGTTCGTATGCGACTTGTTTTAGTCTATCTAATCTTAGTTTGTCAACAGTTTTAATTTTAATTACTAAATTATTTGGTATATATTATTAGCTTTTAGTTAGGGAGGCGAGGTAGCTAAATGGCGTAATTCAACGGCGCCGTCGAGACCTAACAAAATCGAAAGATAAAATAATTTCGAAAAGAAAAGCTCGTATGGCAAAAACCATTTTAGCGGTGGGTTTGGCGTGTACGGTTTTTCAAAAATGTTAAAAAAAACAGTTACGTGGGCATTCTCGAGCGCGTCAGATATTCATACTACGTATGCCCCGAGTGCCTCTGATAACAACGGTATACTAATCTGCCGGTTTGCGTGGTGGGGGTAGGCATATAAAGTAGTCAAAAATGCAAAAAAAAAAAATTTACTCGAGCGCGTCAGATTTTCGGAAGGGGTGTTAAGTAGGCCCCAAGGAAGCTTCCTTTAAAAAAACTGACGATTTCGGCGTGACGATAAGTTACGATGAATTTTTGAAAATGCACAAAAAAAAAGTTTTTTTGAAATACTCGAGCGCGTCAGATTTTCATAGGGGAGGTTTATCTCGGTATCCTGAAAGCATATTTTTTTAATCTGACAAAAATGTTGGTGGGTTCTCTTAATCTGACCGGGAGTTTGAGTTTTTATGATGCTTCAAGTCAAAAAGTTTTAACTTTGAACAAAAATGTAAAGAGACCTTTTTGTGTAAAATAAAATTACCTTTTTTGTTTATTTAAACTTTTTTTTTGTAAAATGTATCGTTCGCGACTTATATGCCGCAACGCGTTCTTAGGAAGACGAAATGGCTCCTCCACACTTCCGGTCATGCGGAAACCGGCAGATTTTGTATTTTTAGTAAGTTTTAGATTATATTCTTCAAAATAAAAAAATAAAAAATCGCGCTCGAGAATGCCGAATTAACGTTTTTTTTTTACAAGTTCGCGACCCTATAACTCGGCGGCGTCAAGGACTTATCGTCAGATTAGTTAAATTTAGTCTTTAAACACTAAAATCAACCCCCAATATCTTAATCTGACGCGCTCGAGTATTTCAGACTATCCATTTTTTTTTACTAATCTGATCGTCTATCCTAGGCGCGCGTCACTACATATAGAGCTAAATACTTTACAAGGTTGTTCTATTAGGTCTAAGGTATCTCTCATATCTTAAACTGCCACGCTCGAGTATTGCCGAAAATTCCCCTATTCGCCTCCCTAACTATTTTGCCCGCGACTTGTCTGCGTGGAATCAGTAACATCAGCTAGAGTAAGAATAGCGCCTGGATAAGATGTAGTAGCAATCCTTTAATTTGAGCATTGCTTACACCAATTAACAGGCAATTCATTAATTCTCTCATTTCCACCCTCTTTAGGGATGACTTCCGACATAAAAACTAGCCTATGTCCTTCCCCGGGACTATCTCTATGCCAAATTTAAACAAAATCCGTTTAATCGTGAAGAGGTAACAGACAGACAGACAGACACACTTTCGCATTTATAATATTAGTATGGATTAGTATGGTTTTAGGGTTCCGTGTTAAGAGGCAAAAAGTGCTGTTAAAGAAGGTTAACTAAGAATGATACCCACCTGTCGTGGTAATAGTAGTAATAAAATAACTAATACGGTTTCGTAAGAGCGTGGATTTGCATATGTTTATGTGGAGCTCGGGCTCCGAAACCGCAGCCATGTACAGTTGCTGACAGAAGTGCTCAAGTTAGAGCACAGACAAACTATCACTAAAGTGTCATTCTATGGAACTTGCTAACTATGTAAACAAACCGCCATATTGAAATTGTCTCTGAATGATGAATTTACTAGTGACTTTTGTTTACATAGTTAGCAAGTTCCATAGAATAACATTTTACGGCGTATTGCATACTGCATCCGATTCGCACGTCGCTCCGATGTTTGATCGAGACAACTATGCGCGTATCCCGCTCACACATGCAGCGTACCATGCGCCTAAGGGGCTATTCATAAATTACTTCATTTCAAATTGGGGGTGGGGGGTGGGGTCTGGACCGATTTCCATCATCCGATCATGATGGTAGCATGACGTAGGAGGAAACGGGGTCATTCGAAGCATGATTTTTGGATGATATTAGGGGGGGGGGGGGGGGATATTAGGGGGATATCAAAAATCGTCAAAATCGTCGACGTAATTATGAACATCCCCTAAGTCGCGTATAGTAGGTAGTGCAAAAGTTTAAAGCCGAAGTTTTGAGAAAATAGAAATAGCTGAAATTTGGGAGTTTTTTTAAAGCCCAAAAACGGCAAAAACTTATTTTGGTTGAGATAACGTTGATATGTGGTAAATATCTGCGATGGTCAAGCAAGTACAACTGGGAGATAGCACAATAAGGAACAACAAAATTAATAGCTATTTAAAATGTCCAGCGTAAGCCTCTTCCAGTTTCGACAAATGTTTTATAAAGTTTAATGAAAATAATCACAACGCATCATATATATCCGTGTGGCTAAACAGTGTGCCCTTACAGGGTGTCATGAACTGGCCTCTTAAATTGTAACACCTTATTATGTACATGACAATGCAATATTGAATAAATGACTAAATGACTAAAAAAACACCCTATCAAATGTGCCTACGAGTAATATTTATTTAAATTTTCATATTTATTGCACAAAAGATTCCCTACTGATTTTACCTTGTGTAAAAGGCACTTGTGGTGTGGACAGTACAAACAGCAACGCTCCTAACTGTACATAGGTCGATCTTATTACAAAAGGCATAAGGTCCACCGATGTACAGTTAACAGTATGGGCGATGGTACTATGTTATGCACGATACGTTTTAGTCGCCGTCTGTGTACTGACCACTAATTCAGTTGTCTACTAACTTTATCGCGAGCGCGTCGCGTAGGTATTACGCTTGCTGACTTTCGTATTTCGCGGTATTCATCTATAATTATTTAGGAATATGTTTTTCGCCCATTAAGAATTTACCCGTATTATGGTGATGAGGATGAGTGCCTGTGGAATATATGACCCTGAGTATTGGATGTTTTTTTTAGCTTATCGTTTGGCTCCGTATATCACAAAAAAAAATGAAATAAGTATACTTTTACATTTAAGTTTTGAAATACAACTACCGTCAAGTGGGGTAACTGGGTACAGAGGGATAACATGAGACAGTAAATATTGGTATATGAACGTCGCTGACAGAATTGTACTTTTTACAATCTTTGAATCAGGAATTACCAGCCTTAGGGTCATATTCATTAACTGGCTAGATTAATTCATAGTAAAAAAATGTCTAATGTTATCCCTTTGTCCCGGAAGGTGTGTATGTAGGTGCAAGTTGATATTATGCATTTTAATTTATAAATAATACTGATAGTGTTGTGCATTTTAAGTAGGACATATTATATACATATGTACAGGGTGGATTTTCTTTTTGGGTCAGTGAGGGCAGCTACCAGATCCCATGCTGATACGAGAAAACGCTCTTAGAAGACCTTCCCGCGATTTCAAATTGATGCAGATTGGCTTTTACAGATTTTGGAAAAAGCATACAGGGTGCGAGAGAAAGGTCATTTTTGTCAAACTTTTTTTTTGATGCCAATCGATCCCATTCCTATTGAGAGTCCCTTGTATGGAACCAAAAAAAAAATCCGGCTAGAAAAGCCACAAATCGACCGTTTTCTCGTAGCAGCACGGGATCTGGTAGCTGCCCTCACTGACCCAAAAAGAACCCTCACTGATCCAACCTATATCTCGCATTAGTCACATTAGATTGCTTCATCTTTCTTGTTCTAGGTAATCTAGGTGAAACTGACTATAATAACCTAAATATCGAATATTTAAACCAAATCTAGTAAAGACAATAACCTTCAAATGTGTTGTATCATGCTTGTTTGTATACTTGTGTTATCTGTCTGTTTGAAAACACGTTTGAGAGGCAAGTCCGCGGCGTTAGATAAGGCGAACAACATAGCACACTGCATTCCAAATTCAAGTTATTTGTAAAAGGTGTATCTGTCACAGCCAATTGGCTAAAAGCTGGAGGCTGGGTCGACCCCTCGTCTGGGAAACCATATGTACTATAATAGTACATTATTGTCGAGGTTCGGAAGTAGCTACTTGCAGGCTGAGGATTCGTTTTAAACGGACGACCTTGGGAGTCCGTTTAATTGAATCCGAAGCCAGCAAGTAGCCTTCCAGCCGAGTCATATATAGTGCTTTTCTCAAAAATGGTGCAAGAAATAGAAATATTTTACAGAACTTACAGAAGCAACGTTCTAATTTTCACAGAAACAAATACAACCATTAAAAAAATTTGCTTGCCGCCTTTAAAAAAAAAAAAGAAGTGTATTTTTCTGCTGAAAATACGCCAACCTATTTGAGACACCTAAATAGTCGCGGTACCAACATTAAGCCTGTAACAGACTATCGCACCGCACCGCGACCTTGGAGCGTCGCACCCATAAGTGAGAGCGAGAAAGAGATATCTGTTTCTCGCTCTCACTTATGGGTGCGACGCTCCAAGGTCGCGGTGCGGTGCGATAGTCTGTTATAGGCTTTATAATAATAAGTGCTGATCATCTGTTTGGCTGTTTAAGGGACCTATGCCTTCATTTGATATGGCCATTTAAAGTTTTAAAAAGTTTGGAACTCGTTAAATAATGGAATTTGTATGCGACATTGCAGTCCCGAAATCGAGACTGCAATGTTTTTAACTTTTTAATTTTTTGAATGACCATAAACTACGCACTTCGCGACCTATTTTTTAACCGGCAACGTCGACTTTACCGTCCATTTTTGAGAAAAAGTGTTTTACAGTACATATGGTGCTACTTTCCCGCACTAGTGAGTCAATTAGCACTTTCCGTGTGTATTTCGAAAATTTAAAGGGCCATATGTACTGTAAAACGTTGTACGATACACGTGCGGATACTCTTTTCCGCACGTGTATCGTAAATAACTATTTTTAGCATATGTACATATTGGATAAAATGTAACTGTTTTTGATTGGCCAGCTCTGACATGAAGTATCAAATCAGTTGACATATTAGGTCGTGGGGTCGAAAGTCAGTCCTTAAGAGGGTCAAATGTTGAGCGGACCATCCGGTGTGCGGCGACTGTGGCGAGCGGGCTCAGTCAATTAATTGATTGATCCAATGGGCAATACAGTACATTCAATGATGTACACACAGAAGCAAAACTGCATATTACCCAATTTATAGAATTCATTCAGAAGGTGGTTTACTTATGCACATCTCTGCTCCTTCGTTCAGATATTTGTGAACACCTTAGCCGCTCGGATATATCTGATGGCGCCTACCATTCGAATTTTGGTGCCGATGTGAAGTTACTAACCTAGTTCGGACGACATTAGTCGAGTGGCGAGTGCGAGTATTTACGTTGACTAAAATCGGTCAACTGTACGGCTACCATCAGTTTGTCACTGACATAAACGCCATCGAGAACGTAATTTATTTTCTATACATCTCGTTTGCACTAATATGCGAGTACGAGCGAGATGTATAGAAAGTAAATTACGTTCTCGATGGCGTTTATGTCAGTGCCAAACTGATGGTAACTGACTAAAAATCGTTCGCATTACATACGAGCGAGTTACAAGTGAGTAGAAAATGAAAGGCTAGGACTACATCAATTTAGTCAAGTGGCGAGTATTTTATTTACTAAACGTGTCTGCTTGCTAGCATGCTATAAATACCTATAAGGCAACAAGCAATCTTAGAATGCCTTTGATATTTTTAACAAATAGTTAATATCTACAGTTGGACCAAGTCAACTCTGCGCGGCAATGTCATCGTTAATGTCATATTTACATGGAAGTATGAGCTTTATAATGACATGTCCTCACTTTGTTCTAATCGGGTCGACGAAAAGTTAAGTAAGGCAGACTATTGGAGTTATTTACTGTTTTATATTATATGTTTGACGTAACCTAAACTAGTGGTTTAACCTTACGTGACTATACGTACCTATATTCTCAGTCGGATACTTTTGTCAGAGCAGTCGTGGTCATTGGGGTCGTTGTACGACCTTTTTCGTTATTTCCCGCCATGCTTCTCTATTTCCTGCATTCCGCATGGACAGATTTAAAGGCGATCCGGTGAAATTTTTAACTTGGTCGGTCCATCGCATTGAGGGCCGTAATCTGGGTCTTGTGCCACCCACTCTGCCCAGTACGGATATGATGGTCGTTCTTGTCTACGTGACAGCGTGATAAAACGGTGTCCGTCACTTTCTTTCCCACGGTGTTAAACAGTGACAGTTATTTTATCACGTGGATAAAGATGGATAAAGCTATCCATATGTGAAACGACAGTTCAATAAAACAATCCGATGATCCAGCAAGATGTGTATTCACGTATTCTCCGACACGACCAATTAATTTTACATCAAATCACAACGTTTAGTTATTACAATATGACAATCCGATCTTCACTCATTCGTTGCCTCACTCGTTCTGCCTCCCAACCGTAGTGCCAGTTGCCGCCATCTTGCCTCACCGGAAGCTTTACGATTTAAGACGGCGCGACCAATCGGGAGCCAGCTCGAGATGTCAAATGCTTACTTCCGTTACATATTAATTAATGTATTTTGATAAACAGTCTAACACTGTTTATCAAAATATATAGAAATTTAGATTACATATTTTAATAATTAATTATGACTATGAAATGCTAACAGTCGGCCTTTCCTGACTTTTTATCGTCTCGATAAAATGCCAGTAATAAGTAATATACATACTATTACTCAATCTTAACAGTTAGTTTAATTTTTTTAATACTTTAACATATTCATAAATCAGAATGGATTTGCTTTTTATACTTATTCTCCTATGTTATATTTGTAACATATTTATCTATCATTAACACTAAGTTAACAATAATAATGCGATCACTTTAAATATTAATACTGGACGTTTTCAAAACACATCTAATCTAGTCAGAACCGCAATATGGAGCCCCTTCATGTCTCCAATATTGCCTCATATAAACTAATCACAGTACTGGAGCCCCTTCATGTCTCCAATACCGCCTTATATAACTAATCACAATACTGGAGCCCCTTCATGTCTCCAATATTGCCTCATGTAAATTAATTACAGTACTGGAGCCCCTTCATGTCTCCAATACTGCCTCATAACTAATCACAATACTGGAGCCCCTTCATGTCTCCAATACTGCCTCATATAACTAATCACAGTACTGGAGCCCCCTTCATGTCTCCAATACTGCCTCATATAACTAAACATAATACTGAAGCCCCTACATGTCTCCAATATTACTTCATACACATTAATCACTGTACCGGAGCCCCTTTATGTTTTCAATACTACCTCATATGATCTAATTATAGTATAGGAGCCCCTTCGTGTCTCCCATACTGTCTATAACATTAAATTTGAATTTAAGCAGCAAATCTCTAATGATAAAACACATTTATCAAGCATAGCTTTAATTAGGAATTAAAGGAACTTACCTTGTGAAGTTCAATTCCAATTATGCGAGAGCTTCAACCGAAGACGATTTAAAGTTTACAAGGCAGCAGTACACGGAATGATGCTGTCTCAGTCACACATTTAGAGCCCACAACAAAAACTAGATTTTTTATCTCACTCGCACACTCCTGGTGGTAGTGGGAACCGGGGCTCGCGCCATTACTTTTTAGAGGCTTTATGAGGTTTTTTTTTTTTTTTTTTGGGTAATTACTTGGGTTATGGGTGGGAGTGTAATCGTCTTCGGTTGAAGCTCTCGCATAATTGGAATTGAACTTCACAAGGTAAGTTCCTTTAATTCCTAATTATACTTCGAGCTTCAACCGAAGACGATTTAAAGTTTACAAGGCAGATGTTTAGAGTTACTGTATGTACAAAAAAAATAAACAAAACTACATATTTAAATAATCAATTAATTTTATTGAGTCTAACTCAATATTGATTGATTTAAATTTCGTATACATAAATACTTTAATTGATTTATAGCTTGTATGTATAGCAATAACTGCATTAACAACTCATTATTGGAGTAGTTGATTGTATGTATTTAGTTTACTATAGCTGCCACCATTCTCAAATGCCTCTGTCAAGAAAGATAAACTTTGAGAAGGTGTAGCTTCGTAAAAATCATAATCATTATTTTGTCAAAATGCCCACCATGATCTTAATGATGAACTGTACTTAGCAATTAGTATTATTAGAAAATTAGGCCCTGATAATGTTTAGAGAACTATGAGGTGTATGACTAATTTCGCAAACGATTGCCCGATAACCTCGCTGCCACCAGGGAAAGGCTTGCATGCAGCGGGTGGCGGTCTCTGAAAGGAGAATGCAAAAGATATTTGTCAGGATTAAATATTAGTCTATTCGATACTATTAATTGTGACCACAGCGGGTACCATGGCTGTGATGGCCAATTGGGTACTACTAATATCCCTTCCGCTTTATCGGCAATAATCTTGTGTAAGACCTTTAAGATTAGGCAAAAGGGCGGAAAAGCATAAAAAAATATGTTTTTCCAACTAAAAGTGAACGCATCTATAACCTCAGAGTGAGGGTCAAGTTTCCAAGAAGCAAACCTTCTACATTTATTATTTTGTGAGCTTGCAAACAAGTCAAAATCAGGTTTGCCAAAAGATGTTATGATTCGTTTAAACGCATAATCCGAAAGTTCCCATTCTGTGTCTATCTTTATTTGACGTGATTCACGGTCTGCAATTGTATTATCCTCAGATTTTATATAAGAAGCAAAAATATGTATGTGTCGAATTTCACACCACTGCCAGATTTCTCGGGCTATATCATTCAGATGGGTATGTTGAATACCCCCCATTCTGTTGATATAGCATATGGCAGTGGTGTTATCAATCCTTAATAAAATTTGACAATTGTTACGATGACGAGCAAACATTTTTAACCCATAGAAAGCGGCCTTTAATTCTAAAGCGTTTATATGCCAATCTGATTTCGACTTGTCCCAATGCCCTCCTGCAGATTGGTTATCACAGGCAGCGCCCCAGCCAGTAGGGCAGGCATCTGTAAAAATTACAAGATCGTAATTATTACTATATAAAGGACAATAAGAATCATCAATATTATCAATCCACCATTTAAAATCTTTCTTTAGGTACGATTGTAACTTCATTATTTTATTGTAATTTTCAGTATAATCTAAGGCTAAAAACTTTTCTCTTTCGAATAATTTTGTGTATAGCCAGCCGTATCTTACAGCTGGGCAAGCTGAAGTTAATAAACCAATAAATTCGGCAAATTGTCTAATAAAACATTTATTCAATTTAGAAAATTTAATAGCTTTGTCTTTTACTTTTTTCTTTTTTTCATCGGTCAAATTAATTGTCATGTTTTCGGTATTAAATAAAAAGCCTAAGAAAATACACGAAGTATTAGGACTCATCACACTTTTTTTAGTATTAATAATGAAACCTAAGGATTCTAAAAATGTTCTTGTTGTTTGAACATTATTGAAACAGTCCCAGTAAGACCTTCCTATACAAAGAAAGTCGTCTAGGTATTGAACCGATACATAACCTAAATTTCGTAAGTGTTGTATAACAGGTTTTAATAATTTAGTAAACATGTAAGGGGCCGTGCATAAACCGAATGGTAAAACGTCAAATTGATATAATTTGGAATTCCAACGGAATCGTAAATATTTTTTATCGTTTTCGTCAATAGAAACCAAAAAATATGCATCTTTAAGATCAATAGTTGCCATAAAGTCATAACAGTTTAACAATTTTAAAACAGTACGGTGGTCTTCCATTTTAAAATGTTCGACTTGTATACATTTATTCAAGTTTTTTAAGTTTAAAATAAATCTACATGTGCCATCTGGTTTCGGAACCGTAAAAATCGGTGAGATAAATTGACCTCCACACGGTTCGCAGGATGAAATAATTCCTTTTGCCAACATATCAGTTATACACGCATTGATTAACTCAATTTCATTACTAGTATAACAACGATCGTTAGGTACCGAAGACTGAAAAGGCTTATGCTTAAAAGGTATGGAATAGCCCCTGATCCAAGATAAAATCATGGGATCGTGTGTTAACTCACACCAGTTTTTATAAAAATATTTTAATCTCCCAGCTACTGGAATGTCGTGGTCTGGTATCTGCAACGCGGTGCTCAGCGTCTCCTCCCTCGCTGACGATGGTAGCTCGAGCGGCTCGTAGGCGATTCGTGACGGCGATCCCTGGTCGTCGGAGCAGTCGCTGGTGGTCTCCGGGCAGCGGCATACGGGCGCATCTCGGAGGCTGCTGTCCGCGACGCCCCCCGTGAGTTTAAAGCCCCTCGTTGAGGTTGAGTGGCTGGAACTACTTTGGATTGCACCCGCGGCGTGTAAACGGGTTTTAATTCTAATCCCGATTTCTCAATTGCCTTAGACGACTTCAAATGATATTCGTATACCTTTTCATTATTATCTGCAATGCAAAAAACAAAGCGCTGACATGCATTTGTAGCAAGCAGAAATACTGGGTAGTGGGTGCACGCTTATAGCGTACAAGCAGGTAGGAAGTTACAGTACGCATATTTTTGCGATCACCAGTTAAATCTAGGCCATAAATGCACCTATATTCTCAACGCGATATAGGTATAAGTACGCGGAAAATACTCAAATAACAATCCATATAGGATGTTAGGTCAATTACTCGACACTATAAGTGGAGATTTAACATTCCATATAGGAAGTTAACTTGTATTTAACCACACGATATACGTGAGTCAATACGTACCGCGAAGTTTAAAAAATAAATTATTACTAAACTTCGTAATCATATGCACTTAGGAGGCAAGAAACCTTAATCCAATACATTAAGGATCACAGTCGGATGCGAAGCTATTTTCACTTAACTGCGACACTGTTGTTTTTAGCGGTAGGTAGGTCACTAAACGGTAAACACGACCTACCTGGTTTGGTAAATTCCATATCCCGCAAAGACGACTGCATTTCCGATTGATGCACGTCTATCTTTTCCTGTTCTGTAGACGGCGAGCGCGAACTACTTCGTCGACGATTTTTTAACCGTTGTTCGAGTTTCTTAATTTTTCTTAATATACTGTCGTATTCGTCGTCCCTAGAACGCGACCTTTTTCCCATGGCGTAAATCTTTTTGTGCTTATTCGAATCGAAGGAATACGATAAATTAATTTGCTTAAGATACGTGTGACTTCGACCGCACAAAAACGCGTAATGGCGCGAGCCCCGGTTCCCACTACCACCAGGAGTGTGCGAGTGAGATAAAAAATCTAGTTTTTGTTGTGGGCTCTAAATGTGTGACTGAGACAGCATCATTCCGTGTACTGCTGCCTTGTAAACTTTAAATCGTCTTCGGTTGAAGCTCGAAGTATAATTGTTTTTCTATCATAACACATAACCGATTATACATTTTACTCATCTACTCATATCATTGTTAATTGTACATAATACTTCATTCGCCCAGGTGCGAGCAATCCTACATTACACTTCCTTGCCAATCAAAAGTTACGACTCATCACTTTCACTGCTAGAATCAATATCATTACTCCTATTGAATACCATCCACCGATGCATTTTATCAACTGAGAAAATTCCACTAAATGGTCTATTACCCTTTCGAGAGAGTGGCGTGTCCTCAACAACGTACCTATCATTGTCAAGTACTTTAACAACGCGATAAGGGCCCCGAAGTTTAGACACTAGCTTTCTACTTTGGCCACTCGATGGTATGTCCCTTTCTAACCTTACTAGATCTCCAACCTGAAAAGTGAGTTGTTTTCTACCCTTATCAAACGCTTCTTTTTGCTTTTCTTGATTTAACCGGATATGTTCAGAAATGTCACTACGAATATCTTCTATCGACTGATTAGCACCTACCGTACTCTTATTTTGGCTATCGTCACTCTGTGTCACTGTTTCGTCATTTTCAATGTGTGATTGTAACACTGAGTCAGACATTCCAGATAGTCTAAAACCAAAAAGTGCTTGTGAAGGTGTCTTACCCGTGCCCTTGTTAAGGGTATTATTTAAACCCCATTGAACTTCGTCAACATATTCATCCCATGACGATTCCGATTTACCATGGGTAGCAGCAGTAAGAGAAGATAAAACCGTTCGGTTGTACCTCTCAACCTGCCCGTTGGCACGTGGTGTCGCGGTTGCGTTGAGGATATGTTTGACCCCTCGAGAGTGTAAATACTTTTTGAAATTTTTAGCCGTGAACGATGTTCCTCTATCGGATATTAGCCGTTTTGGTACGTCAAAAGTGTGGAAGTAATGTTTAATAGCCCTAATCGAATGAACCGTTTTTGTACTTTTCACTGGAGTTAACGTGATATACTTCGTGAACGCATCTATTATTATAAGTAAGTAGGCGTTTTTTCTTTTGCTGCGTACGAAGGGACCCAAGTGGTCTATATGAATAGTATGGAATGGCTGGTCAACTTTTTCAATGGAATGTAATTCGCCAGCCTTTCTTCCAGATGGTACCTTCGCATGCGCACACTCTAAGCACGAATCGACGTATTTCTTAATGAATCGTCTCATTTTGGCAAACCAATAATTGCTCTTAATTTTCTCATAGGTTTTGTCGAAACCAAAATGGCCAATATCGTCATGACTAGCCTTAAGCACCTGCCATCTAACGCCTTTTGGTACAACCCAGCGATCACCGTCTTCAGTCTTCCTAAACAACAACCCCCTCTTGACCAAGTAGTTATTTTTAATTTCTACAACATTATTGCTTTCTGGGTCATTAAGTATGTTTACTATCCTCTGAAGTTCGGGATCGCTGTTCTGTACCGTAGTTATCCAATTGGAACTAATATTTTGAATACTTAAAACAGGGGTGGATTTTAGGTCTGGGGGATTACGACTCAACGCATCAACATGGGACATGGTTAAGCCGGGCTTGTACACAATATTAAAATCGTATTCTTGGAGTGTGCTCCACCAGCGCGCCACCCTCGGCAACATGTCTTTCTTATCAAAGGTGGCTCGAAGCGAGTTACAATCAGTGACAATGGTGAAGGAAATACCTAATAAGTACACTCGAAAACGCTGCACTGAACATACCACGGCAAGAGTTTCTAGGTCATAAGAAGTGAATTTTGCTTCTTCCGGCGAAGTCTGCCTACTAAAATATGCGACCGCAGTGAATGGAGAGTCTTTGTCTCGTCTTTGAAGAAGTATGCCCGCTATCCCATGTTTCGAAGCATCTGTGTGGACCTGCGTTTCATATGACGGGTCGTAAAAGGACAGTATCGGTCGTTTAATTAACTCATTTTTCAACGTAATAAATGCGTTTTCTTCAGCTTCTCCCCATAGCCAACGGGCATCCTTCTTCAACAGTTGAGTTAAGGGTTTTGCAAGTGCCGAAAACCCTTTGACAAACCGGCGAAAGAAACTCGCCAAACCAACAAATTGTCTTACCTTATGCTGATCGGTGGGTCTGGGAAATTTCTCTACCGCTTCTATCTTGCTCACACCCGGCCGTATACCTTCTTCGCTAATTTCAAACCCGAGATAATTAATCGATTGCATCAAAAAGTGACACTTTTTAAGATTTAATGTCAACCCTGAATTGCGAAACAGCTCTAATACCTCCTTCAATTTAGTAAGTCCTTCATCAACAGTCTTCGACGGAATGTTCACATCATCCATGTATGCTAGAGCGTCTTTGAATCTAGCGTTACCTAAAATATTATTGATTGCCCTTTGAAAAGTGGACGGTGCATTAACTAACCCAAAGGGCATTCTTGTGAATTCATAATGCCCGTCCGGCGTTATGAACGCAGTCAGGTGTCTCGAGGATTCAGACATGGGGATCTGATAATATCCAGAAACCAAATCCAAAGTTGTATAAAATTTATGTCCAGAAAGATTATCTAATTGGTCATCTATCCTCGGGAGAGGATAATGTTCCTTGATTGTACGTTTGTTTAGAGTCCTAAAGTCCACACAGAGGCGGTAATCGCCTGTTTTCTTTTTAACTAACAAAATCGGTGATGCGTATTCTGAAGAAGACTGTTGCACGATACCTGATTCTTCTAGTTCCTGAACTATATCCCTAACTACCTCTCGCTCTGAAACGGGTAACCGATATGGTCTATATACCACAGGTGTAGAATCATTAAGTTTAATACTCATTTCCGTGTTGGTAACACAACCTAGCTCCTTGATCGAAAACGCGAAGCAATCCCTGTACTCATTGAGCAAATTAACTAATTTATGCCGGTCATCATCCTTTATATTTTTATCTACATTTATCATCGTTTCATCAATCAAAGAATCGCTGCCTTGATTACCATTTTTACGTTCGACCCTATTGACGTTGAATGTTTCTGCAGGCATAGAAACTTCCTTTAAAGGTATCGCACGGATTAACAATACTTCTTTATCTAAACTAAAGCCCTCTGCAACTAGACCTTTGATCACAACCTGACCACAGCCATCTACCATTTTAATCACACTTTGTATACTGTCGTATTCTTTTCTTGGCTGTAAACACATACTTGGCTCAATAAACAAATCCCCATTATACGTTGGTTTCGAATACACGTCTACAACCGTATAGCCCTTAACATTTACTGACTCACGAACATACAATGGTATATTTTCTTTAACCTGCAATGCGTTTGTTGATATTTTAAGCGTCTTGCTAGTTTTATAAACAACAACGTGTTCTTGTTCGGTAAATGTTTGCCCTACCAACAGAGGAACTTTCAAAAGATGATCTGGGACAACCAACGCTTCCAAACCCGCTTGAGCTGAGTCTATTTTTAGAGTGACATTAACCTTTCCTATGGAGTTAACTAGTCCTTCACCGAATCCTATAAGCACCGGTAAGTCTGTTAGAATCCAATCATCTGATAATTTGCGAGCGTCCGATTCCCTCACTACAGTGCATTCACTGCCGAAATCTACATAACATTCTAAATCTGTACCATTAACTGTCGCGGACTTGAAATATTTAGTATCATTACCCTGTTTAAGCGATATGCGTAAAACGGTCTTTTTCTCAGTATTATCTTTCTTTGATGGACAATCACTGGCAATATGCCCAACTTTATTACATAAGTTGCACCTTTTGATTGGAAGTTTACATTTAAAATATGGGTGACCCTCTTCGCCACAATTGTAACATTTTGTGTTGCCTTTAGGCTCATTATTACTGGACACAGATTTATTAAACCTAGGACGCCTATTGTCGGAAGTGCTGGCCTGAAAAGATGTGTTGGTCCTTTCGCTGGGTTTGGTAATTTTAACGTTTCTTAAATATACTAACAATTTATCAGGCTCTGTGAATTGAGCAGCCTCTGCGCTTGTCCTTACTGACCTATCCTCAATACCAAACAACAGACAGTCTATTGCGTTCTTACCCGATATATTACAGCGATTCAATAAGATAATTTTTCTGTAATAGTATTCCTCTAACGATTCACCAAATCGCGCTTTACAGGCCAACATTTCCGTCAAAAGTCGCCCATAATTCTCTTCACTTGGAAAAGCTGATTTCAGTTTCTCCTGCCACTCAGACCATGAAAACAGGAGACTTGGTAATCCTTGATACCATTGCTGTGCAAGGCCTACTAACTTCGGTAAGGCATAATGGATTGTTTGTCGTTCTGTCCAGCCATAAATTTGCGCGCATTCGTTAACCTTCAACAACCACGTACTAATCGTCTGCGTCCGTTTAGCAGGGTCATATTCAGGTATAACATTCATAGTCGGAAATCTTTCATTACTGCCTCCCGCTTTCATAGTCTGAATGAGTTCTTTAAATTGTGTAGCAAAATCTGCCATTTCCTTATTACTAACAGCTGAATTAGACACATCCGGTGAAATTGTATCTGCATCTGCACCTGTCGGAATCATCTGGCTAGGGTTAGGTGGTACGACTGATTGGGGTTCACCTGGTTGTAATCGGCTCAGCTCGTGCCCGCGCTGGCGGCGCGCAGAACTGGGTGTCCTCCGCCGACGAGATCTCGAACTCCTCACCTTCCTGCTCTTTCTATGCCGGCTACGGCTGCTGCGGTGCCCCGAGTGCCGACGTCTTTGGCGCTCTGGGGTACAGCTGTCATCCTCTTCATACGATTCGTCTCTTTTTCGTCTACGAGAAGGTCCTGGACTCGACTCTTCTCCACTTGCCATGATTGTAACTGCAAAAGTCCACCAAAAGTGAATGTTCTAAAAATATAATAACAATAACTGAGTCGATTATGGTTCTAATTCAGAATATAACTTGTAAACCTTATGTAAGCTATTACTAATATGTTAGTATTCTTTGTAAACGCATAAACACCATACACAACCTTACTTATTGAAAATTTCAACTTTCTTCGACATTTGTAAATTTATAAACTCTTACAAATGATGCTAACTGATATAAACAACAATAAATCACTATTTATATTAAAGCCTATTTAAATTTAAAACTTTTGTAAAATTTGTAAACTCACTGTAAAATTTTGTAAAGTACTGTAAGACACTTAATCTGGCACATACTATGGATATTTGACATTTTCAGAACATTTGTAAATTTGTAAACTTTTGTAAACTTGTGTAAAATACGAGATATCCAAGTAGAAACTCTACTAAATAAATATTTCATAGATTTCCGACATTTGTAAATTTGTAAACTTTAGTAAACTTTTGTAAACTCATTGTAAACTACTGTAAACACTATATTTAACTTACCCTAATGCAATTTAAGACTTTCGGAACATTTGTAAATTTGTAAACTTTTGTAAACTCATTGGAAACTATTGGAAACTACTGTAAAACATTGTATTTAACATAATGTGACACAATTTGGGACTTTCGGAACATTTGTAAATCTGTAACCTTTTGTAAACTCATTGGAAACTATTGTAAACTACTGTGAAACGTTGTATTTAACATAATTTGACACAATTTGGGACTTTCAGAACATTTGTAAATTTGTAAACTTTTGTAAACTCATTGTAAACTATAGTAAACTACCATAAGACACTGCAATTATCGCACACTAACACAATTTGATAATTAAGAGCATTTGTAAATTTGTAAGTTTTTGTAAACTCTTTTTAAACAACTGTTGACTCATGTAAACAACTGTTATAACGTCATGCGTGCCTTAATCTAATTTTTCTTTATTTATTGTCTATACTCATTTATTATAGCGACTACATGTAATCAAGATAAGATAAAAATAATGTAAATAGGCTACCCTCTAAAAAAAATAATTCTTTCGGTCGAAGCACTTAATAAAAACCGTTTTCGTTTCATATCAAACTTGTGATAGTGAAATAACTTCAAATAATCACCAAACAAAAAGATGAGAAAAGAAAAAAAAAAAAGAAATATGTCCAAATGTATCAAATTAGAAAGGCCAATAATTTGCGATTAGATTACATACCTTCAAGGGCGTAAGTTTTTTCACCGAAGTTTTTATACGAGAACCTCGACTAATCCCGCCTTCTGAACTGTGAAACGACAGTTCAATAAAACAATCCGATGATCCAGCAAGATGTGTATTCACGTATTCTCCGACACGACCAATTAATTTTACATCAAATCACAACGTTTAGTTATTACAATATGACAATCCGATCTTCACTCATTCGTTGCCTCACTCGTTCTGCCTCCCAACCGTAGTGCCAGTTGCCGCCATCTTGCCTCACCGGAAGCTTTACGATTTAAGACGGCGCGACCAATCGGGAGCCAGCTCGAGATGTCAAATGCTTACTTCCGTTACATATTAATTAATGTATTTTGATAAACAGTCTAACACTGTTTATCAAAATATATAGAAATTTAGATTACATATTTTAATAATTAATTATGACTATGAAATGCTAACACATAATAGGCTGGCTGAACAACAAGCCTCTCCATGTCGCCTTCCTTGCGCGTAACGTGACCGAAGTAGCTAAGGATACGAGAGTGAACGATTGCCGAAAGTCTTTGTGTGACCTTGAGCTCCTGGAGAATGGATATATTAGTGCGACGCTGAGTCCACGATATCCGCAGCATCCTTCTCCAGCACCACATTTCCAAAGCATCAATGCATTTCCGTTCACTCTCTCTTACTGTCCACATTCCAGCACCGTACACTCCGTACAGCAACACTGGGAAGGAGAGAGATCTTACGAGGCGAGTCTTCGATTATACGTATGTAGAATGAACAATGTGATAAAGTGAAAATGATGACTTTTGCTATAATCCCGTAGTAAGGTTTCTCGTGCGCCTTTCCGCAAAATTGTGTTAAACGCGACTTACGCAATACGTCCACATAAGAGTGAGTAGGTATTATAAAGACACGGGGAAACTGAACTACAGTCCCCATCAGATATATCGAAGCGGTCAAGGTGGTCAAAAATATCTGAACATGCACTTTAACGTCGAAATTATACAGCTGTAACATTTGTAGGAACTCCACGTCAACTTGCCATCCGTCTAGTCTAGGTACCTATACATATACTTACAAGGAGGACTCAAATCCAATTGTTTTAAAATTGTAGGCATAATGTTTAACCTAATAAACTTTTTTTATTTTTTTTAACCCCAATTTGCACATTGAGTAACATGTGTTGTGCAGTCGCGTGTGTCTGGACGGTCGTGAGTCGTTTCGCCGGTAAGACGATACGGCAACTAATCGCATTAGTTGCGTCGCTAATCGCGATCGACGCCATTTTGGACAAATGTCTGCCATAACCAAGTGACAGTCGTGTACAGAAAACGTCAATGGAAACTTTAATATGTAAGTAATAGGAAGTATTACTGCAATGTTTTGCCGCCAGAGTGCAGCGCTAGCGCCTTTAGTAAACCATAGAGTAACTGATACATACTGTACAGTCAGCAGCAGAAGTTGCTAAGCGGGCGAGGTGTTCATAATAATGATCTTGACCCGACTTTATTACTAAGAGTATAAGAGCGTGTCAAGGTAATGTAGAACACCTCGCACGCTTAGCAACTTCTGCTGCTGACTGTACCTTAAACTGTTTTTTGACAAATTTTCACAGACATTAAAATATGACATTGATACATCAAGGCAGTTTGTTTACAAAGGGCCGGGAAACGCGAAATCGAAACTCGGCTATCTGCCTCTTTATCGCTCGAATACAAGAGTGATAGAGAGGTTATATAACAAACTTTGGACTCTCTCGTTAGCGGTAGACCCTTAGATTGTGACTTATTGTGGAAGTGGCGCCCCCTACGCAGACTTTCGCGTAATATTCCCTATTGGTGATGTGAAAAAAATATTCCTAATATTAGTTTGAAAAGACACCAACCATGGACATAAAGGTGAAGTGTAGTGAAAAGTTAGAACGGACTGAAAGGTAAAATGCTTCGTGGACTGCGCAAGAGTCGGTCGAGAGAGACAGAAGCGGAGCCGGAGGTCGCGTTTGACGTCAGCCATTATTTTATTGATGATGTACTGGACCCATGGCGGGAAAGAGGTGAGTGCTTCGATCAACACGGGCTTCCGACACGTCTGAAGGGGGCCTATCCCTTCCGACGTGTATAAGCGATATCTTGACATTCAAATCATTCTGCCATTTTTCGCGGGGGGAAGCGTGCACACAGTCGCACTTCTCACACACTTACATACAAAATCCAATCTGTAATGACGACACAAATACATAGAAAATGACACCCTACACAGACAAATCTTGCACACCTCGATCTGTTTTTGTGTACGGACGAATCACAAGTGTCACAACACGCACACTAACACATTTTCGTCAAAGAATTTTATTGTTTTCTGAGAGATGAGAAGTCGGATTTGTCGCTCGACCGATCCGCAATTTGTACTGTACGGATATGATGGTCGTTCTTGTCTACGTGACAGCGTGATAAAACGGTGTCCGTCACTTTCTTTCCCACGGTGTTAAACAGTGACAGTTATTTTATCACGTGGATAAAGATGGATAAAGCTATCCATAATAGGCTGGCTGGGCGAGCAAAATCGATAAATCCAGCAATTACATGAGACTAAAATATAATAATTGTGTTTAACTGTAATTAAACGTATGACATGTAAAAAAAATATTACATGTGAAATGTAACACCTTCTATTTGTAAATTTGATGTCCCCGACCTCTTTTTACAACAAAAAACAGATCAATTAGGCATTTTTTCTGCTGCTGTGTTCACTCGCGCGTCTGGACTCGGTCTAGTTAAAAATCCGAGCGCAACTAGTTTTATTACCCGCGCTAGATCAGTTGATCTAGTACCTAGGCAGAGGGGAAATAGTGCGAATGCCGTCTCCCTTCCGTGTTGCTTTAAGGGTGAGTGTGTTAAGGTGAAGGAGAGGGAAAACCAGATTCAATGAAAAACCGGTCAAGTACGAGTCGGACTCGCGTTCCAAATGTTTCGTGCATTACCTAATTTTTAATAATGTATTTTTTAATAACAAAACTTCCGTGAGTCAAAGACATATTAAATATATTAAAAGTGACCCGTTTTTAATACATATATTTAATGTATTTTTTTATGTGGAACGTGAATGAAATGTCTTTAAAAAAACCCGTAGGGGTCGGATCAAAAATTAAGTAATCAAGTCCGACTCACGCTTGACTGCACATTTCTAATAGAGTCTGTACGGAAAGAGAAGAGTCGTGGAATGTATGGGGCCCAACACATTTCACGACTCTTCTTTTTCCGCACAGACTCTAGGTTTTCCTGACATGTATAGGTAAAGAACTATTTTGTGTATTTTTTTCAAAATTTTAGAACCGGTAGGTTCGGAGATAAAGGGTGGGGGGGGGGGGGGGGTGAATGGTCGGTCAGACGAGTGATCCTATAAGGGTTCCCTTTTTTTCCTTTGGCGGTACGGAAACCTAAAAAGTGACGAAGGCTCTTAGTGCCCAGGATCGGGATCGAACCAGCATCCTCTGCATTCACGGCAGACTCTGTAACCACTGGGCTATTGAGGGTAGATGTAAGGAGAAAACTCTGAGAACAGTTGCTAAAGTGTCTACTTAAAATAACACAAATCAAAATATTTATTCTCTATTTTATGATGTCCACAGGATATTTTTTGTCTCATACACTTAATACTATTAGTCCCCAATCCGCATTGGGCTAGCGTGGGGACTATAGCCCAAGCCCTCTCGCGCATGAGAGGAGGCCTGTGCCCAGCAGTGGGACGTATATAGGCTCAAATTATTATTATTATACTACTAGGCATGTTCTCTAAATAAAGTAATTTGTTTTCAGATGCCCTGGAGCGAGAGAGACTATCGCAGCACGCGGCTCTGCGTGAGCTGGTGCTGCGCGGCGACGCGGCTGGGCTTAAAGCCAAGCTTACCGCCCTCGGGAGTAATGCGCCGCTCTGCGTCAACCTGACGCCGCAGGGCGCCAACACGCTGCTATATGTGTAAGTAAACGTCGAGACATTACACAGGAATAGACTATACTGCTGTCACCCGAATTAACACTGTATTTTTCATTTCGAGGAAAGCTTTTTTTGAGGTAGCTTTTCCTAAAAAATTGACGTAAAAGGATCGTTATTTATGGAATCGGGAGTTACATATCAGAATGAAAACTACTTATACGAAAACCGAACCGAACCATGAACCTGAAGTTGAACTTTATGTATATGCACGTAGGTCGATGTTGGTCTGTGATCTGTGACTGATTAATCCGTCTTTGGCGTCCGTTACAGCGCGGATATATCCGTCATTGGCGTCCAAAAGGTTCAAAGGTGGCGTTAATTGAGCCACTTTGAATGGTCAAAGAGACCTTTTATGAATCGCCATACATATCCTACATCGGGCGTACGGAGTTTCGAATGTCAGTTGCTATAAAAACCACTCCTAAACAACTCTTATCGCACTTCGGTCCCCAGGCACAACACCCGCCTGATACATGCTACAGGCTATCAGGTCAGGTTAATCAGACCGTTGATTCCAGGGCGGTGGAAGCAGGCCACACGGCCGTAGCCAAGGCGTTACTAGACGCGGGCGCTGACGGCCGAGCCCACCCCGTCACCAAATACAGCCCCCTCTACATCGCGTGCTACCACGGGCACCGGGAGCTGGTGCCTCTGCTGCTGCAGCACTTCCCTGAAGCTGTGCAGGTATTGTGACAGAGGCAGGCCACACGGCCGTAGCCAAGGCGTTACTAGACGGCCGAGCCCACCCCGTCACCAAGTACAGCCCCCTCTACATCGCGTGCTACCACGGGCACCGGGAGCTGGTGCCTCTGCTGCTGCAGCACTTCCCTGAAGCTGTGCAGGTATTGTGACAGAGGCAGGCCACACGGCCGTAGCCAAGGCGTTACTAGACGGCCGAGCCCACCCCGTCACCAAGTACAGCCCCCTCTACATCGCGTGCTACCACGGGCACCGGGAGCTGGTGCCTCTGCTGCTGCAGCACTTCCCTGAAGCTGTGCAGGTATTGTGACAGAGGCAGGCCACACGGCCGTAGCCAAGGCGTTACTAGACGGCCGAGCCCACCCCGTCACCAAGTACAGCCCCCTCTACATCGCGTGCTACCACGGGCACCGGGAGCTGGTGCCTCTGCTGCTGCAGCACTTCCCTGAAGCTGTGCAGGTATTGTGACAGAGGCAGGCCACACGGCCGTAGCCAAGGCGTTACTAGACGGCCGAGCCCACCCCGTCACCAAGTACAGCCCCCTCTACATCGCGTGCTACCACGGGCACCGGGAGCTGGTGCCTCTGCTGCTGCAGCACTTCCCTGAAGCTGTGCAGGTATTGTGACAGAGGCAGGCCACACGGCCGTAGCCAAGGCGTTACTAGACGGCCGAGCCCACCCCGTCACCAAGTACAGCCCCCTCTACATCGCGTGCTACCACGGGCACCGGGAGCTGGTGCCTCTGTTGCTGCACCACTTCCCTGAAGCTGTGCAGGTGAGAGGACTATTATCCCTCAGAACCTTTCGCAAAATTCGGCAGAAGTTATGGATTTCCACTTTTGATTTTTTTGTATGTTAATGACACAATGAAAAACTAGGTTTGTAGGTTTTCCTTTTTTCTAAATTTGAAATACATAAAAACCTTTTTTTTTAAAGCGAAACCTATAAACGTAGAATATATTATGCTGAAACGATCGACATCAAAATCAAAGTGATATGTTAAGATTTAGTTAGCCGAAACCGTTTTCTACCGCAATGGTGATTGTATGAAAAAAGTACCTTTTGTCATCCCTCTTAAATCGATGAAGAATAAATGTTTAGATTTAAAATTATTAATATACATATATACCTACTTAGTACAAATTTAGAGGTTTCTATAGGATTGAAATGTTCATCAGTTCAGTCGGGTCAGTTTTGATGAGAAGAACTCACTTTACTAAACTATATTTACCATTTGTTAACTATCTGAAATAATTTCAAAGCCTGAGCAAGAGAGAGTCAACCTAAATAACATTGTTTCAGCAAGAAACGGTGGAGAAATGGCTGCCGCTACACGCGGCCTGCATCGGCGGCCACGCCGGCCTAGTGGCGCTGCTACTGGAGCACCCGTACCCGTCCTCGCTGCTCAGCACCTACACGTAAGCAGTACCGTCTTTACCATAAGGGCACACGGGGTCCGTGCCCAGGGCCCCCATCCTCAGGGGCCCCCATCCTCAGGGGCCCCTATCCTCAGGGGCCCGAAGGACAGACAGTAACAGTGAGCAACCGGGTTATATGCATAGAAAGTGAAATCCTACAAAACATTGACTTTGAGGATATTTTTACTTTCCAAAAGGGCCCCAAATCCTTGAGTGCCCGAGGCCCCAGCATAGATTAAGACGGCCCTGCACGTAAGTTTGTAAATCTACATACGAACTTACCTATGTATAGTTGTTAGATTCGTAGCTGGCTCCGAACGGCTAATCCTTTGTCTATTGTGTTAAGTATAACTGCACGTGCCGCTACCTGCGAAAAAAGGGTCGTGTAACTCTAATTGGCACCTGAGCGCGGGTTAGTCCAACGCCCAAAAAACCAGTGTAGGCGCGCTCTCCGATAACGCGCCTTTGTCACGCATCTCGATGACACATTTTAGACTGGTTCTGTAGCGTTCGACTCGCCGGCACTCAGTATCCGTAGTTCTTGGGTCCTTGCCACACAAGAAATTGCAAATTATTTTTCCATTTGTACATTTTGAATCTTATTGCAATTTCCATAGGAGTTGTAATTCAAGAACCAGTTAAAGTGACTGAACCATTTTTTTATGCAGGGAGTGGCACGTGCTGATTTACTTAGCAATAGACAAAGGATGAGCCATTCGGGGCCAGGTTCAACTCTACCGACTATAACAAGTAGCCTTGCTTCGTGCAACCTTATCGGAAAGCACGAAGGTTGATATTGGGCTGTAACCGCGCGCGTCAAAAGGTTAAAGAATGTTGGTTTTAGATTACAAGGTCTTAACTTCAACAGTCTAGACTATTCCTTGGTAACAGTTTCGAATGATTCACGGTTAGTTTCACTGGACTTATATCGACCGGGATATGGAACGTGATTACCTTTTGTATTGTTTTCGAGCTCCCGATATTTCGACGCAGTTACATATGCATCTTGATCACGGGTAACTGAAGATAGCGTGTATCTGTCAAAGTTGTGTAGACCGCGCTCGGTCTACCCTCGGTCTGCGCGGCGGCTGCGTTCGCTTTCAACGGACGCGTTCACACTCGTTGGTCTATCCAAGCACAATACAAAAGGTAATCACGTTTCATCATATCCCGGTCGATATAAGTCTAAAGTGTCATTCTATGGAACTTGCTAACTATGTAAACAAAAGTCGTAAATTCGTCATTCAGAGACAATTCCAATATGGCGGTTTGTTTACATAGTTAGCAAGTTCCATAGAATGACATTATTAGTATCCCTACATGAGCTATATTTTTAGGGATGTCACCGGCAAGTGGCAGTACGAAGCAGCGTTCGACGTGAACGCGGTGGACGCTCGCGGGCAGAGCGCGCTGTACGTGGCCAGCACGCTCGGCTGCAGCGCTGTAGTGGACGCGCTGTTGTCATACTCTGTGCCTTGTCGCCCTGTCAAAGAACAGGTAAGTGGTACAATAGTCAAAAAAAATCAAGAATTCTCTCGCATCTTCATTTTGACAATCTTGCAATAACTGAGTACATAGTCACTGTCTACTGCGTGCCATGGCCCAGATAAAAAAAAAAGTGGTCAATTCGAGTGTGAGATAATAAACTGGAATCTCAAATGTACCTTCATTATGGCGTTCCAAAACTTGATTCAAGAGTTACAGCATTAAGGTGGTTCGATTTTCATACAAAATTCAATCGACTTTCATTAAGTAACTACACACTATTACTACATAAATATTTCCGCATTTATCTTCTTTCGAATATTCATTTTCGCTAAATGAATAGGAAAACAATGTTTCATACAGAAATCATGCAAAAATCATAGTTAACTTTTCATAAATTTTACGTATGTGTGCGTCACAAATGTCGTGTACGGATACATTTGCGACGTTGCCATACCATTTCCGACGTTGCCGGGCTGACCACGGCGTGAATTTGAAGTGCCGTGATGTTTAGCGCAATTTTGTTGACCTACCCGATTTTGTTGAATAAGTACCCGAAGTTCGTCAGCTTAGCTAAGAAGTATCATGGCGCGTTTTGTAAACAGTCGCTTTTTTGCTTACAAACGGAAGGTCCCCGGTTCAAACCCCAGTCATTGTATGCTGGGACATAACTTTTTGTATTTTTTTTTTACACCTAAATTTCGTGTTGTGTTTTTTATTTTTATTTAATTTTTCTTATTTTCAAAAATCGATGGATTAAGTATGGGCTAAGCGTATTCGTTTAATTTTTACAAAGATAATTAGAAATTATACTCTACCTAATCTCTTTGATTTTTACAATCAGGACATCCTCACAGCAATAAAAAAGAAATGTATAAAATTTCCTGTGGTTGAAAATAATGGAATTTTGTCTATGAATGAAAAACAGAATTATTACTAGTTACTACCAGGTATGTAAATTATAACTTGATTATAACTTTATTAGAATCCATATTGTTGCATCATCTTTCTTCCTATTACATTAGATATTTTTTTCTATCATGATTCATGATATTATATTTCTTTCAGGTACAGGGATTACTACGGATAACAAATATAAAAAAATGTACTGTAGGTACTTGAATAAAAAAAAGAAATGGTTTCCTTTTATTTTATTTTACAATTACCTACTACTTTATTAGAGGCTGGGCAGTAAGGGATTGCTTTACTTGTAGAACAAACTATTAGCGCTTTAAAAAAAAACTGATACCTGACACTTACAAACTGGACTTCCTTGGGCTTATTCTACTAAAGGCTTGGCCAGACACAGAGCGCGACGCAGCGCCGCGTGATGCCGACGCGATGACTGTTCAAACAGGGCGCGCGCGGACCGCGCTCTCAACACGCCCTCATCGCGCGCGCGAACGCGGCGCGGCCGCGCGGGAACGCGGCGCAGCCGCGCGCCACCGCTCGCTGCCTAACGTCCGATCCGACTGATGTGACCCAGCGCGACGCGGCGGCCCGCCGCGTCCGCGCGGCGCAGCGCTGCGCGGACGCAAGGGGCCGCGCGGCGCGGGGCGCGACAGAAGCGGGGCGTGATACCGGCGGGACGCAGTCTGTTTGACGTCGGTAACCTGTTAGCATGTGCCGCGGTCGCGCGGCGCGGACGCGGCGCTGCGTCGCGCTCTGAGTCTGGCCAAGCCTTAAGAATCGTCAGTAGGTATTCTCCATCCTAGCATAAAAAGATATCCTAAAATGTCGGTCATCACGTCAGGTTTTAGTATCAAAAATGTTTCCCAGCCTGCGTGACGTAGCGGAAACTAAAACTTCTATACAAATATTTGGGACATAGTTTTTATATTAGCTTCAGGATTCAATAAGAATATGCTAGTGATTCTGAGTTGGAAGAACCCAAAAAGATCATAATCTGTGAAAATCTGGTATTGATTTTTTTTTGAAAACGTTGATAATGTAATTTATTGATAATAGCTACCCGCCCCGGCTTCGCACGGGTTAACAAATTATACATAAACCTCCCTCTTGAATCACTCTATCTATTAAAAAAAACCGCATCAAAATCCGTTGCGTAGTTTTAAAGATCTAAGCATACAGACAGACAGACAGAAAAGCGACTTTGTTTTATACTATGTAGTAATAGTGATGATGATGATACTGAATATCTGGGGGAAGCGCTGGTGGCCTAGCGGAAAGAGCGTGCGACTTGCAATCCGGAGGTCGCGGGTTCTAACCCCTGCTCGTACCGTCGTACCAATGGTTTTTCGGAACTTTTGTACGAAATATCATTTGATACCTATTTACCGGAACCTATTTATATACCGATACCTATTTTTCGGTGAAAGAAACCAATGTGAGGAAACCGGACTAATCCCAATAAGTTTACTCTCTGGGTTGGAAGGTCAGGGCAGTCGCTTTCGTAAAAACTAGTGCCCATGCCAATTCTGGGATTAGTTGCCAAGCGGACCCCACGCGAGGAAGAAGAGATTGAATATCTGGGAGACCGACCAAAGCTCAGAAAACATATAAAAACCCAAAAATGCGCGTTTTCTCACAAATCAGACCTAGCTAAGAGATCAAACCCCTTATAGCAAATTTCATCGAAATCGTTAGAGCCGTTTCTGACATCATCCAAATATATAAATAAATATATATATAATAATTGCTCGTTTAAAGGTAAGATAACACAAAAAGGACAAAAATAAACAAAAAGAAATTACCTACTCGCACCAGTCTTGAACCCCAATCCTCTTGCACGTATTTCCACGAACATACCGTAACGCTATTGCAGTATACTTACGTTGTGTGAAATTGTCTACTATAAGCATCACGGAAACACTGTTTGCATGTGTGAGTTATAGTAGGAAAAAGCATGACAGCAACACTCCGTCGACTTTAAAGGCTGGTTTTTGCATAATGAAGTATTCAATGTTTATTTTAATAGTTCAATATTTACTTAAAGAGTTCGCTAAACATACTTTTAAGTATACAAATACCAAGACCATTCCATAAAAAAATTAAACATGAAATTTTGCGAAAGTGGCACCATCTAGCGAGGGTTAAGCTTTGAGTAACCTAGTCGAACCACCTTAATTCCTTAGGTAAATATTTCTTACTATTATATATTCAGAGCCCATTGTGTCCCAAAGGCCTCCCCCCTCTTTTCCACTCGTCTCTATTTAGTGCTATATCTGGCCACCCTCAAAAAGGTAAAGGCAGGTTTTTGAGGTAAATAATAGTTAGAAAAAAAAAACAATTCAAATAGGTCATAAATATTTAGTTTTTTTAATGAGTGATTACTTTAAATGAGTACTTTTTGAACATTTAATCGGTATTTGATGTATTTTATAATCAGCCGGAGGAGCCAGAGGCGCTGGCGGCGCGGCCCGCGGCGCTGAGCCCGCAGCGCGGGGTCTCGCGCGGCATACAGGCCATCGTCAGCAGGCTCACCGGCTCCGGCCCCCACGTGAGCATCTATTGTGCATCATAACCTTTGTCCGCGGCGCTGAGCCCGCAGCGCGGGGTCTCGCGCGGCATACAGGCCATCGTCAGCAGGCTCACCGGCTCCGGCACCCACGTGAGCATCTATTGTGCATCATAACCTTTGTCCGCGGCGCTGAGCCCGCAGCGCGGGGTCTCGCGCGGCATACAGGCCATCGTCAGCAGGCTCACCGGCTCCGGCACCCACGTGAGCATCTATTGTGACTCATAACCTTTGTCCGCGGCGCTGAGCCCGCAGCGCGGGGTCTCGCGCGGCATACAGGCCATCGTCAGCAGGCTCACCGGCTCCGGCACCCACGTGAGCATCTATTGTGACTCATAACCTTTGTCCGCGGCGCTGAGCCCGCAGCGCGGGGTCTCGCGCGGCATACAGGCCATCGTCAGCAGGCTCACCGGCTCCGGCCCCCACGTGAGCATCTATTGTGACTCATAACCTTTGTCCGCGGCGCTGAGCCCGCAGCGCGGGGTCTCGCGCGGCATACAGGCCATCGTCAGCAGGCTCACCGACTCCGGCACCCACGTGAGCATCTATTGTGACTCATAACCTTTGTCCGCGGCGCTGAGCCCGCAGCGCGGGGTCTCGCGCGGCATACAGGCCATCGTCAGCAGGCTCACCGGCTCCGGCCCCCACGTGAGCATCTATTGTGACTCATAACCTTTGTCCGCGGCGCTGAGCCCGCAGCGCGGGGTCTCGCGCGGCATACAGGCCATCGTCAGCAGGCTCACCGGCTCCGGCACCCACGTGAGCATCTATTGTGACTCATAACCTTTGTCCGCGGCGCTGAGCCCGCAGCGCGGGGTCTCGCGCGGCATACAGGCCATCGTCAGCAGGCTCACCGGCTCCGGCCCCCACGTGAGCATCTATTGTGACTCATAACCTTTGTCCGCGGCGCTGAGCCCGCAGCGCGGGGTCTCGCGCGGCATACAGGCCATCGTCAGCAGGCTCACCGGCTCCGGCCCCCACGTGAGCATCTATTGTGACTCATAACCTTTGTCCGCGGCGCTGAGCCCGCAGCGCGGGGTCTCGCGCGGCATACAGGCCATCGTCAGCAGGCTCACCGGCTCCGGCACCCACGTGAGCATCTATTGTGACTCATAACCTTTGTCCGCGGCGCTGAGCCCGCAGCGCGGGGTCTCGCGCGGCATACAGGCCATCGTCAGCAGGCTCACCGGCTCCGGCCCCCACGTGAGCATCTATTGTGACTCATAACCTTTGTCCGCGGCGCTGAGCCCGCAGCGCGGGGTCTCGCGCGGCATACAGGCCATCGTCAGCAGGCTCACCGGCTCCGGCCCCTACGTGAGCATCTATTGTGACTCATAACCTTTGTCCGCGGCGCTGAGCCCGCAGCGCGGGGTCTCGCGCGGCATACAGGCCATCGTCAGCAGGCTCACCGGCTCCGGCCCCCACGTGAGCATCTATTGTGACTCATAACCTTTGTCCGCGGCGCTGAGCCCGCAGCGCGGGGTCTCGCGCGGCATACAGGCCATCGTCAGCAGGCTCACCGGCTCCGGCCCCCACGTGAGCATCTATTGTGACTCATAACCTTTGTCCGCGGCGCTGAGCCCGCAGCGCGGGGTCTCGCGCGGCATACAGGCCATCGTCAGCAGGCTCACCGGCTCCGGCCCCCACGTGAGCATCTATTGTGACTCATAACCTTTGTCCGCGGCGCTGAGCCCGCAGCGCGGGGTCTCGCGCGGCATACAGGCCATCGTCAGCAGGCTCACCGGCTCCGGCCCCCACGTGAGCATCTATTGTGACTCATAACCTTTGTCCGCGGCGCTGAGCCCGCAGCGCGGGGTCTCGCGCGGCATACAGGCCATCGTCAGCAGGCTCACCGGCTCCGGCCCCCACGTGAGCATCTATTGTGACTCATAACCTTTGTCCGCGGCGCTGAGCCCGCAGCGCGGGGTCTCGCGCGGCATACAGGCCATCGTCAGCAGGCTCACCGGCTCCGGCCCCCACGTGAGCATCTATTGTGACTCATAACCTTTGTCCGCGGCGCTGAGCCCGCAGCGCGGGGTCTCGCGCGGCATACAGGCCATCGTCAGCAGGCTCACCGGCTCCGGCACCCACGTGAGCATCTATTGTGATTCATAACTAGGGTTACCATACGTCCCGTATATACGGGACTGTCACCGTATTTAAGTATCACGTCCTGTATTTTTACTGGTCCCGTTTTTGTCCCGTATATTAATTTCCCGTATTTTGTCGACCAGTCTGGCCTAGTGGGTAGTGACCCTGCCTATGAAGAGTATGAAACCGATGGTCCCGGGTTCGAATCCTGGTAAGGGCATTTATTTGTATGGTGATACAGATATTTGTTCCTGAGTCATGGTTGTTTTCTATGTACCTATTTAAGTATTTATATATTATATATATCGTTGTCTGAGTACCCATAACACAAGCTTTCTTGAGCTTACCCCTAAGCCCCACTTAGTCAGTTTGTGTAAAAATGTCCTATAATATTTATTGATTTATTAATAGCGCTCTAGAATACCACTGTCCCTTATCAGTTCCGACTAATTATGGCAACCCTATTCATACCCTTTGTCCAGGCATAGGTAGTAGCCGATCACATACGTGCCAATAGAATGATAACTTTAACATTCCGATTGAAGGTTCAAATTAGATTGTACCTTCGGGAAACGTGGCTCATCTTCAAATTAATGTCCGAAACCGTACTATTTGAACGTTTTGGGAAAACCTTCTAGTCTATAAACTGAAAAAAATGTCATATACTAAGAAGACCTTCTAGTCTGTTGCGGCTCGGAAAAGGGTACGGTATACTTTAAAGGTCAAAAAAATCACAGCAGCGAATAAAAATTGTGCATTTCGCAGGATGGAATAGAGGAGAAGCGAGTGCACCCCGTGCGAGTGGACATAGGGCGGGGCGTGGACTCGTGCGTGGCGTGCGCCGCGCGCGCCGGACACGCGCGCACCGTGCGCCGCCTGCTGCAGGCCGGGGCCGCCGCCGCCGCCGCCGCCGCGCCGCCCGAGGTAACATCATAATATTTTTGTATTATTAATTTTTACTCGATAATCTCTCCGTGATCTGGGTTCTAGCAGAATTATCAGTGCTTCACCCGAAAGAGTGGAGCGTATTACTGAGCCAGAACCCTTTTGTTTTGCTGCAACGCACACAGCACATTTATTGATACATCTTGTTCCTGATTTTAGTTTTAGTTTGATATTGTTATATATTGTTTCTGTTTTTTCTGTCAATGTGTGTATTGTGGCAAGCTAATAAATGGTTTATCTATCTATCTATCATTACAAGAATCGGTCGAGAAACGCCACCTGTTGAGGAGAACGACCCAGACAAACGTAGGAAAGCATTTTTGCCCCGGCCGAAACGTAGAACTTCGATACGCTCGGTAAAATATAGATAGATAGTCCATTTATTTGTTTGCCACGATACACACGAGATATTCAAAGTACAACGACGACATACAAAAAACGATCCAGAGAAAAATGGAAAATTACAAAGACAGATAATAGTCACACAGATGTTTACAAAATAGAAAAAGAAAACGTACATAAAACACTTTTCATACAAATAAATGCTGTGTGCATCGCAGCAAAACAAAAGGGTTCCGGCTCAGTATTACGCTTCACCCGTTGGAATGGAGAAGCACTGGTATTCTGCCAGGACCGAGATCACGTCAACAAAAATCAGTGGGAAAGATGAAATAGTGAAAGATTGGTACTTACCTAATTACCAATAAGTAACTTAAATAGTGACACAATTTAAACTATAGTGACATTTCAATGTGTGCACATAGTTGTGACATAGAAGTGTCAGTGTGGTGAGCATGTAAGTAGTGTCCAAATGTGATTTAGAGAAAATCTTTATTTTTTAAGCAGGATTACTTGGGCTAAATCCGGTAATCAGCAACCAGGTATCCGTGAGGGATTCCCAAACTCTGCTCCTCTAAAAGGTATTTTTGAAATGAAATTTGAAACTACGCTTAGTTTTCATAACACGAATAGGTGGAGGAATATTGTTCCAACACCTGGTTGCGAGATACCGAAAGCAGCCTGTAAAGGCAGCGGTTTTGTGAGGATGCACTTCCAGGAGACATCGTCAGTTGAACGAGTACCGTGTCGTTTATGGAAAGAGGATATACGTATTTTGTTAAACAGGTATTCGGGCTTTTTGTCATTTATAACGCCAAATAGCAGACTCGCAAGATGTAGGTGTCTACCAGAGGACATATTTAATATGGACGCTTTGTTTAAGTAAGGTGTAATGTGTGATCTCGGCAGGATTGAACAACAAAAACGGAAGGAGGCATTTTGGACTCTTTGGATAAGACGGAGAGTTTTTTCCAATAGTCGTGGTCCATACACAATATCTGCGTAGTTCAACTTAGAGAGTATTCCCTCGCTTAGAAGGTTTCGAATTTGGTACAAAACCTTCAAGCGATAAAAACACGACTTCACCAATTCCCCTATATGCTTCTCAAACCTTAGCTGGCTGATGTCCATCACTAACCTGGGGCATAGAGAAATATAGTAAGACAAGAGTGCTCACTTCATACATCAGTTCAGACTATTAATTTCAGTGTCTACATCTAGCGTCGAGTAGCGGAACTATCAGTACTGCTACTTGACAATAGATGTAGCACCGACCGGAAAGTCTTATGCTGTTGAGATAAGACTTTCCGGTCGGTGCTACATCTATTGTCAAGTAGCAGTACTGATAGTTCCGCTACTCGATGCTAGATGCTAATAGTCTTTTTGGTACTAAAACTGATGTATGGAGTGAGCACTCTATGTATTTTTTTCTCTATGCCCCAGGTTTCTTGCCTCATCCACGCGTTCGATCACTGATCCCCTAATACTGATCTTTGGTTATAAATATTTTACTGAGCAAAATTATAAAATTTGAATATGATAACGACAACTCAAAATACAATACCGATGATATACGATGTCGATGTATCAAAGAGAATCGTCTGTAATAGAGAAGTAAATAAAAGTCTAAGAAAAAAACGTCACCTTTTTTTCTTTTTGACAATTAAGAGTCATCGCAAAATGAAGCCGAACAGCGCCATCTCGTTTAGCTGTCAATTTCGAAGCACGAAGTCTTAGATTTTACGCATCTTACTCAATCACTGTATCTTTGGATGTACCATCACCATAGACTAGGAATCCTCTAGACGGAGTTTAGAGCAATTATTTCATGAAACCGATGCTGCCAAAAATACTGGGGTGCGGGGGACGAGGTGAGCGAGTCCCGTGCCGTGATTGGTCCGTTCAAAGACACGGACGTCACACAAAGACACTTTGACTCGAAAATGGAGTAAAACTACCGTATATTTGCGGGGGGTAGCGCTACTATACTCAGTCTGGAGGATGTCTTGTCTGTGACCATCACGCTCCGCGATTATTATGCAATTTAGGGTTCTAGCTAAATTGGACACATCATAGCGTAAGTATGGAACAACCAATCTAGCTAGGACCCTAAATGGCGTAACAATCCCTTGTGGTGACTGTACATAATTATGTGTGTGTCGACAGAACGAGAGCACGGGCACGCGCGACTCGCGCCGGCGCTCGCGCAGCGCGTCCGCCGTCGGCTCCGTGTCGCCGTCTCCCTCGCTCACCCGGGCCAGCGCCGACCGTGAGTACTCAATCTGGCTATAAACATGTACTTGTTCCTTCAAAATCTATTTAAATGAAACACGTGTTGTAAAATACTTCAGCTTACAATTCAATTTAGAGTATTCTGTCATCGATATCGTTAGAGCGGTTTCCGAGATCTCCAAAAAAGATATATAAATAAATATACAAGGATTGCTCGTTTAAAGGTATAAGATTATAAAATAACAGCGGGACATGTCAAAAATAAAAATCTAAAAATACACTTTAACCGACAAAAAAAGTACAAATAAAGTAATAAAAATGCCATCAAGAAAAGTGTAAAGTTACATGCATGATAATTTTGTAATATGCAAAAATCACGACAATACTGTTAAATTAAAAAAAAATCTACTTTACAATGTTTTTGCAGGCGACGTGCCATGGACAGCGCTCGCGGTAGCGGTCAGGAACAAACATGTACAAGTAGCAGACATGCTTCTCCGAGCGGGCGCTGATGACCCCCACGGGCTGGCGCTGCGGGAGTGCCACAAGCACCGTCTAGTGGCGCTGCTGGCCGCTATTTTAGCCTCTAGGGTAAGCTGTTATTGCATGTTTCGCAGGAGTAGGGTTTTCTCTACAAGCACGAGACATGTTCCTCCGAGCGGGCGCTGATGACCCCCACGGGCTGGCGCTGCGGGAGTGCCACAAGCACCGTCTAGTGGCGCTGCTGGCCGCTTTTTTAGCCTCTAGGGTAAGCTGTTATTGCATGTTTCGCAGGAGTAGGGTTTTCTCTACAAGCACGAGACATGCTCCTCCGAGCGGGCGCTAATGACCCCCATGGGCTGGCGCTGCGGGAGTGCCACAAGCACCGTCTAGTGGCGCTACTTGCCGCTATTTTAGCCTCTAGGGTAAGCTGTTATTGCATGTTTCGCAGGAGTAGGGTTTTCTCTACAAGCACGAGACATGTTCCTCCGAGCGGGCGCTGATGACCCCCACGGGCTGGCGCTGCGGGAGTGCCACAAGCACCGTCTAGTGGCGCTACTTGCCGCTATTTTAGCCTCTAGGGTAAGCTGTTATTGCATGTTTCGCAGGAGTAGGGTTTTCTCTACAAGCACGAGACATGTTCCTCCGAGCGGGCGCTGATGACCCCCACGGGCTGGCGCTACGGGAGTGCCACAAGCACCGTCTAGTGGCACTGGTTGCCGCTATTTTAGCCTCTACGGTAAGCTGTTATTGCATATTTCGCAGGAGTAGGGTTTTCTCTATAAGCAGCAGACATGCTCCTCCGAGCGGGTGCTGTTGATTATGATTAACACGGACTCGAATTACCAGAGTGCCACAAGTATCATCTACTCGCACAGGTCCCCGCAATTTTAGCGTCGATATTAACCCACATTTATAGACGGGTCTAACGCGAAATTTATTCACATACCTTTATTTACCGACGTTTTCATACACTTTTCGTCGGGTAGTTGCACAAATCTCTGTTTTGACATTTTTCTGGGATATCAGTTAGCATTATGTAACAACTATGAACCATATACGATTATTTACATACTTTTGCTTTCATAAGTAATAGTTAAAAAATTTAAAAAGCGTTTTTAAAACAAAAGACACGTCAAGATCGCGTGGTCTTTTTCTAATGCTAAAAAAACGAACTATAGGAAGTTGTGGTTTCCGGGCTTCCGCTTATAAAACAAATGAACTGGCTTTACCAGTTTACGTAAGCCGGTGTTTACTATGAGGGTCACACACGCCGGTGTTTACTATGGGTGTTTACTCCCAAGGTCGTCCGTTTAAAACGAATCCTCAGCCAGCAAGTAGCTACTTCCGAGCCTCGACAATAATGTACTAATGTTATAATTGGTGCCGTGACCAGGATACAAATATCATGTAGCTGTACTTTATAAGTTTTCCGAATTGTAGGAGCTCTGAAGTAGTATTCGAACCAAAAAATAATTATATGTTTAGTAAAAGCGAGACTGGGACGCAATGAATGCGCAATTAATTGTCAAGTATAAGTATATATTTTTTTTATAGGCGTACCCCGACCCAGAGTACAAAATGAACAAAGCGGCGGTGTCGGCGCTCGTGCTGGGCGCGGCGGCGCGCGACTCGTCGCTGACGCACAACGCGCTAGTGCCCAAAACGGCCGTCATGGTGCACTGGCGGGCGCTGCACACCATGCAGGACACTATTCGGTCAGTGCCCATTTATAGGGCTCCGTACCCAAAGGGTAAAAACGGGACCCTATTACTAACACTCCTCTGGCCGTCTGTCACTAGGCTGTATCTCATGAACCTTGATAACTAGACAGTTGAAAGTTTAAGCTGTAACAAAAAATACTAAAAAGTACGTAACCCTCGGTGGGCGAGTCCGACTCGCACTTGGCTTGTTTTTTATTATTTCCACATTGTTTGGACGAAGATTTTTCGTGACATAATTTTTTTTCAGAATGTCGTGGCTGAGCGCGGCAGCGTTGCGCGTGAACCCGCACGTGTCGAGCGCCGCGCTGGCCCTGCACGCCGTCACGCGGCTAGAACTCGCGCAGAACGAGCTACAATCCCTGCCCGCTGCTCTATTCTCTCTGCTCAGCCTTAGGTAAGTCACGGGCTTCTGTCTCGCTCTATACAGGAGGGAGCGAGTGAACCCGCACGTGTCGAGCGCCGCGCTGGCCCTGCACGCCGTCACGCGGCTAGAACTCGCGCAGAACGAGCTACAATCCCTGCCCGCTGCTCTATTCTCTCTGCTCAGCCTTAGGTAAGTCACGGGCTTCTGTCTCGCTCTATACAGGAGGGAGCGAGTGAACCCGCACGTGTCGAGCAGACGACACGAGATAGTTACAAAAAAATGTGATTCGTTTTGTTTCACATTTGTCTATGGTCAAACTTATCTAGTGATCTATGTATTGTATTGGCTCAGTTTTTTTTAATTTATTTATCATAATACAGTACAAAGCAATTTTTAACAATGTTAATCTCGCCAAACTGCGATTGCGGTTTGTTGGCGAGATATAGCGCTCATTTTTACATTTTAAACATACAATTATGCTATATTCTATATTTTTTACGCATCCAATTTTTAAAAACTCTTTTTCCACTTTTTTTAACTCTTTTTTAAATTTAGCCATACTACATTTATTTTCTTCCCTTAGGCAGTTAATTTCGTTATACAATTTTAGCACCAAACTCAAATTAGTCCTTTTGCCATAATAGTTTTTAGAATTGTTTTGTTTGTAATATGTATGCAGGTACCTTAACGTGGCAGCCAACAAGCTGGAGAGACTGCCGCTGGGCACCGATCCTATAGAAGAAGAGGAGCCTCGACGCCGGACGCCATCTACTTCTGCAGCGCCCGTGTACAGCGCGCCGGTGTTGCAGGAGCTTTATTTGCAAGTATGCACCTGTACAGAAATATTCATCATTACTTTTATTTGGAGTTTAGATGTCGTAACTCTCCGAGCAACACATTGGTGTTGCGGGTGTCCTTGGGCGGCGGTAATCGCTTACCATCAGGTGATCCGTCTGCTCGTTTGCCTTCGCACTTCTCAGTGAAGAAGAAAGAAAGAAAGAAAATACATTTATTTAACGCCACAACATATTACATATAGAAATGAAAACATACAGGCATAAAAAAAATTGGACGCTAAAATAGGACCCCCACTCAGCATAATGCCGCGGCAATCTGTGGCACTGGTTTTCAGTGGGGACTTAAAACTATGAGACGACACATATGCCAACGACACTCAAAAAAACAAAAACTGACTGCCTATATGTATATAAAATCCAATCTGTAATTACTAATGACGACACAAATACATAGAAAATGATACACGCCGAAGACAAATCTTGCACACCTCAATCTCTTTTTGTGGGGTTCTAATTAAATTAAAACAGAGTGTACATTGGGCCTTACGAAGCTAAAACGCCTCGGACCGCGCGTTTAGTTCCGCTGCAGTCTTCAAAAAATGATAATTCAGTGATAATTCTAATTTAGATGTTATCTCGCCATAACGCGCTGCTTTAATTATTGCGGCGGTTTAGCAATTCGAATTAGAAGAATGAAATCTGAATCCCTGAAAACCCTAAAAACGACATCCAATTCGTCTTTTAAGAAAATTGACAGTAATTTACTATTTAAGTACCTAAATTTCGTTTTATTTTTCACCAGGATAATCGCCTAGAACATCTTCCACCAGAGTTGTTCTCCCTGCCCGCTCTGACTACCCTGGACGTCAGTAACAACAAGCTTCGAACGCTGCCGTCCCGGGTGTGGGACGCGCCCGCGCTGCGGGACCTCAACGCCGCGCTCAACCTTCTTAGAGATCTCCCCGCTAGAGACACGGTAAGTGGTCATAGTTCCATCTACCCCCAGAGTTTACCCTGTTCTGATAATGTTAGATGTTAGTAACAACTAGCTTCGAACGCTGCCGTCCCGGGTGTGGGACGCGCCCGCGCTGCGGGACCTCAACGCCGCGCTCAACCTTCTTAGAGATCTCCCCGCTAGAGACACGGTAAGTGGTCATAGTTCCATCTACCCCCAGAGTTTACCCTGTTCTGATAATGTTAGATGTTAGTAACAACTAGCTTCGAACGCTGCCGTCCCGGGTGTGGGACGCGCCCGCGCTGCGGGACCTCAACGCCGCGCTCAACCTTCTTAGAGATCTCCCCGCTAGAGACACGGTAAGTGGTCATAGTTCCATCTACCCCCAGAGTTTACCCTGTTCTGATAATGTTAGATGTTAGTAACAACTAGCTTCGAACGCTGCCGTCCCGGGTGTGGGACGCGCCCGCGCTGCGGGACCTCAACGCCGCGCTCAACCTTCTTAGAGATCTCCCCGCTAGAGACACGGTAAGTGGTCATAGTTCCATCTACCCCCAGAGTTTACCCTGTTCTGATAATGTTAGATGTTAGTAACAACTAGCTTCGAACGCTGCCGTCCCGGGTGTGGGACGCGCCCGCGCTGCGGGACCTCAACGCCGCGCTCAACCTTCTTAGAGATCTCCCCGCTAGAGACACGGTAAGTGGTCATAGTTCCATCTACCCCCAGAGTTTACCCTGTTCTGATAATGTTAGATGTTAGTAACAACTAGCTTCGAACGCTGCCGTCCCGGGTGTGGGACGCGCCCGCGCTGCGGGACCTCAACGCCGCGCTCAACCTTCTTAGAGATCTGCCTGCTAGAGACACGGTAAGTAAGTCGGTAAGACGGTAAGCACCGACCGGAAAGTCTTATGTTGTTGAGCATTAGACTTTCCGGTCGGTGCTACATCTATTGTCGAGTAGCAGTACTGATAATTCCGCTACTCGATGCTAGATGTAGACTGTGAAAATAATAGTCTTTTTGGTACCAAAACTGATGTATGGAGTGAGCACTCTTGTCTTACTATATTTCTCTATGCTGATAGCTAGGTGACCTTTCTGTCTTGTTGGCACAGAGCGACGCGCCGCAGTCTCCGGCCGAGTCCTCCCCGGCGCTGACCGCGTCACCCTCGGTCTCACAGTCTTCATTCAACTTCGCACAGTCGGTAAGTATCTTACTTAGGGCCACTTGCACCATTCCACTAACCCGGGGTTAAGCGGCTAAACCCCTAACCCAGTGTCAAATTGTACTGTTAACCATGGTAATTATAGGTTTAACCGGTTAACCCCGGGTTAGTAAATGGTGCAAGTGGCCCTTAGTGTTTTACCGTCATCACTTCTCATGACAATGTTTTTGAGTAGAAACTTTCGAAAATTTTTTTTACACACTTTTACTCAGCTTAAAGTGTGTTTTGCCTTATCATGCAACCGAAAAGATGTACTTATCATCATATCTCATCATTGTCATCAATAATAGAGTGTGTCACACTTTTTTATCACACTACTTTGTTTTGTTTCTAATCTGTGTATAATCCTATTACATTTAATCTGTATCTTCCTAATTCTAACTTCTGATTGTCGAACCATGTGTTTGTGACTAAGTGGTTCCGCCGGCAGTCCGTGTCGAGTCGGCAGTCTGTGTCGAGCCACCAGTCCGTGCTGAGCCAGCAGTCTGTGTCGAGCCGCGCGTCGGTCGACAGCGCCGATGACGACACGACGCCTGTGCTTGGGGACCGCAGCGGACACGCCGTGTGAGTACAGTAGTGTAGTGTGACCTGTCCGTGTCGAGTCGGCAGTCTGTGTCGAGTCACCAGTCCGTGCTGAGCCAACAATCTGTGTCGAGCCGCGCGTCGGTGGACAGCGCCGATGACAACACGCCGCCTATGCTTGGGGACCGCAGCGGAAACGCCGTGTGAGTACAGTAGTGTAGTGTGACCAGTCCGTGTCGAGTCGGCAGTCTGTGTCGAGTCACCAGTCCGTGCTGGTACTAAAACCTGAGTGCTGCTTATATATCGCTTTTTGTAGCATTAGAAAGAACTGCGGAGAAGTTAGCATGAGGTTCCAAATCGAGCCTTTTTTTGGAAAAGTTTTGAAGTATTTGAGCATTGAAATAAAAAACGTAGCATAATACTTCTAGCATGGCATGCCCTTTCGATTTAAACTAAACAAGATATGGTCGGTCGTCGGTTTACCACCGTTAAAATGTTCGCAAATTTTTATAGTATGGGTTTCATAGTTTTTTTGCTGAAAGACGTTCAAATGACGAATAGTTGTTCAATGAACACCTCTACCGTTACAAAATGTTTAAATCGGCTGTAGTTCTTGCCGATTTTTATGGTTTCGATTCGAGTTAAAAATAGTTATTTTCGATACAAGTGCGAAAAAGAGGAAATTCGAAACGAGTGGCGATAAATTAAAACACGACCATAGAGAAATAAGTAAGACAAGAGTGCTCACTCCATACATCAGTTCAGACTATTACAGACTAAAGTCTTATCTCAACAGCATAAGACTTTCCGGTCGGTGCTACATCTATTGTCAAGTAGCAGTACTGATAGTTCCGCTACTCGATGCTAGATGCTAATAGTCTTTTTGGTACTAAAACTGATGTATGGAGTGAGCACTCTATGTATTTTTTTCTCTATGACACGACCGAAGGGAGTGTTTTAAATCGACACTAGTGCGGAAAAGTAGCCCCATATGTATTGTAGCTTTTACAGTGCGTAAAATAGCACTTTTCGTGCGTATGTCGAAACTTTAAAGTGTCATATGTACTGTAAAACGTTGTTCGATACACGTGCGAATAGGTAATTCGCAACTCGTGACGATTTAAAACACTCTCTTCGGTCGTGTTTTAATTTATCGCCACTCGTTTCGAATTTCATCTTTTTCGCACTTGTATCGAAAATAACTATGTCAGATTTACATACGGCTAATTTAAGTTTACTTTTTTTTTATTCTCAAGAATTGTTTGATATGATTTGTGTTGCAGATGTTCGGAGGCGGTGCGCGCGCACCCTTGGCGCGCCGAGCCGCGACCGGAGCCCGGCGCGGGGCCCTGCGCGCTCGCCTCGCTCAACCTCGCGCACAACCAGTTCACGTGCGTGCCCGCCGGGCTTGCCTGCCTCGCGTCCAGGCTCACCTCGCTCAACATGGCCTACAACTCGCTCCGGTACTGTCCACCTCCCGCCCTAAACTTGATACTGGCCGTAACAGCTATTGTATTGGAGTACTCTATACCGCGCAAAAAAATCTAAATTCGAATTGGTTTTCCAATGACGCGACAGCGTTAGAGGATATAACCAAACGGAGTAGCCGTTAACAGGCGTTCCCCTCTGTCGAAAATAGACGGCCAATGGTCATACAAAATGTATGGGCTGACGCGTATCAGACATGGCTATTTTTACGTTACATATACATTTGACGTGCCCCTCCCCCGCAAAAATCGGCAGACTGTTTTGTACAGAACAGACAGACAAGGCGTCTCCGTTTGGTTATATTCTCCAAGGCGACAGCATATTATGACGCATACAGTAGACATGTATTTATGCAATAAAGGGCTTTATTCAGGTCATTTTTTACCTACAACATCTTTACATATACTACTACCTACTAAGAAGTATGGGCACAATAGAAAAACTTCAAACGGTGCCGTGACCAGGATATTGATGTAGTTTAAAACTGCACTTTCTTTAATCTTTGGTCCTAGTAACTATAGTTTGTCAAAGGATTGTCTCATTTCAAACATAGACAGAGAGAATCATACTATTTTTATCTTACACTAGTACTAGTACCTAAGAGAAAAGGATGAGTATAGTTTTCCTGGTTCTTACTGACTGACAAATTGGTTTGACCAACTATAACACAGTTCCTGTGTTGTCAGGTCTATGTCGTATGTGACGTCATACCCCACCAACCTGCGCCAGCTGGATCTGAGCCACAACGAGATCACGTGCTGGCCGAGTCTGCCTCAGGTAAGCATGCCGTGACGTTTATATATCGATCTATACGATCGACGTTTATAGATGAAATCCCGCCGACATTAATTAAACTCTGCGCCTCAGAACTAAGCACTCCGATAGCTTGGCTAGTAAACCAATCTTATGATGAAGGAACATTTCCGGACGCTCTCAAAGTATCTATAATAAACCCAGTCTTGAAACCAAGTGGCGATAAGTATGATGTAAGTCAATACAGACCTATATCTTTGCTTCCCGCCCTATCGAAAATATATGAAAAAACAATGTCAAATCGTATTTATTCTTTCTTTGAAAAATATGATTTATTAGACACCAATCAATACGGATTCAGAAAGAAACGTTCTACGGTTTTGGCAGTGTACACATTTATACAATCAGCTTTAAATCTAATAGACAAAAAACAATACGCAGTAGGGCTACTATTGGATATGTCCAAGGCATACGATAGGGTGTCCCACTCCATCCTACTAAATAAATTATACGCTATGGGAATCAGGGGTTTAGCATACCAGTGGATAAAATCGTACTTGCAAAACCGGTACCAGCAAGTGCAGATCGAACACTACCATAGAGAATCGAACGAAATTAGAATAGTAAAATCGGAAATGCGCCTAGCTACCTGTTCTGTCCCTCAAGGGTCAGTAATCTCTTGTCTGCTATTTATCGCATATATCAATGACCTACCAAAAACAATAGATACAACATGTATTATGTTCGCTGATGATGTGTCACTACTTTTAAAGACTACAGATAGCACGGAATGTACCGACCGCCTACGGAAAACTCTTGGAGACGTCACTGATTGGCTAACAGACCACAATTTACAGATAAATCTCAAAAAAACTAAAATTATTCAATTTAAACCAATTCAGAAGCAACCCTTGGATATCAAACTAGAAATTAACGGACAGACTATTGAAGAAGTTAGTGAATTTAAATTATTAGGGATAACTGTAGATAGTAGCGTTAACTGGAAAAGCCATATTCAAAATGTAAAAACTAAACTATCACGATTTGTCTATGCGCTAAGTATTTTAAAAAGAAACACAAATTTTGAAACTGCGCTTACAGCATATTTTGCATATGCGTATGCGTGGCTCCGATATGGTGTGGTCTTGTGGTACCCAAGCACTGACGCCAATGATTTGTTTATAATGCAAAAGAAGTGCGTCCGTATTATGACAAACACACGTATACCAAACAGCAGTCGTCCGCATTTCGTAAAACACAGATTACTTACGTTACCGTGTATATATATACTTGAGTCTGCACTTTTTGTTAGAAACCACTCGGAATTGTTTAAAACCAAAGGAGAAGTATGTAAAACTAATAGTAGGTCTAAAAATCAGCTAGCCATACCAAATACCAAATTAACTATGTGCAGAAAGGGGCCCTTGTACCAATGTATTATAATTACAAATAAACTCCCCAACAGTATAAAACAGGAACCGTGCGACAAAAAGTTTAAAAATACGCTTAAAAAGCTTCTTCTAGAAAAATCATACTATACAATAGACGAATTTTTAAATGACCAAACATTGTAATAATGCTATGCTATGTACTTACCCATATTAAACTAATTAAGTTCTATTAAAATATTATTGTAAACATTTATCGACATTTATGCACTCTAAAAACGACATAATAACTAATTAATGTGACCATATTGCTTATTGTTTGAATTTATTTATATATTAACCTGGACATCTATATTTAATATTAATTAGCATGATAATTCATAATTTCTTACTATTCTCATAAAAGGAGTGACATTGAATACTACATAAAGGTCGATAAAGTACAAAATTATGAATAGATTTTATTGCTATTGATATAAGATGCATGCATATACTTACCTAGACTTAAGAAATATTGAGTGCCCTTACAGGGTGTCATGTACCTACCATTCTCAAATCGTAACACCTAATGTAACATGAACATGACTGCAATATAATAAAGAATAAAGAATCTATTTCATGTCTACCATTCGCCAATTCTCTCTCAATAACTCAAAAGTTAACTGAAACAGATCCCTGAAAGGGATAAGTTCGCCTTTGTACAAATGATGTGTGTTTTTTCATTTTTTATGTTTCTTTTTTTACTACTACTGTCTATTGCCCAATTTGCCTATAGAAGGTAGGATCCTATAGAAGTGGTATACGCGTGCCTCCGTGAGGGACAAAACATAGGCAATGCGACACCATGATTGGACGAATTTATTTGTTGCCCACCATAATACATACTAAATTTACGGTGGGGAATATAAAAACATGTGAGACTGTGACAAAGGACAAACAATCTTTCTCCCTTTTTTTTTTGGTTTTCTTTTTTTTCTAAGGTCTCTAATTACTCCAATGAAGGCGTAATTAGAGTGACTGAGAAAAATGCCCGCAATTTGCGAACTTCGATTTTTATTAGCGGTGGTGGCCGAGTGGATATGACGTCCGACTTTCAATCCGGAGGTCGCGGGTTCAAATCCTGGCTCGTACCAATGAGTTTTTCGGAACTTATGTACGAAATATCATTTGATATTTACCACTAGCTTTTCGGTGAAGGAAAACATCGTGAGGAAACCTGCATACATCTGCGAAGAAATTCAAAGGTGTATGTGAAGTCCCCAATCCGCATTGGGCTAGCGTGGGGACTATAGCCCAATCCCTCTCGCGCATGAGAGGAGGCCTGTGCCCAGCATATATACTTAGGCTCACATTATTATTATAATAGGGATGATGACACATGTTGAATTTTATAACAAAATCTAGTAAAATAGATAGCAAACGAGCAATTTATCACAATAATGTGGATATTAAAATAAAATATTGAAAAATTACAAAATTACGGGACCTGAAAGTTTCAAAATTTAAGTTTTTTTTCACTTCCAAAAACGATAAAAGTAAGGGTACCATTCGATTCCTTACATTTCATGCAATAAAATATTGTATAGCAACTATATACATAAACGCAATATTTCACCGACAAAAACGCAATTTTCTTGTTTTGTCCATACTACAACGTGGGCGATGACGTCACGGCCTCTGGCCCTTTTGTATAGGGCGTTTCGCGAGTGAAGCGCGACTGTCGGACTTTGACCACAATTTCTGACTTTTGTGTTACTTTAATGCAATGGGTCCCATATAGACATTTGATCCTAAAAACAAACCAGATAGATTGATACCATAAAAAAAATTAGTCATGTAGCCTATTATAGGTGGAAAACTTCGGCTCATCAGTCGGCGACCCGCTAGCATGCTACTGTCGCGGCGGCGCGGCGCGCGCTCGGCCGTCCTCGCGGCCCCGCTCGGGCGGCGTGCGCGCGCAGCTCTTGCACTGCGCTTGCGCAGCTAGGAGCCATTTGAGACTCGACTCGCTCCGGACTTTGGTAAGCGATACCTTTATTCCACTCCACGCCAAATGGATGTATTACAAGCTTTTAGTTAATGTCAAGATGTCAGATTGGAGTCTAATTTAATTTAATTGTGAAATAGCAGTGACAATTAGAGCCACCACACACTAGCGTCTCAAGAGCGCCGGCGTTACGAGTAGATGGTACCATAATATAGAGTCTGGCTAACCAAAAATTGTTGACGGATATTTCGTTGTTGTATCACTAATTGTCTATGATTTAAAAAAAAAGCTAAAAGTCAGTTGTCAATGTATGTCATTCATTCAAATTGTTTGCGGTTTATAAGGGGTTTATTTTAAATAATTTTAATAATGTCTATACTGAGTGAGGTCCGCAAACTATTATTTAAGCTCGTAAATAATTACGACAATGTGTGAAGTCGACGTGTAGCATTGCTTAACGAAAAACAATGCGAAAAACTGCAATGTTTACAAGTCCTACACAAATGAAAACAAATTATGAGGTTGGTGCTCTATAAATATTTTGATACTTAGCATTTAGCATATTTGGCATAGTACTTATGTCATTTTTTTGGTGATGGATTTATATTACGGTATTATCGAGCTAGGTCTTATTTACACTACATTTCATTTTTCGCATTGTTACAATGGTATATGGTGAGAAAGTGTTAACATGTGTTTATCGTTGTGTGTACTTTACATATTGGTAGAAATTATGTGAGCTGACTTTGAGTGCACATCAACGTATATTTAACTTATATTCTTAGGTACCTTACGTGTGCACAGAAAATCAAAAATATTTTCTAGTATCATAACTATAATTCCTACTACACAAAGTGTGACCAGCCCAAGATTTTTTGAATTTCCCGCCAAACATTTGTTAATATTTCAGTAGCCAGACTCTAGCATTGTCACCCGACTTACACACGTATGCAAATTTTCAGCTTCATCGGAAACCGAGAACTGGGTCAAATTTAACTTGCAAGATTTTACATAGGCACATAGATACATACAATGTAAGTTAAGTAAAAGCTTGTAAAAAATACAGTTAATTATAAAAGCTTGCAGGTAAGTATCACAAAATATTATTTCAATGCTTTTAAATTTAGTATAGCTTGGCAGTCGCACCGTACATAATAATGAAGTAAGGTGTGTTGCGTAGATCCTGGCGAACAACATGCTCGAGCGCATCCAGCTGACGACGGACGACGACGGAAACGTACCGGACCGGGACGGGGACATTGACGAGGACGATGAGTGGGTACGTTTTGGTTGGATTGGGTTTCATTGTGGTGCAATAAAGTTTACTTACATAGAAATTTCGGGTGTTTTGTTTCTAGTTAAGTTTATTAATGTTGTTTTCGTAAAAGTATGAAAATCGACATGAAATAGCCTATCCCAATGAACTTAATCGGGCTATAAGACGTCAGGCTTTTAAACATATTCACTGCCAACGACCTTCTTAGGCACTTTTCGCTACATATGGTTTTTACCATGTTATCGGCTACGCTCGTAGCGCGTAGCTCACGCTGGCACTGAATGTGTTAAAGTAGTATGATGTTTGATAGGTAGAGTTTACTTCAGAATGAAAATGTCTGTTAGATGAATGAAAACAGTAACAGAAAATTTGACAAGAGGTTTTGTTTAAAATACATTGGCTGTCGTTTTCGGTCGACACAAAATAAAGTATTTTACATTTTGTGTATTTTACCCCCTGTTGCCCGCCTGTTGTTTACCTCTGTCTTCATGTTTTATTTGGGTTTCCATGTACATTTATTCTGAGGTTGTGCAATAAAGAGGATTTACAGTACATATGGTGCTACTTTCCCGAACTAGTGCGGGAAATAGCACTTTCCGTGCGTATGTCGAAAGTTTAAAGTGCCATATATACTGTAAAACGTTGTACGATAAACGTGCGAATAGGTAATTCGCAACTCGTGTCGTTTTAAAACATTCTCCCTTCGGTCGTGTTTTAATTTATCGCCAACTGTCGCCACTCGTTTCGAATTTGCTCTTTTCCGCACTTGTATCGTAAATAACTATATTGTATTAAGCTTAGAATATATTTAAAAGTGGAAAAATTACTGTCTCGGGTGAGACTTGAACTCACGGCCTCTGGAGTTCAAGTCTCCCCCAAGACAGTAATTTTTCCACTTTTAAATTTATTCTAAGCTTAATAGCATCGGTCGCAGACGTTTCTGCTTGTAAAAAATTAAATTAACTATTGTATTGTATTGTATTTTTGTTGTGGCCAGAACTCGATGGCGGGTCTGCGGTCGCGGCTGGTGTTCCCGCTCCTCTCCATGTTGGACGTGTCGTGCAACATGCTGCGCTCGGTGCCGCCGCTCATACACGCCCTGACCAACCTGTCCGTGCTCAACATTAGCGGGAACAAAGGTACATAACATTATATTACCTTAGGCACAGAATAAGTAATAGTACTACCGTACAGAAAGGACACTTCCTACAAAACCGAAGTTTGACAGCGAATCAGGGTCAAATCATGATATCCTTTCTAACTTATGGCACTATCCCTTTCGGCTATTTAGGGTTGTCAAAATTCAAGTCATTATCTTATCTGTGGTCGTGCACGCAAAGGGACGTCAAGTTGTGTCAACCCTAATAATTGCTCGGAGCAATGCTGAGCCGAACGGAGCCGAGTTTAACGGAAGTCAGGAGTGTCTCCCCACTGCCTTAGGTAACTTAGATTAGCCATATAAGATGATGTCAAAACCAGGACGGTTTATGTTATCTCTCCCGAAATACATAAATAGATAGCGTCATGATCTCGGGTTTTTTTACATTTGGTGCCGTGACCAGGATACTACATGTTTCACGAAATATCTGTGAGGATCTCAGAAACTTTACATTATTTTATAGATTGCTAGCTATTACAAGCAGCTACGCTGCGTGTCTTACCGCTTTTTACATTATTATTTTCCATTCGAAATAAAAATGACTTTTAAAAACATCCTACATGTTGTTTTTGACTAAATGATTTGTTTCCGCTACCCAAAGGTTGTCTGGAAGACATCGCTCTTCAGCAATAAGACCGCCTGTTGTCTACCTCTATCCTTAATCAATTGTTTTCTGTAAGCTGTATCTTTTACTGAGGTGTGCCAATAGGGAGTATTCTATCTATGTTTAAGGTCCTAACTTCCTTCCAGAAATAACGGACCTACCGCCACAAATGGGCCTCCTCTCCCGCCTGTGGAACCTGAACACGGCCGGCTGCTCGCTCCACGAGCCACTAGGGTCCATGCTGGCCTGCGGCCGCTACAAGAGCATGGACATCGTGGGGTACCTCAAGTCCGTGCTGCAGGAGGCGCGGCCGTACACCAACATGAAGCTGATGCTGGTGGGGCTGCAGGTAACATCTCGCCATGACCTCTAGGGTCCGTGCTGGCCTGCGGCCGCTACAAGAGCATGGACGTCGTGGGGTACCTCAAGTCCGTGCTGCAGGAGGCGCGGCCGTACACCAACATGAAGCTGATGCTGGTGGGGCTGCAGGTAACATCTCGCCATGACCTCTAGGGTCCGTGCTGGCCTGCGGCCGCTACAAGAGCATGGACGTCGTGGGGTACCTCAAGTCCGTGCTGCAGGAGGCGCGGCCGTACACCAACATGAAGCTGATGCTGGTGGGGCTGCAGGTAACATCTCGCCATGACCTCTAGGGTCCGTGCTGGCCTGCGGCCGCTACAAGAGCATGGACGTCGTGGGGTACCTCAAGTCCGTGCTGCAGGAGGCGCGGCCGTACGCCAACATGAAGCTGATGCTGGTGGGGCTGCAGGTAACATCTCGCCATGACCTCTAGGGTCCGTGCTGGCTTGCGGCCGCTACAAGAGCATGGACGTCGTGGGGTACCTCAAGTCCGTGCTGCAGGAGGCGCGGCCGTACGCCAACATGAAGCTGATGCTGGTGGGGCTGCAGGTAATGACGATACAGAATCACTCCGCGCTCCGTGAAGATTAACATTTTCCTTTTTTTCCTTATTTTCTCGTAATGCATGTTAATTATAAGATGTATATTTTTCTTTTTGAAAAGATGTGTCCCGCCGAGTTTGTTGCTGGGATACCCTCCTCCAATTGAGGGGGGATTTAAATCTTCTCGGGGCAGAGGTGTAGGGTTAGAGCCGGTCTTCCTAGCTTTATTTGACGTTCATAAGCGCATTGTAATTATACCTACTTGAATAAACTATCTTTTATCTTTATCTTATTTTAACACGTGTCATGATTTTATTGCAATTAGACAATGCAATACATCTAGATACACAAATGTATTCTTACATTTGTATGTCGCAAAAGAGGTACACATAATAAAAAGGCTACTCTCGTTCCTCATGCCGTGGGATTTTTAGAAAACGGTCGATGTACTCGTAGTCTGAGCAATACATAACTTCGAAAACGCTCTCCTTCTTTCTTCTTCGTTTTTATCGGAGAGTGAGTGAGTGAGAGAGAGTTGGACTCGCTTTCCAAGGGTTCTGTACATTACTCAATTTTTAACAATGTATTTTTTATGTGGAATGTGAATGAAATGTCTTTGTAAAACCCCGTAGGGGTCAGATCAAAAACTACGTAATTAAGTCCGACTCACGCTTGACTGCACATTTCCAATAGTTTTTCTGTCATCTATAGGTAAAGAACTATTTTGTGTATTTTATCAAATTACACAAAATTGTTTACGTTGTTGTTTTTACCGTTGGTCAGCGCCGGCCCGAGTACTCGATCAGGGTAGAGCGAGATTAAGTTTTGGCGCTCCATGCTCAGTATTAGGTTCCGTAGTTCCCCGTCCGTTTTTTCTAGATGTTTGTTTTCCCAGTATTTGCCATTTTGGCGCCCCCCTACCAGTTGGCGCCTAGAGCGGCCGCTCCACTCGCTCTACCCTAGATCCGGCCCTGCCTTCGGTTATATAAACTTATAAGCTTTATAAAATTACTCCACCTGGTAACCAAAGTGTTTATTTCAGGGTATCGGCAAAACAAGCTTACTGGAGTGCTTGAGGCAAGAGTCTCCATTACAGTATAGAAGAAAAGGGACCGATGTAAGTTTAAAGATTATTGCACTGACCTGGCAAGCTATAGTGTGGACAATTCGTATGAAACAATAGTGTTTATAGTGGCACTTCACACTTTGTCGCTGCGTAGTTGGCACATATTTAATACACGAATACTGTGAACAATAATTATCATCTTCAATAGGGTATTTGACTGTATTTAAAATAAGTTTTACACGATGCATGAAATAAAGCACCAGAAAATTAATAGAGAAACGTACAACAGTTATTTTTAGACACGATTTCTATTTTAAAACCTGTATAAAACTATAAAGAGTAGGTTATTTGATTGTGACGTCACATACTAGTGTTTCATATAAATTCCATAATCGTTAATAAAAATCGTTTTGACAGTTCGAAAAAACCGGCCAAGTGCGAGTCGGACTCGCGCACGGAGGGTTCCGCACCATCAACAAAAAATAGAGCAAAACAAGCAAAAAAGCGGTCACCCATCCAAGTACTGACCCCGCCCGACGTTGCTTAACTTCGGTCATAAATCACGTTTGTTGTATGGGAGCCCCACTTAAATCTTTATTTTATTCTGTTTTTAGTATTTGTTGTTATAGCGGCAACAGAAATACATCATCTGTGAAAATTTCAACTGTCTAGCTATCACGGTTCGTGAGATACAGCCTGGTGACAGACGGACGGACGGACAGCGGAGTCTTAGTAATAGGGTCCCGTTTTTACCCTTTGGGTACGGAACCCTAAAAAGGAACTGATTTGACTAGTGGTCAAATACCCTATAGTGGAAGTAGTTTCAAGATGGCCTCACTTCCAGCACTGGGCGCTGCGCATGGGCAACAAGGCGTCGGGCCGCAACATGTCCACCGTCGGCGTGGACATCGGCACGTGGAGCTACGAGCCGCCACGTGCCTCCCGCGGCCCGGTCACGTTCCGCACGTGGGACTTCGGCGGACAGCGCGAGTAAGTGTCCCCCCCCCCCCCCCCCCAACTAGTAAAAACCCACCAGTAACCCAGCAAGGCGTCTTCTACATAAACTAATTATAACCAGACCAGACGGGCCGAAAGACCAACTTCAAACACAAAAGCACTAAATTACTATAGTTCGTTTTTTTTAGCATCAGAAAGAACTTGAAAGAAGGTAAGCGATTTTGACATGTCTTTTAATTGAAAAACACTTTTTAAAAATCAATAACTATTACTTATGAAAGCAGAAGACTATAAAAGATCGTATTAGATTCTACATATTTACCGTAACTTATTTTTAAAATGTGTTTTTCAATTAAAAGACACATCAAGATTGTTTACCAAATTTCTAATGCTAAAAAAAACGAAGTATAGACCCGGCCATTTATCTGTGCGCTTTACATAGCTTTTATGATTTGGTGCGTGACGGATTCTCAAAGGAAATTATGTACTTTATGTAGCCATAGTAAATATTACTGCCATCTTTACGACGGAAGATTAAACTGTTAGAACGCCATTTGACTCATCCTTATTATTTCACTGATATACTAAACAAACACCTACACAGTACGGGTAAAACAGACAGCCCCATGTGCAGAGCGTGCATGGAGGAAACAACAAGACACATTCTCCTAGACTGCAAACGGGTAGAAGTATACAGGAGCAAATACCTAGGGACTCCGTGCACACTAAAAGAGGCATTTAGCAACCTAAAACATTGCTAGGCTTCATGGAAGAGCTGGTGCGGTTAGAGTAGCGCTACCTCGTTTCACGCAAAATAGGCACAATGGTTGTCGATTTGCGGAAAATGCCCAGAAGCACTAACTCTAAGGTTTCATACTATTAATTATCTCAGGAGCTACTAACACAACAGACTGCTCCAAAGTAAAATTTCGTAATTTGTTAATTTCTTCGTATCCACTACACCGGTTGTTATGATACATTGTATTGTATACTGGTTCTAAATACCCTAATGCATATGTACATTTCGGCTTGGTCCAATGGCTAGGGACACCGCGTATTTCTTAAGTTTTTGTTATTTAACCCACTCACTTTTATAACTACCACGAGACTTAATCGCGTTTCAAATACAAATACAAATAATTTATTGAGAAAAGTATAGTACAGTGGTTGCTCTTAAAGACTAAGACTACTATGCATGCTGTGATTGCCTTTAAGTGGGGGATCAATAATAAATGTGCCCTCTTAGTTTGTAACGTATACTCGTATGTAAATTGTATCTTCTGTTGGTGATCCTAATAAATAAACAATAAACAATAAACAATAAACAATAAACAATAAGAATTTATAAAGACGTGGTTTACAAATGCCTGAACTAGGATTCTAGGGTTTATTTATGGCCTGAGAATCGTGTTAGTTTAAATCAATATATGTATTTTTGTAATTGATTAGGTACTACGCAACGCACCAATATTTCCTCTCCCGCCGGTCGCTGTACCTCGTGGTGTGGAGACTCACTGACGGGAGGAAGGGGCTGGCGGATGCCATTGGATGGCTCAGGTCAGATCAAAGAGAATTGATTGTCATAGAGAGGTAAAGTCTAAGAAAAAACAACGGGTTGCACTCAGGGAGTGCCGGCAGAAGTGAAAACTCAATCACTATTGCAAAATGTCTGCAGCACTATATATAATTAAGGTTAACGCCATCTAGCCTTATTTCGTCGCATTACTTGAAACCCCTAAGCACATCACTGTTAGTACTCGAGTTATATTAATACCAGTTAGATGGAAAGTCACTAGACATTTAAATCAATAAAGAAAAAGTCAAATGACATTGAAGTAACAGTTTTTCGATCAGGTCACGTGACCGTCTTACGTCTTACGGTCACGTGACACCTGTTACGAGTTTAACATTTTTTCCCCATCACAAAAAGTGCACAACGTGCCCCTTAGTTTGACATCCAAAACATATGGCGCTGTATTGCGCCATATGTTTTGCGGTCACTGAATTGTCAAACGTCTACTTTTGACAGTCAGAGTTACCGCAAAATGTATGGAGCTGTACAGCGCCATCTCGTCGTCGAAGCGCGAAACTGTCTTACATTTTACGCATCTTACTCAATCGATGTATCTTTGGGTCAGATGTAACCTTGTATTGTATTGGGACATTTAATATTAACTAGCGACCCGCTCCTGCTTCGCACGGGTAAACAAATTATACATAAACCTTCGTCTTGAATCACTCTATTTAGAAAACCGCATAAAATCCGTTGAGTAGTTTTAAAGATCTAAGCATACATAAGGACAGACAGCGGGAAGCGACTTTTTATACTATTATTTTATACTTATGTAGTGATAATTGAGTTGCTTAACTTCAAACTCGGATAAATTCAACTGTCACGTTTTGTTACCTACTAAAGGTAATAGAGTAGATATTTCTTAAGAGGGTAGAGTGGATTTACCCGAGGTTGAAGTTAGGCGACTCAATTTAACAACACAATAACATCCAACACATCCCACTAACCCGGAGTTACGCGGTTAAACCGTTAACCTAGTGTCACATTGTACTGTTCACCATCACCATGGTAACTCCAGGTTTAACCGGTTAACCCCGGGTTAGTGGAATAGTGCAAGTGTCACTTATTTGTATAACTTAGCAACTTAAATTTGGGCTTGTAAAATTTTATCGTTTATTTGATTTTTATTACACGTATTGATATATGATAAACTTGCATGTAGGTCTATACAAGCGCGCGCCCCGGGATCGCCCGTCATTCTCGTCGCAACGCACCACGATCAGATCGCTAACGTAAGTATGATAATACAAAGTCCATGTGTCGTTTAAAATTTCGAATTATACAATTCCTATAGAGTGACATTAGATCTCCCTCAGAATGGTCACCAAGTTTACACCAATGAACAGGCAATTCATTTCACCCCCTTCAATTTTCTCATTTCCACCCCCCTTTTCACCCTCTTTAGGGATGACTTCCGACATAAAAATGTGCTATGTCCTTTCCCGGGATGCAAACTATCTCTATACCAAATTTCAACTAAATCGGTTCAGCGGTTTAAGCGTGAAGAGGTAACAAACAGACACACATTCGCATTTATAATATTTGTATGGATTGTTTTGTATTGTAGGTATTTTAGCGAATAACGAATTGTTTCTTTTGTGCGAGCGGTGGGCTTCCGTGTAGAGCGCACGCCGAAGCAACAATGTCCTTTAAAATGCGGCTGTATCGCGGTAGCTTTAAGGTTCAAATCTATATAACATGTTTTGGTAAGAATGTTTCCACAGAAACTAAATGTTTTTGTACAAAACGTTATAAAAATAATTAGTTTATTTAACGAACATATGTACCTATTAAAATATATTGTTTGAAAATGTAAAATGTGACCTGTAAAATTTGTTTATCTACACACATGTCATTAGTGCTCTATAATGTGTTCAGAAACCGTAGGAAATGACAAGCTTTATTACAACCAATTTTACTATGAGAACTTTCTTATCTGTGGTAGTAGGAAAATTTGTACTTTAATGTACGAGTACATACGTAACGTTATAGATTTTTGTAAGGTTATGAGTTTAAATTTGGAACAGCAGTCAAAACTCAAGTGGGTCTCTATTCTAGTATCCATAGATATTAAAACAGTTATCGATACGAAACGTCAATTTAGTATGTTTTTTAAATTAAAACCGCACGATATTTGATCTCGATTGACATGAGAATAGGGACTTCATTCTTTTGTTTAGGAATTTAAAAAAACTACGGATGTGTGACATGCGTGAAAAAAGTTTTCATTCGCCGCCATTTGACGTACAGTTTATCTTTTAGTTAGTTTTAAGTATGTGTTTAGATAAAGTAGTGTATGTAACTGTACATAATTAGGCATTAAAACACTCGTGTGATCCTTTTAAGAAACTCACTAACGTTCGTTTCTTAAACCCACACTCGTGTTTTAATGCCTGTCATTATGTAGCAGTCACATAATAGTATTTTATGCAACCGTTGTTTAAGAGAGGTCAAAAAAGGCGAGTGGCGTGAGTAACAATTTGAGGCGAAGCCGAAAATTGTTAATAAAGACGCCACGAGTATTTTTTGACTCAGTTAAACAACGTTGCATACAATACTTTTTCTACGACCAAGCACTTACTTTGAAATAAAATTGTAAATTTAACAAATATTTTTAATTCAAGAAGTAGCAAAATGGAGGGTACGGGCGGGAAAAGAATGAACGAGTGAAAGAAATTAAAAAAAAAACATGTCTATGGTTCACTTATTTGTCAGAGATGACATTTAAAATAAGGTTGGCAACACTGTATTTCATTCAATATTTTTTAAGTGGTCATTACACGAAGTATCGTAAAATCGCCAAAAAGATACTGCGTGTATGCACAAATTCTTTTTTGGGGAATAGACTAAAGACTTGTCTTGACAACTATAAGGTAGGGTTTTAAAGGTGTGTGCACGACCCTTTAAATGACAAATAAAAGAACGGGAGTAGAAAAACTAGTATTTTACCAAAATCTGTATTCTGTATAATCTGTATACAGAGCACGTTGGCTGAGAGCGAGAGTCCCGCGGCGCTGCAGCGGCTGGTCCGCGCGGCGCTGCTGCAGGCGCCCGACGCCGACAAGAAGGGCCTACCGCGAGTCTGCGACTCCGTCGAGGTGACATACTCATCATCATCATCATATCAGACCCTTTATCGCCAGCAAGGGCGTCTCTTCTACGCCACTTGGAGGTTGTGCACAAATCACGCGAGGTGTTTTCGGGTACTTTTTGACCCTCCCCTTTCTGCCATTCGCAAATTTCACCACTTTTTAATTTCTCAATAGGTTCCTTTCCCGATAGCATATCTAACCAATTCTCATATTTTCCTATATACCTATTTATTTTTCGATAGATTATTTCCCTAACAGGATTTCTAACCATTCGCATAATTTCCCGCTATATTTCATTTGTTTACAATCACTAAAGAGTGTCATTAGACAGAACCTAGTTAGGTACGACGACGAGCGAAGCGAGGAGGAGTGTGTTAGGTGAACTGCGATCAAAACAGTGCCCCAGAACCAACATATTTTATTGAACAATATGATTTACATTGCAGATAATAAGAAAAGTTATCCAAACTATTCGAATGGTTGGAAAACGTATCAGGAAAATAAACTATTGAAATATAATTATAATAGGAAAATATGCGAATTGGTTAAAAATGCTTCCGGGAAAGGAAGCTAGTGAATAAGATTAAATTGGTAAATTTTGCAAATGGAAATATTGCTTCCAGAAAAATTAGATTTTCGGGAAATAATCGCTACTCTCGTGATTTGTCGTAATTTTTTCTCATTTATAATATTAGTATGTATTTGTATATGATGTTCATGTAAGTATGTTGTGTGGCAGGTGTCGTGCAGCACGAAACACAACATCCGTCTGCTCGCCGACGTGATCTACTCGGTCGCCTACAGCGTGAAGCCACCTGGTAACTTTCTTATTGTTAGGGTTCCGTACCTCAAAAGGAAAAAACGGAACCCTTATAGGATCACTCGTGCGTCTGTATGTCTGTCCGACCATTCGTACAGTAAACGAGCAGATGAGCCGCCTGATGGGAGGCGGTCATCGACGCCCATGGACATACATTACAGGAGCCACTCAAGCGTTGTCGGCCCTTGAGAACCCTAAATACCCGCTTCTTGAAGAATCCCATGTCTTTTTTGTAACTTCACTGAATACCCGCCGCCGCTTCACGCGGGTAGTTCAAGTAATTTACACAAAACATTTACAAATTACAGTAAAACCTGGATAATTGCAATCTCAAGGTACCGGCAATTTTTTGTCAATTAACCAGGTTTTTCATTTAAGCAGGTCGTGCCAATTAACGAGGTTCAAAAATCGTTGTTGCAATTATAGAGGTTCTCATTAATAGAGGTTGCGTTCTGAGAAATTGCTTTTATGAAGGTTCAAATAACCATTGAAAGTAGATTCTGGGTTTCTGGTCTGTATATTATATAACTTGCACAATACACTTAACTACATTAGTTACTGCTTATAATCATTTGAGTTTTTTTTAATAATCCCTTGAATTGTAGAAGAAAGTTTTATTGGAATGTAAAAACCATATTATGTTTTTGATTTAATCAAAATTATTTCACCTACTAGTCTGTGATAGATACGCAATTAATAAATTGAATTCTGGGTGAAGATTCAAAATAAAATTATCATTGCTATTAAAATATTGTTTCTGCTCTCTTCAAGTCTACATTATTTCAATTACAGAGGTCTTACTTATAGAGTCGTGTCAATTATAGAGGTAATAAGAATAGCTAAAATAACGGTTTTTTTGCACAGTGTCAATTATAGAGGTCTTAGTTGCGATGTGGTCAATTACAGAGGTAAAATTACGAAGAGCACTAAAATCTAAATTTCAATTATAGAGGTTCAAAAATTTCAATTATAGAGGCCTTTTGGTCTCAAGGGACCGGGACCGGACCTTTGGTTGCAATTATTGAGGGTTTGCATTTATCCAGGTGTCAATTAACCAGGTTTCACCTTCCTCAAAGATCACTCTATTCATAGCTGAAAACTGCGTGAAAATCTTGTAACTTCTAATACAAGTGGAAGTCCCTTTCTAACAAAAGGTATCAAAAAGTGACGTCCGCTTGTATTCCAAGTTACAAGCTTTTGAGAAACGGGCCCCTGGTAGTTTACTACTAGTTCACACTTATCAGGGTGAACATTAAAGCGGGATTCACATTAATTGCGGATCCGCACGCTTCTCCGGTGGGCGAGCGGGACGACGCTACATCTGTACGCTTGCACAGCACTCTCCTAAATAGTACCTTACGGATATAATAATAAAGTATAATTTCAGGCAGCAAGGAGCCACTGTTGGAGCAGCGCATTCCTGCCACGTACCTGGCGCTGGAGGAGTGCGTGACGTCACTGGCGGCCGAGCTGCGAGAACCCGTGCTCAACCACGACGAATATAAACGACTGGTGACTCATTAAATACGATAAAACGAAATACTTAGTAGCAACCGTTTTTTGCTTACCCACTCTAAATAAAAAATAAATAAATATTAATTAATTCAGTCATTCTCCGACAAATATATAAATAAATAAATAAATAAATATATTTGTTCCTTTATTTCAAATATATTGGTGTGTGTCAGGTGACGCAGTACATGCAGTCGAAGGGGCACCGCACGTTCCGGGACGCGGCCGAGCTGCACCAGGCCACCATGTTCCTGCACGAGAACGGTATTATCAAACATATTGTGTTATTAGTTCACTTCTAAAATATTGTCATTAATAGTTCACAGGCCGATGCTATTATAATAATGTACTGTCACACTCCGCATTGGTTACGCCATTTAGGGTCTGTTCAGAACGCATCCTGTGTGGCGTCACGGACGGCCGATTACGTCCGAAATTCGAAGATCCGCAGCCAACGGCAATCTTCCAAAACATATTGAACGACAAACTCTAGTTGTACTGCATTAATTTTAATTAACAAATAAATCTTTGTACACAAGTTTAAAATAACAAGTCTTCATTGAAGATCCACTTAGGCATCCCTGCACTATCTAGAAAGGAGCCTAGGCCTCAACAGGGTCCTAGCTAAATTGGTTGTTCCATACTTACGCTACGGAATTTTGGATTTAGCGAGAACCCTAATTGGCGTAACAATCACGGAGCGTGACTGTACTTTTACCTAACAATAGTATTATATAATTGCAGTTTGATTGTGTTGCAGGCGTGTTGGTGCACTATGACGATGCAGCGCTGAAACAACTGTACTTCCTCCGTCCGCAGTGGCTGTGCGACGTGCTGGCCCACGTGGTCACCGTTAGGGAAATCAATCCATTTGCCAACAACGGTAACGTTCTACAACTGTACTCCCTCCGGCCGCAGTGGCTGTGCGACGTGCTGGCCCACGTGGTCACCGTTAGGGAAATCAATCCATTTGCCAACAACGGTAACGTTCTACAACTGTACTCCCTCCGGCCGCAGTGGCTGTGCGACGTGCTGGCCCACGTGGTCACCGTTAGGGAAATCAATCCATTTGCCAACAACGGTAACGTTCTACAACTGTACTCCCTCCGGCCGCAGTGGCTGTGCCACGTGCTGGCCCACGTGGTCACCGTTAGGGAAATCAATCCATTTGCTAACAACGGTAACGTTCTACAACTGTACTCCCTCCGGCCGCAGTGGCTGTGCGACGTGCTGGCCCACGTGGTCACCGTTAGGGAAATCAATCCATTTGCCAACAACGGTAACGTTCTACAACTGTACTCCCTCCGGCCGCAGTGGCTGTGCGACGTGCTGGCCCACGTGGTCACCGTTAGGGAAATCAATCCATTTGCCAACAACGGTAACGTTCTACAACTGTACTCCCTCCGGCCGCAGTGGCTGTGCGACGTGCTGGCCCACGTGGTCACCGTTAGGGAAATCAATCCATTTGCCAACAACGGTAACGTTCTACAACTGTACTCCCTCCGGCCGCAGTGGCTGTGCGACGTGCTGGCCCACGTGGTCACCGTTAGGGAAATCAATCCATTTGCCAACAACGGTAACATTCTACAACTGTACTCCCTCCGGCCGCAGTGGCTGTGCGACGTGCTGGCCCACGTGGTCACCGTTAGGGAAATCAATCCATTTGCCAACAACGGTAACGTTCTACAACTGTACTCCCTCCGGCCGCAGTGGCTGTGCGACGTGCTGGCCCACGTGGTCACCGTTAGGGAAATCAATCCATTTGCCAACAACGGTAACGTTCTACAACTGTACTCCCTCCGGCCGCAGTGGCTGTGCGACGTGCTGGCCCACGTGGTCACCGTTAGGGAAATCAATCCATTTGCCAACAACGGTAACGTTCTACAACTGTACTCCCTCCGGCCGCAGTGGCTGTGCGACGTGCTGGCCCACGTGGTCACCGTTAGGGAAATCAATCCATTTGCCAACAACGGTAACGTTCTACAACTGTACTCCCTCCGGCCGCAGTGGCTGTGCGACGTGCTGGCCCACGTGGTCACCGTTAGGGAAATCAATCCATTTGCCAACAACGGTAACATTCTACAACTGTACTCCCTCCGGCCGCAGTGGCTGTGCGACGTGCTGGCCCACGTGGTCACCGTTAGGGAAATCAATCCATTTGCTAACAACGGTAACGTTCTACAACTGTACTCCCTCCGGCCGCAGTGGCTGTGCCACGTGCTGGCCCACGTGGTCACCGTTAGGGAAATCAATCCATTTGCTAACAACGGTAACGTTCTACAACTGTACTCCCTCCGGCCGCAGTGGCTGTGCGACGTGCTGGCCCACGTGGTCACCGTTAGGGAAATCAATCCATTTGCCAACAACGGTAACGTTCTACAACTGTACTCCCTCCGGCCGCAGTGGCTGTGCGACGTGCTGGCCCACGTGGTCACCGTTAGGGAAATCAATCCATTTGCCAACAACGGTAACGTTCTACAACTGTACTCCCTCCGGCCGCAGTGGCTGTGCGACGTGCTGGCCCACGTGGTCACCGTTAGGGAAATCAATCCATTTGCCAACAACGGTAACATTCTACAACTGTACTCCCTCCGGCCGCAGTGGCTGTGCGACGTGCTGGCCCACGTGGTCACCGTTAGGGAAATCAATCCATTTGCCAACAACGGTAACGTTCTACAACTGTACTCCCTCCGGCCGCAGTGGCTGTGCGACGTGCTGGCCCACGTGGTCACCGTTAGGGAAATCAATCCATTTGCCAACAACGGTAACGTTCTACAACTGTACTCCCTCCGGCCGCAGTGGCTGTGCGACGTGCTGGCCCACGTGGTCACCGTTAGGGAAATCAATCCATTTGCCAACAACGGTAACGTTCTACAACTGTTGATGAATGCAGTAAGGTTCATTATTGAGTGGGAAATTAAAACACGTCCTCTTGCTATGATTTTTGTAATGCGACTAAATAAGAAATGCATGTATAATGCTGTCACTAGGTATTGTGATAGGTATTTGTGTGCGCGTTAACATACCGCCGGCCAAAGGACTACTAAGTCCTTTAAAACAATTATACATTTTAATACATAAATTGAAAGCATGCAAAATAAATTAGTACATTAATCATTAATCTCTATTGGTAACAAGCATAGTTTTGTAACTGGTCTTTTCGTCACACTATCACCACTTTTAACACTATACACTCGCGTAATATGGTCTGGACCTGGATGTTTAGCGACTATTCGGCCGAGAGCCCATTTTCCAGGTGGAAGATTGTCGGTTTTAATGAGAACAATCTGTCCTTCTTTGAACTCTTCTACTCTTTTCAACCACTTTGGTCGCTGTTGCAAACGTGACAGGTACTCTTGCTGCCATCTGCACCAAAGATCTCTGACCAATTTCTGTGTGTGCTGCCATCGTGACAGTGAGCTCATTCTAACATCCTTCAAGTCGGGCGATGGGACATTTATGGGTGCTTCGCCGATCAGAAAGTGCCCGGGTGTAAGAGGTTCTATGCTGTCTGTATCGTCGTTATCAATTGGACATAACGGCCTTGAATTTAAGCATGCCTCAATTTCGCAAAGGACCGTGTCAAATTCCTCGAAGGTAAGGTGAGAGGTGATGATTCTTTTTAAGTGATGTTTCAGGGATTTTACACCAGCCTCCCATAAACCACCAAAATTCGGACTATAGGCGGGGATGAAATGCCACTGCGTACCATCTTTAGCCAAGGAATCGGAAATTTCTCCAGTAAACTCTAGCTGTGCCTCTTTCCATGCATTAATTAATTCCTTATTGGCGCCAACAAAGTTTCTTCCTTGGTCGCTCCACAAATGGTTGCATCTTCCTCTCCTGGCTACAAATCTCTTGAAGCCGGCTATAAAGGCTTCAGAAGTCAGATCACTGACTAGTTCTAGATGTATGCATTTAACTGATAGGCATATAAATATAGCCACATACGTCTTCGTGGTCTTTGCTCCTCTACCCTTAGACATTAGGGTAGTGAAAGGTCCTGCAAAGTCGACGCCACTATGTAAAAACGGCCTGGCAGGTGTGACTCGTTCTCTTGGCAGGTCTCCCATCAGCTGTGGTTTAGGAGCAGCGTTTTGTCTGACGCATACAAGGCATTTATTGACGTGAGCCCTTACTAAATTTTTTGACTTTATAATCCAAAATCTGGAACGTAAATAACTCATCGTGAGTGTTATTCCACCATGCAAGGTCTTCAAGTGTGCATCTGCTATTATAAGAGGAGTTAAGTTGTTTCTGTTGCCCAATATTAAGGGATGCTTTTCTTCATTATTTATGTTTGCAAGTCTGAGCCTTCCTCCTACTCTTAGTAGACCTTCTTCCAAATAGGGATTTAAAGATTTTATATTGCTTCGTTTGTGTACTTGTTTGTTTGTCGTTAATCTATCTATTTCTTCGCCAAATTCTTCTTTTTGTACAAGTTGTACACATATTTGCAATGTGTGGTCCAAGTCATGAGTTGTTAGATTGAAATTGTCTATTTTCAGTTTCTTCATGTTCAGAAATTTGCGGCAATATGTGATTGTTTTTATTAATTCTTGTAAATTATCAAATTCTTTAAATTGGTCTGTCAAATTTCTTTCCATCTCGCTTCCATACACGTTTAAATTTGTCTGTATCACATTCTTCCTTTCTATGTCGGTGGAAACGACATTTGGTCTTCTGTATTCTATTTCTTTTCTAGTTAGCCATTCTGGCCCTTCCCACCATAGCTTAGAAGCCTTCAATTCTGACAAGTACATTCCTCTGGAAGCAATGTCGGCGGGGTTATCCTCTGAAGTGACATGATGCCATTGGTTTTGACTAACATTGTTTGTTATTTCAACAACTCTGTTTGCCACAAACGTTTTCCATCTCTGTGGTTCGCCGAAAATCAATGAAATGACAATGGAAGAGTCTGTCCATGCAAATATTTGTGAAGCCGGTATTCTCATAGCATGGCTGACTTGTCCTAACAATTTTGCCAACACAACAGCTCCACACAATTCCAATCTGGGTAAGGAAACAGTCTTCACGGGAGATACTCTTGTTCTCGAAGCAATCAACCTTGTTTTGACTGTGCCATCCGCCTTTTCGACTCTAATGTAAACGGCTGCACCGTAGGCAGAGATAGAGGCGTCACTGAATCCGTGTATCTGAATATTTGTTCCTTCAGTGCTCAAAGTGTCCAGCCATCTATCAACACGGATCTCATTGACATGTCTCAAGTCTGCTCTTAATTGAAGCCATTCATCTTTTAAGGGTTGACTCACTTCCTCGTCCCAATTTACCTTCGCCAGCCACAACTTCTGTATCAGTATTTTAGCCATCAGGACGCACGGCGAGATCCAGCCCAGAGGGTCAAACAGTTTCTGGATATCAGACAAAATTGTTCGTTTACTGATGTGATTGTTTACCTCTGGGAGGTTAAGGTTGTACTCGAACTGGTCTGTTCCCATGTTCCACTGAACACCAAGTGCCTTGATCGTGCCGTCCATGTTTAAATCAAGATGCGCATTAGCTGATCTGTCTTCGGGCTTCAAACTGCGCATGAACTCAACACTATTGGATGACCATTTTTTAAGCTGAAATCCACCTTTTCGCATAACTTCTTGCAATTGATTGTTGGCTTCTATGGCTTGTTCGATGGTGTCACATCCCGACATCAGGTCGTCGACGTAGAAGTCTTCTTTGATCATCTTTGATGCAGCAGGAAACTCGTCTCCTTCATCTATAGCCAGCTGTTGCAACGTCTTAACTGCCAGATATGGAGCTGAAGCTGTTCCAAAAGTTACTGTCAGGAGACGGTAATCCTCTATTTGCTTGTCACTGCTACTTCTCCATAAAATTCTTTGATAGTCGGAATCTTCTTTAGTTGTCAGCACCATCCGATACATCTTGTGAATATCTGAGACGAAACATATAGCGTGCATTCGCCATCTCATTATCAAACTTCTCAAATCTTCTTGTAAAACTGGCCCAACCAGGAGGTCGTCGTTTAATGAGAAACCATTGGTGCCCTTACACGACGCGTCATACACGACGCGCGTCTTTGTAGTTTCCTTCTCTTCTCGAATAATTGCATGGTGGGCTAAGTATACACTCTTCTTTGTATGTATTTCTTCGGTTGGTACCTTTTCCATGTGCTTCTGTTCAATATAATCATCAATCACCTTTACATATTCTTCTTTGAGCTTTGGCATTTTTAGAAATCTTCTCTCTAGTTGTATTAATCTGTTCTGTGCTATTTCTCTTGTATTTCCTTCACATGCTCTTGGTACTTCTGTTTTTAAAGGTAATTTGACGATGTATCTTCCTTCTTCATTTCTTTTGTAGGTACTTTCGTAAATTCTTTCACATGTTTGTTCTTCTTCAGTTAATGTTCTCTTTGTATCTGGTTCTACCTCCCATATAGTCTTCAATAGATCATCAACATCGACTTGATGATGCATCGTAATGAAACATTTTTCTTGTATACTTGTATCCGTCTCTCCATTATCTCCAAACAGGATCCATCCCAAGTATGTTTTCTGAGCACATGGTGTACCCGGTGGACCCTTGATTATTGGTGTATCTTCTTGAATGATCTGCGCATATACTTTAACTCCAAGAAGAAGATCTACTGGACCTGGTGTGTTATAACTTGGATCGGCCAGGTGTAGATTTTGTATGTGAGACCAGTTGCTTGTATTCATGGTTTTCATGGGCATTTGAGTGGTCAATTGCTTGGAAATCACATAGGCTCGAAGCTGTATAGAATACGACGTTTGATATTGCGACGAAACCTCTAATTGAACCACTTGATTTGCGTTCGCCTTTATAGGCCCCAATCCCGTTATGCTTGCTCTTGTTGTCTCTCTTTTAAGTTTAAGTAATTGGGTCGCTTTCTCACTAATGAAAGATGCCTGTGAGCACGGGTCGATAAGAGCTCTCAGTGCAATGGTGTGACCTTGCTCACTCTTCACGTTTACAATCGCAGTTGCTAACAAGCCATCACTATGTCTAGCTGTGTGGTGTGATGCAATTGCCATGGTAGCTTGAATTTCTGTTTCAGTCTCGTTGACCTTGGGGAGCGTCGGCTGGGTCTTAGTATCTTGTTCTGCTGTTTCCGGGCTCTTGGTCACATGGACGAGTGAATGATGGCGCTTGCGACATATACGGCATGACATGGGCAATCGACACTTGAAAACCGCATGTCCTGGTGCTAGACAATTGTAACATAGCCTATTGTTTTTTGTATATTCACATCTCTCATTAGGCTGCATTTTTGTAAATTCTTTGCAATGAGCGAGTGTGTGATTACCTTTACACATGACACAACTCTTCTCTGCTTGTGATTCTGTGGCGTGGAACGTGCGTTCTTTGACTACATTTCTTTCGCGCGGAGTTGATGAAGAAGCGGTGATGAGCTCTAGCGTTCGGAATTTAGCTTCTAGAAATTTGACGAAGTCTGTCCACTTGGGTAATTCCTCGGAATCGTCCTTGTGAGCATACTCCTCCCAATCCTTGTGTGACTCCGGGTCCAATTTCTGCACTACCAGAAAAATAATTAAAGGATCCCAGGAATCGGTGGCCATGTTCAAATTTTGTAAACTATTTAAGCATTCAGTTGTAGTATCCAATAATGATTTGAGTTGAGTGGCCGACTGAGTATTTAATTTCTTTTGCAGAAATAACCGCTTCAATATAGAATTCACTATTAACTTTTTGTTTCCATAACGCTTTTGTAGAATGTCCCACGCTTGTGTATAATTACTTTCGGTGATTTGAACGTGCTTTAAAATCGCCTCTGCCTCGCCGGATACACTGGTCTTCAAATAATGCAATTTTTGTACATTACTAAGCGACGCATTGTTATGCACAATTGACAAAAACAAATCTTTAAAAGTGGGCCATTGTTCATAACCACCACTAAAACTTGGAAGTTGAATTCGAGGTAATTTTCCCACTTGGTTATCCGAGTTACTTATATTGGGGTTGATTTGTTTTGTGTTGCTGTTCAATAAGTCCTTAAGATCGCCTTCAATGTTCAGGTATAGATCTTCGTAAATAAAGTATTCTTCATTAATAAAATATTGCGTAACAGCCCGTTGTTCGCGTGGCATAACCTTTATAAGTTCTTGATGTGTTCGTTTGAACGTCGCCCAGTACTCTTGTATGCAACTTAATCTCGCCTCAACATAACCTCTTGTTAATCGTGCCTTAGAGCATTTCTTTAAATTCACTTGTGTTTTCTGAAGTAAACTTGCCGTATCTTGCAAAACAGTCATCAATTGATCCACCGTAGCCATTTTTCGTAATTTCAATCTTCACTTTTACGTAAAAACAGAAGTAAAATTAGAAGTAAACACAGAAGTAAACACAATGTTTCGAAGTAAATTGTTTAAGTTGAAACTAAATTGCATTGAAATCGTATCTATTAACTTGTTTCTATCGGCTTGTTTATCACATTCTTTTGTTCTCGCGGCCAGGTGTCCGACGGCGGGCACTCGATGCACTTTTTCCTTATCCGGATCGTTTGGACCATATGATGAATGCAGTAAGGTTCATTATTGAGTGGGAAATTAAAACACGTCCTCTTGCTATGATTTTTGTAATGCGACTAAATAAGAAATGCATGTATAATGCTGTCTCTAGGTATTGTGATAGGTATTTGTGTGCGCGTTAACAACTGTACTCCCTCCGGCCGCAGTGGCTGTGCGACGTGCTGGCCCACGTGGTCACCGTTAGGGAAATCAATCCATTTGCCAACAACGGTAACGTTCTACAACTGTACTCCCTCCGGCCGCAGTGGCTGTGCGACGTGCTGGCCCACGTGGTCACCGTTAGGGAAATCAATCCATTTGCCAACAACGGTAACGTTCTACAACTGTACTCCCTCCGGCCGCAGTGGCTGTGCGACGTGCTGGCCCACGTGGTCACCGTTAGGGAAATCAATCCATTTGCCAACAACGGTAACGTTCTACAACTGTACTCCCTCCGGCCGCAGTGGCTGTGCGACGTGCTGGCCCACGTGGTCACCGTTAGGGAAATCCACGAATTAATAGTTTATTAATTCGTGGGGAAATCAATCCATTTGCTAACAACGGTAACGCTCTACCTATGTATGTCACTTAGTACTTAGTATGTACGGGTCAAATGTTGCAAGTTAAATTTGATCCAATTCCCGGTTTACGATGAGCTGAAAATTTGCAACGTGTGTAAGTCGGGTGACAATGCAATATTATGGTACTATGGAGCTGATCTGATGATGGAGACAGGAGGTGGCCATAGGAACTCTTAGATAAAACAACGCAACCTTATTGTGTTTGGGGTTTTTAGAATTGTTTCGATGAGTGTCTTTGTCTGTAGAAAGAAAAGTACAGTTAGCGATAGAAGCTTGTACCAAAAACGTTTTTTTTTTTCCAAAAACTTACTTATATCGATGAAGTGACCACAGTTTAATCCCCAGGCATAATGAAGATCGAGGACCTCGCGCACGTGTTCAAGGCCTCCCCCCTCCTGGCGCGGGGGGACGAGGCCTCCTCGCTGGGGGTCAGCCTGCTCAACAAGTTCGAGCTGGCCCTCTGCTGGGACAGCAGGACGCTGCTGGTGCCTCCACTCCTGCCCGCCTCCGAGCCCGCCGTGAGTCTCTCTTGTACCCCACACGGGTCACTAGCCTGCTCAACTAGTCGAGCTGGCCCTCTGCTGGGACAGCAGGACGCTGCTGGTGCCTCCACTCCTGCCCGCCTCCGAGCCCGCCGTGAGTCTCTCTTGTACCCCACACGGGTCACTAGCCTGCTCAACAAGTTCGAGCTGGCCCTCTGCTGGGACAGCAGGACGCTGCTGGTGCCTCCACTCCTGCCCGCCTCCGAGCCCGCCGTGAGTCTCTCTTGTACCCCACACGGGTCACTAGCCTGCTCAACTAGTCCAGCTGGCCCTCTGCTGGGACAGCAGGACGCTGCTGGTGCCTCCACTCCTGCCCGCCTCCGAGCCCGCCGTGAGTCTCTCTTGTACCCCACACGGGTCACTAGCCTGCTCAACAAGTTCGAGCTGGCCCTCTGCTGGGACAGCAGGACGCTGCTGGTGCCTCCACTCCTGCCCGCCTCCGAGCCCGCCGTGAGTCTCTCTTGTACCCCACACGGGTCACTAGCCTGCTCAACTAGTCGAGCTGGCCCTCTGCTGGGACAGCAGGACGCTGCCGGTGTCTCCACTCCTGCCCGCCTCCGAGCCCGCCGTGAGTCTCTCTTGTACCCCACACGGGTCACTAGCCTGCTCAACTAGTCGAGCTGGCCCTCTGCTGGGACAGCAGGACGCTGCTGGTGCCTCCTCTCCTGCCCGCCTCCGAGCCCGCCGTGAGTCTCTCTTGTACCCCACACGGGTCACTAGCCTGCTCAACTAGTCGAGCTGGCCCTCTGCTGGGACAGCAGGACGCTGCTGGTGCCTCCACTCCTGCCCGCCTCCGAGCCCGCCGTGAGTCTCTCTTGTACCCCACACGGGTCACTAGCCTGCTCAACTAGTCGAGCTGGCCCTCTGCTGGGACAGCAGGACGCTGCCGGTGCCTCCACTCCTGCCCGCCTCCGAGCCCGCCGTGAGTCTCTCTTGTACCCCACACGGGTCACTAGCCTGCTCAACTAGTCGAGCTGGCCCTCTGCTGGGACAGCAGGACGCTGCTGGTGCCTCCTCTCCTGCCCGCCTCCGAGCCCGCCGTGAGTCTCTCTTGTACCCCACACGGGTCACTAGCCTGCTCAACTAGTCGAGCTGGCCCTCTGCTGGGACAGCAGGACGCTGCTGGTGCCTCCTCTCCTGCCCGCCTCCGAGCCCGCCGTGAGTCTCTCTTGTACCCCACACGGGTCACTAGCCTGCTCAACTAGTCGAGCTGGCCCTCTGCTGGGACAGCAGGACGCTGCTGGTGCCTCCTCTCCTGCCCGCCTCCGAGCCCGCCGTGAGTCTCTCTTGTACCCCACACGGGTCACTAGCCTGCTCAACTAGTCGAGCTGGTCCTCTGCTGGGTCAGCAGGACGCTGCTGGTGCCTCCACTCCTGCCCGCCTCCGAGCCCGCCGTGAGTCTCTCTTGTACCCCACACGGGTCACTAGCCTGCTCAACTAGTCGAGCTGGCCCTCTGCTGGGACAGCAGGACGCTGCTGGTGCCTCCTCTCCTGCCCGCCTCCGAGCCCGCCGTGAGTCTCTCTTGTACCCCACACGGGTCACTAGCCTGCTCAACTAGTCGAGCTGGCCCTCTGCTGGGACAGCAGGACGCTGCTGGTGCCTCCTCTCCTGCCCGCCTCCGAGCCCGCCGTGAGTCTCTCTTGTACCCCACACGGGTCACTAGCCTGCTCAACTAGTCGAGCTGGCCCTCTGCTGGGACAGCAGGACGCTGCTGGTGCCTCCTCTCCTGCCCGCCTCCGAGCCCGCCGTGAGTCTCTCTTGTACCCCACACGGGTCACTAGCCTGCTCAACTAGTCGAGCTGGTCCTCTGCTGGGTCAGCAGGACGCTGCCGGTGCCTCTCCGCGCACTAGTACCCAACAATAGGCAGTCTGCTCAACTGCTTTTTAGGGTTCCGTACCTCAAAAGGAAAAAAACGGAACCCTTATAGGATCACTCGTGGATATAGGATCATCCCCTTTATCTCCGAAACTACTGGGTCCAACATTTAAAAAAAAAACACTTTTTTTCCTTAATAAATAATAAATAGTTATTTACCACAGGATGACAGCAATACCTATTAGAAAGGTGCAGCCAAGCGTGAGTCGGGCTTAACGTACGGAACCCTTGGAACGCGAGTGCGACTCGCACTTGGTCGGTTTTCTATGTGTTTAATACAAAACATATAGAGTGTAAACTTAGCTTAAGTATTTTTAGTATATAGCAACACATTTGTAGTTGCCTTAAAAATTTATATGGCAACTCTCTCTCTTCCTTCTCGATCCGAACTAACCGGCACGTCCCGCGATCACTTTGTAAATTTATTTAATTCAAAACTTCAATAAAAGTTAATTAAACATAAAAGCGCATTTTGTATTCTCCATGCGCAAGTGGTCCTTCTAAGGAAAAGTATCAGTGTACGATGTTTCGTCGAAATAGTGTTCGCGGCAAGTGTGTGCGCGAGCTGGCTGGCCGTCTATACCGGCTAGTATCTCGTCGTGGCAGTGCCTAGGCTGGCGCTGCTGGCCTGCAACTTCGTTCTATCTATAATAGAACGAAAATCATACACGGATTGGAGAAAAGAGCATCATCAAAAATCGCAAGTAATTCGGTTTATGTCGAATTTTTCGACCACCGGCATTCCTCATTTTTCAATATAAAGTGAAGTTGGCGCGGAACGCAGCCATCTTGCGGAACTTCGCAGCGGTTTTTGACATTTTGTGTCATCTGTCACGTTCATGTCACATTTGACATTGACGTTCAAATAAAAATCAAAACAAACTGCAATCGTGTCTCTGTGCCTTCGTTTAAAAGTGTTTGTGCCTTCGTTTGTCATAAATACAGGTTAATATGTCTACCGAAATGGAGAAATTAAAAAAGTTACGTGTTATACGCTCACAGTGCAAAGGAACCATTACAAGAATCGACAGTTTTGTCAAGGATCCCGTAGCTTTGGCAGCCGCCAGCGCCGATATATTAGAGGCGCGTAAAGAGAAGCTTATTTCCACCTTAAAAGATTACGAAAAGGTGCAAATGGACATCCTAAGCATTGATGAAGGCGACGGTGAACAGGTGGGAGATATTGAAGAGAAATACTATTCCATATTAGCAAAAATAAATAGTTCTCTTAAAATGTTAAACTCAAAAGTGACTTCGGAGTGCCACAACGCATCCACATGTAAGTTACCCACAATTGAAATACCCTTTTACGACGGAAAGGATTTCACTAAATTTAAACCCTTTTTCGACTTATTTACTGCTGTCATTGATCGGAATACCTCGCTGTCTGATGTGCAAAAGCTTTTTTATTTGAGAAAGTACCTACAGGACGATGCGTTGGCGGTTATTCTGAATTTGCCGTTGGTAAATGAGTCATATAAAGAAGCAATACAATTATTAAAAAAGAGATTTGACAACAAGGCTAGATTAGTTGCAAATCATATAGGAATATTGTTAGATATTTCTAATATACAAAAGGGCACAGCGGCTTCCATACGAACATTTGTTTCACAAATAAATCAACAGATGCATGCATTAAAAAATCTAGATGAACCCGTTGATAAATGGGACATGCTTTTGATATCAATTTTGACTCGAAAGTTAGATCAATTCACAAACCGGGCATACCAATTAGACCGGGACTCAGACACCATGCCTACGATGGCTGGTTTCATTGAATATTTAGAAAAGCGTGCTATAGCGCTCGAAGATAGTCATCAAAATAAACATAGTACCTACTATGATGGTGCTAACAAACATGTTAATAATAAAAGTACTTGCTATGAAGGTACTCACAAATCAATACCTAAGGTTACAAATGTGGTATCGAAGTCGTTGCCGCCCTGTAGGTATTGTGATAATAAAGACCATCAGATATATAACTGTCCTATATTTAAAATTTTGCCTATCGCTCAGAGGCAATCTTATGTAAATGAAAAGCACATGTGTAATGTATGCCTTAATAACCATGATGGTAAATGTAAATTTACTTTTAAATGTAAAATGTGTAAACAGGGCCACAACACATTGCTGCATCAGGAGCGCAATGTGAATGTGGACAAGCCCAGGACAAATAATGATGACAGTCAGCAGCCACTATCATCCGATGCTGGTGAGTTTGACATTGCTGTTAATACTATTTTAAATTGTGTGTCCGATAGTGGTGTTTTGCTGCCAACCATAAAGGTCAAATTAATAACTAAAAATAATGAAGAGGTGACATGCAAGGCATTACTGGATACTGCATCTCAAGGCAGTTTTATACGTTCAGATTTAGTAAGCAGGCTTGGCTTAAAACCGATGATGGAACCAAACAATATTATTGGTTTCCGTAAACAACTATGTAAAGTGAATGAGTATGTAATTTTGACTCTTCAGTCTTGTAAAAATAATGTTAAAATAATATTAAAATGTCATATTAGTGATGAAATTACTTCCAAACTGCCTCAAAGAACATTAGATGTATCTAAATATCATATCCCAAAAAATATAACTTTAGCTGATGACACATTTTACATTACAAATGATATCCCTCTGTTGCTTGCAGCAAACATCTATTTTGCTATATTGTTGCAGGGCTGCATTAAAACTGAAAATGGACCGGTATTTCAGAATACCATGTTAGGATATGTTGTCGGAGGAAGTATCCCCGAGCAAGGTACTACATGTAATATTGTAACAAATTTAATTAATATATCTGATGGTGAAAAATTGGAAAATGTAATGGAGCAATTTTGGCTCTCTGAAAAGCTTCCTGAAGTGGAAAAATCTACAAATGATGAGTTTATTCAAGCTGAAAAAATATTTCAGGACTCTGTATCACTAAAAGACAATATATTTTATGTTGATATGCCATTAGCTTTCCCCATGGAAGAGTTAGGCCTAGGTGACTCATTTTCTGTTGCCTATAATAGATTCATAATGTTAGAAAAAAGGTTACAAAAAGATCCTTTGTTATTTGAACAATATAAAAAATTTATTGACCTATATCTGGAATTAGGACATGCAAAGATAGTTGATATTGAGGGTTATGATTTAAATGGTCCTGTGTTTTTTCTAGGACACCACTGCGTGTTCAATCCTTCCAGTCGAACCTCACCTCATCGTGTGGTCTTTGATGGATCAATGAGATCTAGAAATGGGACATCGCTGAATCAAGTCATGCTGAACGGACCTGTTGTACAGAGTGAGCTCTTTGATATCCTTATTTTATTCAGGACTTATCCCTTTATTTTAACTTGTGACATTAAAAAAAATGTTTCGCAATGTTTTTATTAATGAACATCAACGCGGACTTCAAAACATATTATGGCGCGAATCGCCCAAAGACCCTATCAACTGCTTGCAGCTTCAAACTGTTACGTACGGTTTAAAATCGAGTACATTTTTAGCTACAAGAGCTCTAAATGAGCTAGCAAATATGCATAAGGATCAATTTCCTTTGGCCGCTCAGGCTATTTATAAAAATACATTTGTTGATGATGTGTTGACTGGCGCTGATGATGTAGAGACACTTCAAGAGCTGAAAAGGCAAATTGTAGAGCTTCTGGAGTTAGGTAGTTTCTCGTTACATAAATGGTGCTCGAACCACGCTCCAATTTTAAGCGATATACCAGTTGAGCACAGACAAATTGATAGTGTAGAGATAGGTCAAAACGACACCGTGAAGACATTAGGTCTCACACTCGAAATAAACTCAGATAAATTGAGTTTCTCTTGTCCTGCACTTGATGAGGCAACAATACTGAATACAAAAAGAAAAATTCTCAGCTATATAGGGAAAATGTTTGACCCACTTGGTTTAATTGGCCCCGTAATTGTGGTGGCCAAACTATTCATGCAAGAACTCCATAGCTCTATGCGTAAAGATTGGGACTCTACAATCCCAAATGAAAAGTTCCTATACTGGTCAAACTTTTTAAATAATTTAAAACAAATGGGTCAAATTAAAATAGATAGATGTGTAAATTTTAAATTAGTATCACATGTAGAGCTAATAGGGTATGCCGATGCATCTCTTAAAGCTTTCGGGAGCTGTCTCTATCTAAGAGTTTTTATGACTGATGGCTCGGTTCAAGTGAACTTGTTGTGTTCCAAATCCCGTGTGTCCCCACTTTCTAAATCTCACACCATACCTCAATTGGAGCTTTCTGCTGCTCTACTTTTAGCGCAATTGGCAAGTAGAGTCAGTAAGATTTTAAAAGATAGAGTTCCTCATAAAATGTATCTTTATAGTGATTCCCAAATCGTATTGTGGTGGATCAAAACAGAGGCAGTAAAAAGTACTATATATGTAAAAAATAGAGTCAAACAAATAGTAGAGCTTACTGAAAACTCACAATGGCTGTATGTTAGGTCAAAAGATAATCCTGCTGACTTATTATCAAGGGGAGTCGAACCACATAAGCTGCAGGAGTGTGATTTATGGTGGCATGGTTCGCCAAGTCTTTGTGATGTAAATTATACACATACAAACTTAGAAGAATTTAATTATGACGATATCATGACACATGTAGACTCGCATGGTGCTTCATTGAATGCGTCTTCTAACGATGTAGAGGGAATTTTGTGCCATACCACAAATGTAGAGCCTCTAGATTTATTAAAAAATTATTCTAACTTGAATAAACTTCAAAGAGTAATAGGCTTTATTTATAGATTTTACAATAACTGCTTGAACAAAGACAACAAAATAACAAGTAGAAATTTAACTTCTAGGGAATTGCGTGACTCTATGTTGAAGATAGTACGTTGTACACAGGCAGAGCATTTTAGTAAAGAATTAGTCCTGCTCTCAAAAAATAAGCCTGTGACAATTAGTGATCAATTAGCATTTCTAGATAAAAACGGTGTAATTAGAGCCGTGGGGAGACTGCAAAATGCAGAGAACCTGTCTTATGACAAGCGGCATCCGACTATACTTCCAAAAAACTCCTTTATTACCGATCTCATTATAGAACGAGAGCACTTAAGACTTATGCATGCAGGCGCTAGGCTAGTATTAGGCTCTCTATCTCAGAGACATCATCTTGTGAATGGTATACGAGAGGTAAAAAAGGTGGTGCATAAATGTATAAAATGTATACGTATGAAAGCTGAAGCAGCAAAGCAGTTGATGGGAGATCTTCCTAAAGAAAGAATCACTCAGAGCAGGCCCTTTCAGCATGTAGGAATTGATTTCTGCGGTCCGTTTAACGTAAAGGTTTCTCGCATTAGAAAACCTATTATTACAAAAGGCTACATCGCGCTTTTTGTTTGCTTTGCTGTAAAAGCGATACACTTAGAACTTGTTTCTGATCTCACGACTGAAACTTTCTTAGCATGTCTTAAACGATTTATTTCTCGGCGTGGCATGCCCACAAACATATTTTGTGACAATGCAAAAACCTTCAAAGGTGCTTCTAATACATTAAAAGACTTGTATGACCTATTTTCCTCCAAAGATTGTAGAGACTCTGTCAACAAATATTGCTCAAATAACTATATAACATTTAATTGGATACCGAGTTATTCTCCAACGTTTGGAGGAATTTGGGAAAGTGGCGTTAAAAGTGTAAAACACCACTTTAAAAGAATAGTAGGCAATCTATGTTTGACCTACGAACAACTAAACACTGTAATCATAGAGATTGAAGGCATTTTGAACAGTAGACCTATACTATCTGCTATTTCTAATGATTGTGATTATATAACTCCTGGACACTTCATTTGTGGCGCAGCCTTGACTGCTTATCCTGAAATAGATCTCACTGAAACCTCAGTAAATCGGGTTCCATTTTGGAAAATGTGCACTAAGCTTAAGCAAGACTTTTGGAAAACTTGGTCTCAAAGTTATTTGACCCAGCTACAAAGCCGCCCCAAATGGAAATACCAGCAAACTAATTTAAAGGAAGGTGATTTGGTAATTGTAAAGAATATGAACACCTCTCCATTAAATTGGCCAATGGCTCGTATAGTAAAAACGTTCCCTGGTAGGGACGGATTAGTAAGGGTAGCTGATGTTAAGATTAATAATAAGATATTTCGTAGAGCCATAACTAAATTATGTCCTTTACCTGTAATGTAGTATTAATAACTTGTCTTATGTTTAGGTTTCTATTGGCGGGTCCACTCTTTACCTGTATGTAATATTGCCTGGCCCCAACTATGTTTAATACAAAACATATAGAGTGTAAACTTAGCTTAAGTATTTTTAGTATATAGCAACACATTTGTAGTTGCCTTAAAAATTTATATGGCAACTCTCTCTCTTCCTTCTCGATCCGAACTAACCGGCACGTCCCGCGATCACTGTATTTTTATTTAATTCAAAACTTCAATAAAAGTTACTTAAAACATAAAAGCGCATTTTGTATTCTCCACTATGTAATAGTAAACGAGCAGACGACCCGCCCCGGCTTCGCGCGGGTAGTTCAAGTAATTTACACAAAACCTTTACAAATTATACACTTGAACCTTCCTCAAGAGAGTCCGACTCGCACTTGGCCAAGCCTTGGCCGGCCGGTTTTATTTAGAAACAGGAACAAGTGCGAACCTAATTATGATGAACAAACTTCTCCCAGACACCGCAGCTGCCTCTGAAGACGCGCGTGTGGGCGGGCGCCGGCGCCGGCACGCCGCGCCGCGCCGCGCCCGCGCTGGCCGCTGCGCCCGCGCGGGCCGACTCGCCCTCACTGATACGTAAGTGTTAGTGTAAGGCCTGAGTGGACGCTCGAAGCGGAGCGTTCGGCGGGGCGTGCAGCGTGGCGTCGAGCTCTCAAGGGATTTGAGCAGCGTGCACTAAGGCCGCTCCTATACGCTTGCATTTGTTTAACATGCACGCCGCACGCCCCGCCCCGCTACACGCCCAACTCGAGCGTCCACTCAGGCTTTACACTTATACACTACACTTCTGTAGTGATTAGAGTAATGACGGCGAACTTGCCAAAGCGGGAAGTCATTTCCATTTTTTTGCCATAATTTACTTATTAATTGTTTCGTCCCGAAATGCTATAAATTGAGACTGCCGCTTGTCGATAAACCTTAAAATTAAAAGATTGGGATTGCGTCGGGGCCCTCCCCGTGACAACATTATGATCGATCGAGCCCCTTTTTGACATAGTTTATATGTCAACACAGTATGTAGGTATGTTAGTGATGGGCAGAGCCCGGAATTTCCGCGGCAAAACAAAAGACTCGCTAGCGTTTCTACATAATTTTGTACAAACCTCACGTACATTTTCTTATAAAATATTTCGGTGGACCGTGTTTTAAACTCTAGCAAGATTGCGACAGCCTTTTGTTTTGCCGCGAAAATTCCGAGCTCTGGAATAGGTGTCTATTGTTGCACCTGTGAACGGGTTCCAGCAGGCGTTCTACATGACATAAAAGCTCTCCAAGGGGCCTCTACGTATTGGATCTGTGTCCCCATGCAAGCCTATCAAAAAACCGTGATTATAGGCCCGTGATATCGAAGGAGACACAAATAAATAATAATAAAAGACGTTTATTCAAAGAGTTTTAACATAGGTACTTATGTACCTATAGTGTTAGTTTGTAAGCATTATTATGTACTTTTATTATTAAAAGTACATAATAATGCTTACAAACTAATTGAAAGGGAAGGTGGCTCAGCTAATGTCAGTGCCAAAAGACTACGGGGCACAGAGGCCCTAAAGACTTCCAGCAACGGACGCTGTTATTCTGCCACCGCCGTATTTATATCTAGCTAAGGACAGTAGAAACATTTACACTATTACACATAGGACAGGATAGCAAAACCGAACAATGCGCAGTGGATAAAAAAGTGCTAACTTAATTAAAATTAAATATCTATAGACGTCACTCAACCAAAAGTGTACGCTAATTCCTTTTGGAGGTCCAGTAAATAAGCCTTGCAACGTAGTTTGAAAACCGCCAGGGACTTACTGTTAGCTACTGATGGTGGCGGCAAATTGTTCCAGCATTTAGACGCAGCATAGCGAAAACTGCCTCTAAATGACTGAAGCCGGAGCAGGGGAAGGGAGATACGCTCTTGTTGCTCACGCAACAAGAACGAAGCGCAACACTGAAAGCTCGTTTCAGTGTCGGTTACGAAGTAAGTTAATTGTTAAGACGTCCAACCTTTTTATTATTGCTTAAGAAAACCCCTCTCAATGATTGTTATTATTACAGAGGAGAGTCCCGGCAGCATCAGCGTGGAGGGCCGCTCCACCGGGCGGGCGCTGCGCCGCATGCTGCTGCTGTCGTACATCCCGTGCGGGCTGTGGGCGCGGCTGTGCGCGCGCGTGCTGGCCGACCCGGCCGTGGCCGCCGCCGCGCAGATGCTGTACAAACTACCCGCGGACGTGAGTCATGCTGTAGCGTGTAGCCATGGTGCTGCTGTCGTACATCCCGTGCGGGCTGTGGGCGCGGCTGTGCGCGCGCGTGCTGGCCGACCCGGCCGTGGCCGCCGCCGCGCAGATGCTGTACAAACTACCCGCGGACGTGAGTCATGCTGTAGCGTGTAGCCATGGTGCTGCTGTCGTACATCCCGTGCGGGCTGTGGGCGCGGCTGTGCGCGCGCGTGCTGGCCGACCCGGCCGTGGCCGCCGCCGCGCAGATGCTGTACAAACTACCCGCGGACGTGAGTCATGCTGTAGCGTGTAGCCATGGTGCTGCTGTCGTACATCCCGTGCGGGCTGTGGGCGCGGCTGTGCGCGCGCGTGCTGGCCGACCCGGCCGTGGCCGCCGCCGCGCAGATGCTGTACAAACTACCCGCGGACGTGAGTCATGCTGTAGCGTGTAGCCATGGTGCTGCTGTCGTACATCCCGTGCGGGCTGTGGGCGCGGCTGTGCGCGCGCGTGCTGGCCGACCCGGCCGTGGCCGCCGCCGCGCAGATGCTGTACAAACTACCCGCGGACGTGAGTCATGCTGTAGCGTGTAGCCATGGTGCTGCTGTCGTACATCCCGTGCGGGCTGTGGGCGCGGCTGTGCGCGCGCGTGCTGGCCGACCCGGCCGTGGCCGCCGCCGCGCAGATGCTGTACAAACTACCCGCGGACGTGAGTCATGCTGTAGCGTGTAGCCATGGTGCTGCTGTCGTACATCCCGTGCGGGCTGTGGGCGCGGCTGTGCGCGCGCGTGCTGGCCGACCCGGCCGTGGCCGCCGCCGCGCAGATGCTGTACAAACTACCCGCGGACGTGAGTCATGCTGTAGCGTGTAGCCATGGTGCTGCTGTCGTACATCCCGTGCGGGCTGTGGGCGCGGCTGTGCGCGCGCGTGCTGGCCGACCCGGCCGTGGCCGCCGCCGCGCAGATGCTGTACAAACTACCCGCGGACGTGAGTCATGCTGTAGCGTGTAGCCATGGTGCTGCTGTCGTACATCCCGTGCGGGCTGTGGGCGCGGCTGTGCGCGCGCGTGCTGGCCGACCCGGCCGTGGCCGCCGCCGCGCAGATGCTGTACAAACTACCCGCGGACGTGAGTCATGCTGTAGCGTGTAGCCATGGTGCTGCTGTCGTACATCCCGTGCGGGCTGTGGGCGCGGCTGTGCGCGCGCGTGCTGGCCGACCCGGCCGTGGCCGCCGCCGCGCAGATGCTGTACAAACTACCCGCGGACGTGAGTCATGCTGTAGCGTGTAGCCATGGTGCTGCTGTCGTACATCCCGTGCGGGCTGTGGGCGCGGCTGTGCGCGCGCGTGCTGGCCGACCCGGCCGTGGCCGCCGCCGCGCAGATGCTGTACAAACTACCCGCGGACGTGAGTCATGCTGTAGCGTGTAGCCATGGTGCTGCTGTCGTACATCCCGTGCGGGCTGTGGGCGTATTATATTATTTTCATGTGATTTCCTGCTTGCATTAATTATTATTATTGTTTTCGTTATGACTTTGCTGATTAAATTAAATTTTGCATGCCAACTACTGGTGAAATGCGTGCTTCACTTATAATTGTTGGCCACCTATTGTATTATGTTTTAAGCAAAATCATAGAGAAAAAAATACATAGAGTGCTCACTCCATACATCAGTTTTAGTACCAAAAAGACTATTAGCATCTAGCATCGAGTAGCGGAACTATCAGTACTGCTACTTGCCAATAGATGTAGCACCGACCGGAAAGTCTTATGCTGTTGAGATAAGACTTTCCGGTCGGTGCTACATCTATTGTCAAGTAGCAGTACTGATAGTTCCGCTATTCGATGTTAGATGTAGACACCATTGATATAGTATAAAGAACTGGATACCCAATCAGCCGCCAAAAATGGCCCCACAAAGGTGATGTCAAAACAGATCATGCATTACTTTTTCGTTTAGTCTTGTTTGAAACGCTCAAATGTGAAGTTGTCAACAATTACGAAATGTGCCGTTAAAATATGTAAAAATAACAATGATAAAGCAAGGAAAAAGGATGGAATGTATTTCTTTCGGTTAGTTCTTTGGATAGCATTACATAATTTATGTAATCTGGTGGTAATTTTATGGTTTTGAATAAATTAATTTGTTAGTACCAAAGAAGGGATGTCAAGGAACAAAATTCTAATGAGTCGATGTGAGGTCAATATTTTTTTTTATTTTTATATGGAATTCATAAGAAATAATATTATGTTTAAATTGAAGATTTCCAAGAAAACCTATGCGACGTGCAAAGTGGACTGCTATTTAATTATAGCAAGAGATAGGGGTGATACAGTTTTAAACAAGGCAAAACGGCACTTGTGTGTTTGGCCCATTTCCCTGTTTCCGACATATACACCACCAATAAGGGCTTATATCGACTAACTGTAAATGCTAAACCTGTCGGAACACAGTGACAACCACAGGATTTTTTTTATAAAGTATAGGTAGACTTTATAAAAAAAATCCAATCAGTATCTAAATTTCCCCGTGCACCCGTGCTATGAGTAAATGTAGATCTTAAATACACAGTTATTTAATAAGTAGAATTTATTTCAAGGAAATTAGTATTTAAAGACGTATACTTACGAATTAAAAATTAAATTTGTTTGAATTTGAACCACGAATTAATTTTATTTGTGCTCCCGATTAAATTAAATTTGTTTTATTTATTACTTCAATTGGTTTTCCTGTACAGTAATACATATTAAAGTGTACCAAAGTGACTCCATTCGTTCATTATTCTCGTTTGACGTTGTTTGACGTAAATACGTTACGTTTAGTGCCATCGGACTAAATTTTTTAACAGTGTTGGTACTTATGTTTGCAAATTTGACACTTAATGCTTACGACATTAAGCTCTTTTCTGTACGAAACATTTATCTTGACTCAAAATTTACGTAAGCGTTTTTATCATCAATGCAAATGGTGCGAAACGTCAATGGGATCCACATTTCTTGACGTTTTTGTTCTGCTTTGTGTGTCTATTTCTTTTATATTAAGTCAGTGGTAGACACTGAAATTAATAGTCTGAACTGATGTATGGAGTGAGCACTCTTGTCTTACTATATTTCTCTATGGCAAAATTAAATATGTATGATTTACTAGCGACCCGCCCCGGCTTCGCACGGGTTAACAAATTATGCACAAACCTTCCTCTTGAATCACTCTATCTATTAAAAAAAACCGCAACAAAATCCGTTGCGTAGTTTTAAAGATCTAAGCATACATACATACAGACAGACAGCGGGAAGCGACTTTGTAAACCCCATTTGCTGCAATATTAAAATCCTTTATTATTTAAAAACCAAAATATTACGTGTTTTTATCTTACCTTATCAAACCTTTTTTTTTTAGATGGAAGTGGATGCGACAACCACAAAGGCGTTAGAGCCGAACTGGGCGTGGAAACTTTGGCGGTCAGGTCTCCAGCTTTCCTGGGGGTCTCTGGTCGCTCTGGAGGTGCGAGAGCGAGAGGCGAGACACGACCCGCTGCTGGGAGACCATCCTGAGAGCGACAGTGGGAGGGACCTGAGGTACGTACGTCCATACAGACTGACCAATACATTGACGTATAATATCTAAGGATGGGCTAATGGGCCACTAAAAATGGTACTAGTTCAGCGGTGCTACTCACGAATTCCAGCCAATCGTGCAGTCTAACGCGACTAGTTGCGACCAATAGCGCGCGTAATGCGAACTCGTCAACCAATCGCGCGCGTGATGTGAACTCATTAACCAATCGCGTTGTAGCGGTTTCACACCTGTACTGGCCCCTGTCATGCCTCATTATTATTGCCCGTAACGCCAGTCCCTAGATATCTATGTCAGTATGGCCCAATAGTAGAGAATACTGGGCTTGATACTGAGCTGGACTGCAGCTTCCTTGGTTGTATTAGCTGTGGATGTAAATTTTTAGTAAATGAAATAAATGTGATATACTAAGAAAAAGTGACCCAGGCCTCCAGTGCCTACTAGAAGTACTACAACTACCTACGACTTGAAATAAAAACAAATTAAAATATTATCTGAAAATGATTTAACCTTTTGAACGCCACAGACGGCAATTGACGTCAACGCAAAATCGTGACAACGACGCCAAAGACGGCATTTGCCGTCGATGGTTTTTTTGATGAAAATCTACTGAAAAACACCCCACTTTTAGGTTGGCATTATTTATTCAAAACTAAATTTTACCCCCGTGGCGTCATTGGCACGGCAAATTGATGCGCCGTTTGGCGTTCAAAAGGTTAATTTGTTCTAATACGTATACATTTTTACATACATACATATAATCACGACTATTTCCCGGAGGCAGAGACCACGGATTTCCACTTGCTACGATCCTGACATACCTCTTTCGCTTCCGTTACTTTCATAACATTCCTCATACACGCTCGCCGGTTTAGGGTGCTCTTGACCTGGCCTTTCTTCAGGATTTCCCCGATCTGATCAGAGAAAGTCCGCCCCTTCCAACTCCCTAATAAATTTTTAGTTTTTAGCAATAATATTTAGATGTCATTTTTTATGAAATAATTTGATTCGTGCCTCAGTTTTAGGGCTCATTTAGACGGTGCGAGAACTCGCATGCGAGTTTGATTAAATTGCGTCGTTTGATCGGTCGGCTGAATTGATGTAACCTCAATGGTCCGCAATGTAACTAAAATCGTATACGAGTTCGCGCGCCGTCTAAATGAGCCCTTATTGTGTCACGCGTTCTTGTTTAGACAATATTCATTATACGCAGGTTCAGGGTGAAACAGGAAGGTGCGTGGTGTTCCCTGGAGGTTGCGCGCTCGCCCAGCATAGAGGTCACGTTGCCGGCGCGAGTGTGCGTGGCGCGCCGCACTGACGGCCTGCCCCTGGCCGGGTACCAGGTGAGCGGGGCGTGTGGGGCTGGGCCGGGCTGGGCAGGGCTGGGCAGGGCTGGGCAGGGCTGGCGGGGGCTCGCGAGACCAACAGGAAGGCGCGAGGTGTACCCTGGAGGTGGCGCGCTCGCCCAGCATAGAGGTCACGTTGCCGGCGCGAGTGTGCGTGGCGCGCCGCACTGACGGCCTGCCCCTGGCCGGGTACCAGGTGAGCGGGGCGTGTGGGGCTGGGCCGGGCTGGGCAGGGCTGGGCAGGGCTGGGCAGGGCTGGCGGGGGCTCGCGAGACCAACAGGAAGGCGCGAGGTGTACCCTGGAGGTGGCGCGCTCGCCCAGCATAGAGGTCACGTTGCCGGCGCGAGTGTGCGTGGCGCGCCGCACTGACGGCCTGCCCCTGGCCGGGTACCAGGTGAGCGGGGCGTGTGGGGCTGGGCCGGGCTGGGCAGGGCTGGGCAGGGCTGGGCAGGGCTGGGCAGGGCTGGCGGGGGCTCGCGAGACCAACAGGAAGGCGCGAGGTGTACCCTGGAGGTGGCGCGCTCGCCCAGCATAGAGGTCACGTTGCCGGCGCGAGTGTGCGTGGCGCGCCGCACTGACGGCCTGCCCCTGGCCGGGTACCAGGTGAGCGGGGCGTGTGGGGCTGGGCCGGGCTGGGCAGGGCTGGGCAGGGCTGGGCAGGGCTGGCGGGGGCTCGCGAGACCAACAGGAAGGCGCGAGGTGTACCCTGGAGGTGGCGCGCTCGCCCAGCATAGAGGTCACGTTGCCGGCGCGAGTGTGCGTGGCGCGCCGCACTGACGGCCTGCCCCTGGCCGGGTACCAGGTGAGCGGGGCGTGTGGGGCTGGGCCGGGCTGGGCAGGGCTGGGCAGGGCTGGCGGGGGCTCGCGAGACCAACAGGAAGGCGCGAGGTGTACCCTGGAGGTGGCGCGCTCGCCCAGCATAGAGGTCACGTTGCCGGCGCGAGTGTGCGTGGCGCGCCGCACTGACGGCCTGCCCCTGGCCGGGTACCAGGTGAGCGGGGCGTGTGGGGCTGGGCCGGGCTGGGCAGGGCTGGGCAGGGCTGGGCAGGGCTGGCGGGGGCTCGCGAGACCAACAGGAAGGCGCGAGGTGTACCCTGGAGGTGGCGCGCTCGCCCAGCATAGAGGTCACGTTGCCGGCGCGAGTGTGCGTGGCGCGCCGCACTGACGGCCTGCCCCTGGCCGGGTACCAGGTGAGCGGGGCGTGTGGGGCTGGGCCGGGCTGGGCAGGGCTGGGCAGGGCTGGGCAGGGCTGGCGGGGGCTCGCGAGACCAACAGGAAGGCGCGAGGTGTACCCTGGAGGTGGCGCGCTCGCCCAGCATAGAGGTCACGTTGCCGGCGCGAGTGTGCGTGGCGCGCCGCACTGACGGCCTGCCCCTGGCCGGGTACCAGGTGAGCGGGGCGTGTGGGGCTGGGCCGGGCTGGGCAGGGCTGGGCAGGGCTGGGCAGGGCTGGGCAGGGCTGGCGGGGGCTCGCGAGACCAACAGGAAGGCGCGAGGTGTACCCTGGAGGTGGCGCGCTCGCCCAGCATAGAGGTCACGTTGCCGGCGCGAGTGTGCGTGGCGCGCCGCACTGACGGCCTGCCCCTGGCCGGGTACCAGGTGAGCGGGGCGTGTGGGGCTGGGCCGGGCTGGGCAGGGCTGGGCAGGGCTGGGCAGGGCTGGCGGGGGCTCGCGAGACCAACAGGAAGGCGCGAGGTGTACCCTGGAGGTGGCGCGCTCGCCCAGCATAGAGGTCACGTTGCCGGCGCGAGTGTGCGTGGCGCGCCGCACTGACGGCCTGCCCCTGGCCGGGTACCAGGTGAGCGGGGCGTGTGGGGCTGGGCCGGGCTGGGCAGGGCTGGGCAGGGCTGGGCAGGGCTGGCGGGGGCTCGCGAGACCAACAGGAAGGCGCGAGGTGTACCCTGGAGGTGGCGCGCTCGCCCAGCATAGAGGTCACGTTGCCGGCGCGAGTGTGCGTGGCGCGCCGCACTGACGGCCTGCCCCTGGCCGGGTACCAGGTGAGCGGGGCGTGTGGGGCTGGACCGGGCTGGGCAGGGCTGGGCAGGGTAGGGCAGGGCAGGGCTGGGCAGGGCAGGGCAGGGCTGGGCAGGGCTGGCGGGGGCTCCCGAGACCAACAGCTCACAGACCCACTAACCTTGTCTAAAAATTATAATAAAAACCATAAAAATCGCCAGTTCACTTAAAATACCAATTCATTATTACAAATCACTGTTTTCAAACAATGGGTAGCGGATTAATGGCCGCTACTGTTGGGTTATCTAATGCAACAAAAAACACATTGTTTAAAAAAACGGCCACGTGCGAGTCGGACTCACGCACGAAGGATTCCGTACCATTACGCAAAAACGGCAAAAATCACGTTTGATGCTTCAATATTTATTATATGCTGTTTTTAGTTTTTGTTGTAATAGCGGCAACAGAAGTACATCATCTGTAAAAATTTCAACTGCCTAGCTATCACGGTTCATAAGATACAGCTTGGTGACAGACAGACGGACAGCGAAACCTTATTAATAGGTCCCGTTTTTACCCTTTGGGTACGGAACCCTAAAAAATACGAACCAAAAACGAATTTGTAAAAAAATCCCTTGACAACATTTTTTTCTACTGATCTTAGTTCATTCCTTTATATTTGAAGGTCCTTATCAATCCTATTATAAATTGTATTGTTACCGTATTAAATTGTATTGTGGTGTTGTGTTGTCACCGTAAAATTATTAACACTCGTCCAGTTTATAATCTCGCCAGTTAAATTATAAACTGACGGTAGGGAGATTATAAACTAACCTATACGTATAACCTAACGTTCGATTGTAAACTAACGGTTTCACAATATTACGGTGTCATACAGATGTCAATCACAATAGAAAAATCAACTATGGTCAACTGTAGTCAACGTGGTGAAGTGGGATCGGTTTAGGAGAGAGGGTGGTTTATGAGTGATACACGCAACGGTTGGACATCAATTGTATTTTGTAATAAAATGTGCGTGCTTATATTGGAAAGCATTTCCTTTGTTCTCTGCACGAGGTCTACATAGTTATAATTAAACATATATATATATATTTATACAGTCAGCAACCCTATTGGACTTAAAATTATGTGCTTATTGTTTCTTTTTTCTTTTTCCTTTTGTTTTATTTTGTTACTGTGTTTAGCGACAATAAATGACTTTTTATTTTATTTTATTTTTTTTTAAAGTACAAGGTTGAAGGAAATGTAGTATTATTTTAATGTTTGCAATATCGGATTACATGGTATCATATTACATTCGAAAATGAACAATTAATTTATTAAATCGATTCGCGGTGGGTGGCATCAGCTGTGTGTGAGTCACTCCATGCTACAGTGGGACTCGAACCCGGGGTCCCTTTGTATTTATGAAACCGTTTTTATTTTCAGAGCATAAGCCTGGAACCTAACATGGAGGCGCTGGCGCGGCTGCTGGCCGTGCTGTCGGACCACGTAGATCTACTGTTAGAAGACTGGTATCCCTCGCTTGGTGAGTTTACTTACAATTGACAAATTCGACAGTATTTTGTGTTACCGGTTTTGACCACGACGGCGCGTGTGGCTCGCGTAGCCGATCTTATTAGCAAAGGCCCGTGCACACGACGGGCAGGTAAGGACACCATTGCTATAGTTATACCTAATACCCGCCGGTGGTCGGGCTTTCAGCTCATCGCGTCTGATATCTAGTTCCATAAGTCGACGGGATTCAAAGTCATCTGTTTGTTTAATGACAAAATATCTCCATACGCCGGTCGGCCGCCTGCTTCCGGATCAATTTTTTTTCATGTTTGACGATCCTTTTATGAAATTCTTAAATTTGTGTTAAATTTGATTTGTATAATAATCCAATATTATTATGGAATAATAACATCAATAAATTGCTCTGATAATTAGCTTAAGATAATTTATAAGTATCTTACGATTCATAAGTGCTTGTTGCTAGGCCTACATGAATAAAGTATATTTTGACTTGACTTGACTTGATCCCATTGACATAATGATTGAAAGTCATAATGTAATGATTGTCAGATTATGATTAGTCATAATTCTGAAACCGTTAACTTTTCAGGAATTTCCTAAAGTTATCCTATAGATAGGTTAGGTTAGGTTTGTTTTATGGCAATCCTGAAAAGTTACGCGTTTCTGAGAAAAACCAAATGATGACTAACGAAAATGCGGACAAACAATACATTATGACTTAAAACTTTATGGGAAACAATAGAGACGCGCCTGCCTCTCCCACAGAAATGGGTCAATGTTTCATGAGTTACATTATCAATCATCAGTCACATTATAGAATTAAATTACACACGACAACATATTTTAAATTTAAACAGCGCATCACACAGTAAACACAAACGTAGTATTTTTCCTACAACACTTAAAATTTGTTTGATTGCTTGTAAACGGCGATGACGGATGGATATTGAATTAATTCTCACTTCGTGCAGGTACTCGTTTCGTGCACACCTCGGAGGGGCGATGCCTTATAACGCGCGTAGTGCCGTGCGCACAATGCCTCGCGGCCTGGGAGGACGAAGCTGACCGACCCGAACATTTAGCGCAGGTAACTATTACTACAGCTAACTATACTATACTATATGTATCGGTCTTCGCTTCACTCGAGCTAAACAAAGTGAGCTCTAGTTATTTATTCAATCTACTATTTGCCATGTGTTAGTTTCTTAATGATTTCAGTTCCTGATGACCAACAAAATGACACGTAACTCGTATACGGTTTTAGTTACATTTGCGGACCATTTGAGGTTACATTAATTCAGCCGACCCTTAGAGGATATAACCAAACGGAGACGCCTTGTCTGTAATTTTCTGTACAAAACAGTCTGCCGATTTTTGCGGGGGCACGTCAAATGTATCCGTAACGTCAAAATAGCCATGTCAGATAAACGTCAGTCCATACATTGTGTAAGACCATTGGCCGCCTATTTTCGACAGAGGGGAACGCCTGTTAATGTTTTCTCCGTTTGATTATAACCCCTAAGAGCTGACCGATCAAATGACGCAATGTAATGAAACTCGCATGCGAGTTCACGCACCGTCTAAATGAGCCCTGAGTGTAAGGCCTGAGTGGACGCTCGAGTTGGGCGTGCAGCGGGGCGGGGCGTGCGGCGTGCATGTTAAACAAATGCAAACGTATAGGAGCGGCCTTAGTGCACGCTGCTCACATCACGCGGACGCCACGCTGCACGCCCCGCCGAACGCTCCGCTCCGAGCGTCCACTCAGGCCTTACACTTATGGTTTGATTGGTCGGCAGGCGCTGCAGCGGGCGGGGTTGGGGGAGGGGCGGGGGCGCGGCTCGCGGGACTCGCGCGCCTCCGACCGGGACAGCGGCGTCGGCGCAGACTCCGCCGGTAACTAACGACTAACTTGATGTAACTAACTACCCTACACTCTGACACTCAAACAATTCCAACTATTACGACTCCGTTTCCAATTTCAGAGCAAAGATTAAATCACTCAAACCGAAGAGTTGTTGATTGTGGATAACTATAGTAAAATGTAAGAAAAAACCGGCCAAGTGCGAGTCGGACTCGCGTTCTAAGATACATTAAATTAAATTAAAATTTATTTCAGGCAAGACCCATATGTGTTAGTATACATTATTAATCAAATTCGGTTAGAACCTAGTCGGTTACTAAGTTCTGTCGGTTATTAAGTCCGACTCGCGCTTGACTGCACTTTTCTAATAGGTTTTTCCTGACATCTGTAGGTAAAGAACTATTTTGTGTATTTTTTTCAAAATTTTAGACCCAGTAGTTTCGGAGATAAGGGGGGGGGATGGTCATTTTTTCCCTATTTTCTTGAATAACTGCTAAACTATTAATGCTAAAATTATTTAAAAAATATATTTGAGATTCTTACAATGAGCTCTTTCATTTGATTTGTAACACGATATAGTTTGAAACACTTTATTTTTAAATTTTCTTATTTACCCCCCAAAAATTGCTTCCATATTTAAAATTCATTTATTTACGTTACACGTCCATCTTTGGGTCACAAACTTACATATGTGTGTCAAATTTCAACTTAATTGGTCCAGTAGTTTCGGAGATAATAGGCTGTGACAGACGGACGGACAGACAGACGCACGAGTGATCCTATTAGGGTTCCGTTTTTTCCTTTTGAGGTACGGAACCCTAAAAATTATCCAGAGTGTATCTGAACTTGATAGAAAAATTTGATGGCATTGTGCTATGTATTGTTGGTAACTTCATAATGTACCGCCAGTCCACCATCCATGTACAATGTACATTATCTGCCAAATAAGATTAAAGCTCATTTTATTCTCATTCAAAATTTAACAATACACTTATTATCAGAACTTTAACTAACACAATAGGGATTGTTTTAATTCTTATTTTTATTTTATTTTATTAGCGTCATCTCGCATCGGTTCAGTGGAAGGCACGCTCAGCGCCCGCGAGGAGACCGTCTCCGAGGTCCACGGCTGGACCGTGGAGCAGTGCCTGCTGGCGGCGTGCACTGCACATAGCCTCGTGTGCCCCACACACGGGGGCGTACCGCTGCAGCGAGTAGCGCCCGACGCGGTAAGAGACGTGTGTGACAGAGACAACTCATGAGATGGAAGGAAAGAGAAGGGGCCGCAGTCCAACGCGATGGTCCGATCAGGTTAGCAAATCCGTGATGCCCTAGAAGTCGCAAGGGCTCGGATAGGCTGGAAAGCTGCGATCCGGAATCATTTGCTCCACGTAGGTCACGAACCTCAGCCCTGAGGAGAACGAAGCAAGGAGGATTGAGTCCCACTGCTGGGCAAAGGCCTCCCATGTCTTCCGCCACTCGTCACGGCTATGTGCATGCTCCCGCCACTCGCCACAGAATGAGTCATTTGCCTGCCTCTGCCTGTAGTCCCCTAGTGTTAAGGATAGAATCTAATGGCTCCTGCCTGTTTCGGGTTTTAACCTCCTAGGGCCCAAAGTCCTACCTATAGTACCTATTCAGTTGGATGTAATTTTGTTATAACGGTAAATCGGGAGGACTGAGTCAAACACACGTATGGATAGTGTGACAGCTATTTATTGACTAATTAGGCGCGGGCGCAGCCGCGCGTTATATCTAAAGTGCTTACGTTTACTACATTCAAACCATGTTCAATTGGAACAGAGTCGCTTTTGCTTTGTTTCGTTCAATTTTGAAACAACGCAAAATCTACTCTATTTCGTACAGTTTAGGTTCAAATTTCAGTGGCAAACGTTCGACGTTTCGTTTACTTGTATGGCTGGGCCTTATATTAGGTGGTTAATTTTATTTTTATTTTATTTATTATTTATTTATATGTGCCTAGAGTGTCCCACTGCTGGGCAAAGGCCTCCCTCCTCCCTCTCCACGTATCCCGGTCTTGACCCGTCTCCCACCAGCTCCTGTCAAAGGCGTCGAGATCATCTCGCCAACGCCGTCGAGGTTTGCCGCGACCTCGAGTTCGATTTTGTGTGTAATTTTATTAATTTTTAGGGTTCCGTAGCCAAATGGCAAAAAACGGAACCCTTATAGATTCGTCATGTCTGTCTGTCTGTCTGTCCGTCTGTCCGTCCGTCCGTATGTCACAGCCACTTTTCTCCGAAACTATAAGAACTATACTGTTGAAACTTGGTAAGTAGATGTATTCTGTGAACCGCATTAAGATTTTCACACAAAAATAGAAAAAAAACAAAAAATTTTTGGGGTTTCCCATACTTCGAACTGAAACTCAAAAAATTTTTTTTTCATCAAACCCATACGTGTGGGGTATCTATCTATGGATAGGTCTTCAAAAATGATATTGAGGTTTCTAATACCAACCATTACCATTTAGCGCAACCTCTCATTTTGTGTTCTCTTTTGTTAGTTTTTAAGTTTGTTATTGTGCTAATAAATGCTTTTTCTTTCTTTCTTTCTTTCTTTAATATCATTTTTTTTCTAAACTGAATAGTTTGCGCGAGAGACACTTTCAAAGTGGTAAAATGTGTGTGTGTGTGTCCCCCCCCCCTGTAACTTCTAAAATAAGAGAATGATAAAACTAAAAAAAATATATGATGTACATTACCATGTAAACTTCCACCGAAAATTGGTTTGAACGAGATCTAGTAAGTAGTTTTTTTTAATACGTCATAAATCGCCTAAATACGGAACCCTTCATGGGCGAGTCGGACTCGCACTTGGCCGCTTTTTTAATTTTTTTTTTCTGTCAGCTGCTCCTCGACGTGGAGGAAGGGCAGCGCGCGCGCTGGGAGCACATCGTGCTGGAGTCTGTGGCCGGCCGCGGCGCCTTCGGCACCGTCATGGCGGCCGTGTGGAGGCCCCCGGGGCTGCAGGCTAGAAAAGTCGCTGTTAAGGCGCTACAGCCCGTGCCGCCGCCGAGAGCGCAACATCATCATGCTTACAAGGTGTGTGTTCACACCGTCATGTCTTATGATGCCTCACTCTATAGTTCGTTTTTTTAGCATTAGAAAAAAGGTAAACAATCTTGATGTGTGTTTTTAATTGGAAAACATGTTTTAAAAAGAAGTCACGGCAAATATGTAACAATTATGAATCTAATACGATCATTTACGAGTATGTTCTTCCGCTTTCATAAGTATAAGTTACTGATTTTTAAAAAGCGTTTTTCAATTAAAAGACATCTCGAGATCGCTTATCTTCTTTCTAATGCTAAAAAAAACGAACTATAGTGTATGTGAAGCACGCAGTACTCAGAGAGTCAGTCGCCCCGTCGCGGAGCTTTCGGTCATGGGCGTCGTGTGGAGACAAGAGGCGGTCAAAGCGCTGCAGCCGGTCCCACCGCCGAGAGCGCAACATCATCACGCTTACAAGGTGTGTGTTCATACAATACAAATACTCTTTATTGCACACCTCAATAAAAGAAGACAATACAAATAAAACAGAGGTAAACAACAGGCGGTCTTATCGCTAAAAAGCGATCTCTTCCAGACAACCTTTGGGTAGCGGAAATTAATAAATTTACATATGTCAATAGGTGTTGCAAATGCAATGAAAGAAACCTATCACTAAATACATCGAAAACAGACAAATTACCATGCAAATAAAAATAAACAAAATAAAAATACATACTGTCATGTCTTATGATGCCTCACTCTAGTGTATGTGAAGCACATACTCAGAGAGTCAGTCGCCGGACGCGAAGCTTTCGGTCATGGGCGCCGTGTGGAGACAAGAGGCGGTCAAAGCCCACTGTCCCACCGCCGAGAGCGCAACATCATCATGCTAACAAGGTAAGAATCGTCATTGCATACATTTTATACGGGTCTTGAGTACTTTGGACACGCCCGACTTGCAAGACCTACTTTAATGACGATCCTCTCATTGTGACTTTAATTATTTTTTAAATATTTGTTTTTAATTTATTGTGATTCTATTGACATACGATTTGTAATTTAATACCTAAATTTTGAATGAAATTTTGATTGTGACTGTTATTCTTCATACTTATTCAATTATTTCGTAATGTAAAAAAACTGACAATCACAATATAAATCCCTGACAATCTACCATGTGTAATTTTAAGTGAAATTGTATATTGTGAGATAAATAAATCATATCATATCATATCATACAACAGGTCTGTGGAATCGCTGGTACAGTTAGCAGCAGAAGTTGCTAAACGGGGGAGGTGTCCCAAAGTTTTAAACAAGGCTTAACACTTTGGTGACAGGTGGCGCTAGCCAGATGGGAGCGTTCGCCGACAGCGGGCGCGTGCCGCGCGTACTGCGGGCTGCGGCAGGAGCTGGGCGTGCTGCGCGTGCTGCGCCACCCGCACGTGCTGCGCCTGCGCGCCGTGTGCGCCGCGCCGCTCGCGCTGCTGCTCGAGAGGGCGCCACAGGTAACCTTACCCACCGTTACAGGGGCCCAGCCAAAAACAATTGGAACAGCCGAAACAAAGAAAATTAAAAGGGGCCCACTGATTGACAGTCGGAACTGTCAACTTTTTGTTCTAACTGACAGGCCGATACCGTCCGGCGGACTCTTAACCTGTCGAATCCCACGATATGACGTCACCATAAGCGTTCTGGCTCATATATGAGCCGTGGGAGCTGACAGATTAATCATTGGGCCCCTTAAGAAGACATAGAGTGCTCACTCCATACATCAGTTTTATTACCAAATAGTATCTTTTCAAGCAATGGCGCCATATTTTGGCCTACTGTCAAGTTGATGCCGTTATTTTTTAATATTTATCAAATTGACACATATCAGTGAAAGAATAAGGATCAAAGTCAAACGGCGTTCTAACAGTTTTAATCTTCTGTCGAAAGATGGCAGTAATTTCACGCATTTTTCTACTGAAGAAAGAAAAAAAATACATTTATTTAACGCCACAACATATTACATATAGAAAAGACATACAGGCATAAAAAAACATTGGATGCTAAAATAGGACTCAGTATAATGCCGCGGCAATCCGTGGCGCTGGTTTTCAGTTGGGACCTGACTGAAAACTGTGAGGCGACACATACGCAAACGACACACTAAAAAAACTACTGACAGGGTGGGTTTGCTAGAATATTCGTGTTATATTTCTTATTCCCTTTTTTAGGGTTCCGTACCTCAAAAGGAAAAATACCTTTATAGGATCACTCGTGCGTCTGTCTGTCCGTCTGTCACAGCCTATTTTCTCCGAAACTACTGGACCAATTCAGTTGAAATTTGGCACACATATGTAAGTTTGTGACCCAAAGACGGGCGTGTAACGTAAATAAATGTATTTTTAATACGGAGGCTATTTTTAGGGGGATAATGAGAAAATTAAAAAATAAAGTTTCACAAACACATATCGTTTCGTGTTACATATCAAATGAAAGAGCTCATTGTAAGAATCTCAAATATATTTTTTTAATAATTTTAGGATTTATAGTTTAGCAATTATTCAAAAAATAGGCAAAAAATTACCATCCCCCCCCCCCTCTTTATCTCCGAAACTACCAAGTCTACAATTTTGAGAAAAATACACAAAATAGTTCTTTACCTATACATGACAGGAAAACCTATTAGAAATGTGCAGTCAAGCGTTTGTCGGACTTAATGTACGGAACGCGAGTCCGACTCGCACTTGACCTTATTTTTTTTGTTGTCAGGGTGCGCTCGACAACATCCTGCGCGCGTACGGCGGCATGGGCGCGCGGGTCGGCGCGCGCGCCGCTCGCGCGCTCGCGCTGCAGCTGGCCCGCGCTCTAGAATACTTACACGCGCAGCGCGTGCTGTATAGAGACCTCAAGGTATGTCACATTATAGAAAAACAGCCATTTAATACGTACTTAACAAGAAGTATCATTACATTGGCAAAATCATTTTTCACACCACCTATTCGGAAAAGAGCTTTTTCTTCCCTGCTAGGAGGGATCAAAGTGGCACTTTTCCTCCCTGCTAGGAGGGATCAAAGTGACACTTTTCTGTTCTAGCGCACTATTTTTACATTTTTTTGCACATTATTTTTTTAGCTTAAATAATCTGTTTAAGCATCAGATTGTGTCAACACTAAGATTTTTTTATTTTCCTCATAGTTGATGTGAAAAGCAATATGTGTCACACGGTATCAAAATTATTTCGTCTTGGGCGTTAACACTTGAATGACTTGAATCCCACATTACGCTTTCCTGGGCGTAATGAGGGATTCTAAAGTAGAATCCTTTCTACAATAGAATCCATCGCTTCATTCAGGATTCAATGTACGCCCTTGACGGAAATATATCATTTTGATCCCTTGTAACACAAACTACTTTTATACATTCTAGATTTCTTCTCTCTTATAGTCATTCTGTCTAGAAATAGCGACTAAATGAGGCCTTGGAAGAATGTCTTACTAACAGATTTTTTGGTCTCCGTCTTTATTGTGCAACACATGCTTCATCTCGCCTCTACTCTACGTCAGAAATTGTCGTGATCCCATAACATATCCATACACTTTATAAAACAAAGTCCCCCGCCGCGTCTGTCTGTTTGTGGGTATGTTTGTTCGCGGTAAACTCGAGAAGTACTGAACGGATTTTCATGCGGTTTTTACCTATCGATAGAGTGATTAAGGAACTGACGGGTTAAGGAAGGTTTAGGTATATAATTTGTTAAAGTTTTGTGTAACCCGTACGAAGCCAGGTCGCTAGTAGGGTTGCCAGATCGACAGGCGCTATTATCGGGAAAAAATATCAATTTATCGGGATTTTGAGACTTAAGTCGGAAAAAAAATACATTCAAATTAAAGTAATTGTATTAAAAACAGCAATATTTTACATTATTGGCACTACGTCAGCTGATCTGTCCATAGACGTTATTATAACGCTGACGCGCTCGACGCGGGTCGCTCGCTCGCTCGACTACAGTTCGGAACTTGAAATTATTGTTTTATAACGTGCAGCTGTTTTTCGGGACAATTTCCACTTTGTCGGGAATTGGGAAAACATGCTAAAAATCGGGAGAATCCCGCCAAATCCCGACCATCTGGCAACCCTAGTCGCTAGTGACAGTACATTACGACAATATTTTGTGTGTCCAGTCTGAGAACGTGTTAGTGTGGGAGATGCCGAGCGTGGCGACGGCAGTGGCTGCCGAGCTTAGCCCCGCACCCATTCCCGTTCACGTCAAACTGGGAGATTATGGTGAGTTTAACCTTTTGGACGCCAATGACCGATATATCCGCACCGTAGGTTCAACGCCAAAGACCGATTAATCGGTCACAGACCACAGAGCAACATAGACCTACGTGCATATGCATAAAGTTCAATTTCAGTTTTGACACTTCGGTGACGTGGCGTCAGCGTGACAGCTTTTGTGTTTGACACGGCGTCGAAAAGGTTAACCCTTTGAACGCCAAGCCTATCGTGTGCGGCGCGTCATCTTAAACCTTGTCGGAAAGCACATTGGTTAGGTAATGTGATCTAAGGAGCCCCTCAATATGGCTACCGATGTGCATTCGGAAAGTTTTCAAAATTGCGAAAATGGAACTTTCGGAAACTTCTCACATTTTTGTAAGGGAATCGAAATTTTATTTCTAAAAAGGAATTTTCTTTACAAGGAAGGGTACCCAACTGGTCAGCTCCGATTTGATTTATTTTTAAATATGTTATAGAGTAGTCTAAAATAACGGACACGTATTTTTTTTAGCTGTACTCAACTTCCGGGGAGAAATTGGCCTCCAAAGTATTGAAAAGTGACAAAACGCTCTAACTTCTGTAGAGAGTTTTGCTCAAGCAAATTTCTAGTTAATTACTGGTTTGAATATATGTTAGAGAACATGAAAAAATAATGGACACGTGTTTTGTTATTTCGGCGCAAACTCATATTTTACCAAAAAAAAAACACTTCAAAGTTTCATACTTCTCATCCCTATCTGTCGTTATGCCATAGAGAGGGACAAACGACGATCATCAGCTGATTAACTTAGCAGACGTTTATGAATAACGCCGTATAGGCTACATGACTAATTTTCATTTATGGTATCAATCGATCTGGTTTGTTTTTAGGATCAAATGTCTATATGGGACCCATTGCATTAAAGTAACACAAAAGTCAGAAATTGTAGTCAAAGGCCGACAGTCGCACTTCACTCGCGAAACGCCCTAAACAAAACGATAAGGGAACGTGACGTCAAGGTCTCTGGGAGCCCATCTTGTAGTATGGACAAAACAGTGAACGCATATAACCTATGGAAGTATTCTGTTCGCTCAATTATGACCCAACGTAAACTATTCGATTGTAGGCGGTGCTTACAGACTGTTCGATTGGCAACTTCAGTTCGACCGAGATGACAGTCAGTGACCGATGGCTAAATTGGTTTATAAAAACAACGTTTTTTTGTAATTAAACATGTCTTCATGTGTAGTGAAGTGGTGCAGAAGTTATTTTAGTTAATATCAAGGACAGTGGAATCACTTTTCACTTGTAGTAAACAGATAACTTTAGTAAAATTTGGAATAAACATGACGACATTTTTTCAATACTACCGTGCTAAGCTAAAACGTAACAACTGCATACGACTTTCATAACAACATATGACTTTTTAAATTGCGAGGATAATAGGGATGGTTTTATGCCAAATGAAATAGACTATTTTATTAACTTATGTTTGGTTTAGGTATTTTCTATATAATTATAAATGTACCTAGTAATAAATTCCTTCTTACAGATTTGTATTTTCCTTTTTTATTTCATGAGATGGAGCTATAAAAAAACTACCTAGTTATTTCAAATTAATAATCTAATTTGGTTTTGTCATTTTACATTACTTTCCATTCAGATTCCCACAAGATGCTATTCGCAGAGAACTATGGAAAAAAGCTGTCCAATTAGAGACATGAAATTGAGTGGATGCCTGGCAAGATATCTAGAGTATGTTCTATTCATGAGATAACCCGTGAGATAATCATACCCGGTCTCCTATAAGTATGTAGATACATTTTTTTTCTATCGCGCTTTCACTGAATTAATTTAACAAATACACACATAATCTGAAAATGTTCATCATTTGAATCCACCCTCTCATCACCCTCAGGTTTGATTTTGACCAATAAAGTTAATTTATATTTAATCTAATTTCATTTCCTTCTATTCGTGTTTCATTACCTTCCCTTGGTTTTTCATTTCCATCTGTGCCTTCATTACATTCCTTATTTGTTTTCCAAGAGTATTAACTAGTATATAGGTGCCTTTCTTAAAATAATATACACAATACGTATACACATTCACAATATCAAAATCTACACTGTAACTTCATAATAAAAAAAATCTCCAAAAAAGTGGCAAATCGGCACGAAACGGTAGAACGAACCACCTAGTTATCTTTTAATCTACACAAAATTATTATACGTGGATTATTTTACTGGTTCTTCAATGTATTGCATAAACCTATCCCTGCCCATGTCATATTCTAATCAAATATGAACCGCGGACCCTAAGCTGCCAGTACGTACAGCAATAAGGTTATTAGCGGATTAATGTCGCTGATTGGTAGTTATTGACATTATATGCATTTCATCTACACTTAGCTGTGTACATTAGTATAATAGAGATGACTATTATTTCGTTTACCAGCTTCGATTACAGGCTCTGTAAACGTATCGTCTTATTTAAATGTAGGCGTAATTGTGTATGTGTGCTAATTTGGCCCGTGAATTTGGACGGTAATGTTCCCAAAGGCGGTTTCCATAGGTATAGAGAAATATAGTAAGACAAGAGTGCTCACTCCATACATCAGTTCAGACTATTAATTTCAGTGTCTACATCTAGCATCGAGTAGCGGAACTATCAGTACTGCTACTTGACAATAGATGTCGCACCGACCGGAAAGTCTTATCTCAACAGCATAAGACTTTCCGGTCGGTGCTACATCTATTGTCAAGTAGCAGTACTGATAGTTCCGCTACTCGATGCTAGATTCTAATAGTCTTTTTCATACTAAAACTGATGTATGGAGTGAGCACTCTATGTATTTTTTTCTCTATGCCATAGGTTAGGTATATGCGTTCACTGGGACAAAACAAGAAAATTGCGTTTTTGTCGGTGAAATATTGCGTTTATATATATAGTTGCTATACAATATATTTTTGGATGAAATGTAAGGAATCGAATGGTACCCTTACTTTTATCGTTTTTGGAAGTTAAAAAAAAACTTAAATTTTGAAACTTTCAGGTCCTGTATTTTTGTAATTTTTCAATATTTTATTTTGATATCCACATTATTGTGGTAAATTGCTCGTTTGCTATCTATTTTACTAGATTTTGTTATAAAATTCAACATGTGTCATCATCCGTATTGTTTGTGGTGCAGGCATAAGCCGGCTCGCGCCGCCGTCTGGCACGAAGGGCTTCGGCGGCACGGAGGGGTTCATGGCGCCCGAGATCATGCGCTACAACGGCGAACAAGAATACAACGAGAAGGTACACACCACCACAGGAATGTTACGCCATTTAGGGGCCTAACTCAATTGGATGTTCCATACTTACGCTACGGAATATCCAGTTTAGCTAGAACCCTATAGTTCGTTTTTTTAGCATTAGAAAAAACTTGAAAGAAGGTAAGCGATTTTGACATGTCTTTTAATTGAAAAACACTTTTTAAAAATCAATAACTATTATTTATGAAAGCAGAAGACTATAAAAGATCGTATTAGATTCATAATTGTTATATATTTACCGTAACTTATTTTTAAAATGTGTTTTTCAATTAAAAGACACATCAAGATTGTTTACCTTATTTCTAATCCTAAAAATACGAAGTATAAATGGCGTAACAATCACGGAGCATGACTGTACAAGCCACTCGCGAACTTCATCAATTATTGTTAAATCACAATTATTAAACATATTTATTTAGGATTTCAGGTATTTTTTATGGATTGAGTTTAGGGTATGAGGGTTATACATTATGTAATTTTTCTTTGTAACGTAGAATATAGAATGATGAATCCGTCACACAACCAACGATACCTTTTTTAATCAAACTGTGTGTGTACCAAGCACTCTATCGTTTTGACATTCATAATATGTATGAGGAATTTTCACAAACAGAAATTCAACTTTCATGAGACATATTTTAAACTGTTTAGACGACAACGGGCCCGAAACATATCGCCAATAGCGACTAAAAATTTAAGTGAGTGAAAGCGTTGTCGTTCAAACAGTTCAATTTTCACAAACACTGTAAAACGAAGTGTTTTCTGTGTACTTAGGTGGATTGTTTCTCGTTCGGCATGCTCCTGTACGAGATCGTGACGCTGCGGCAGCCGTTCGAGGGTCACGAAGCCGTCAAGGAAGCTATCCTAGACGGCGCGCGGCCCTCGCTCACGCCGAGGGTAAGTAATACGATATTTTACTGTATTCAAAACAATAGTTATTTGTACAACAAGAGATCAAAGTTTGATATTTCTTCGAGTGCTTATTTTGAGTCCCGTGCAAGCGAAAGATTCTATACTAGATTCACGAGCGTAGCGAGTGAATCTAATTTAGAATCTTGAGCGTAGTAAGGGACTCAAAAGCGCACGAGATGTAAATAACTTTGATCTCGTGTAGTTCACAAAACTTTTCACCTCAGCAGTGAGAACATATTAGAGAAGCCGAAAAATGTATTCCTTCTTCATCATCTTACCTCTATTCACTCATGTTTTCTTAAGATATACCAACAATTAAGTTTTCACCTCAGCAGCTTGAACAAGTACTTTGCTACTTAAAAACAGTGAGCAAAATCACATTTTGCTCATTTTGTCTCACTAAGTGAGCAAAATGCGATTATGCTCACTGTTTTTAGTACCCTTGTTCGAGCTGCTGAGGTGAAAATTATTTTACACCATGCATGAAATAAAGCACCAGAAGATTAATAGAGAAACGTAGACAGCAGTTATTTTTCGACACAATTTCTATTTTAAAACCCGTATCAAACTATAAACTGTAGGTAATTTGATTGTGACGTCACATGCTAGTGTTTCATATAAATCCCATAGTAGCAAAATCGTTTTGACAGTTCGAAAAAAGAAACTGACTAGTAGTCAAATACCCTATAGTAGCTAGTAGTAGTTATTCACTTTATTGTAAAAAACAGGTTCACGTGAAATTCACATAAATTTAGGTACAAAGGCGAACTTATCCCTATAAGGGATTTCTTCCAGCTAACCTTAGAGTTAATGAGTAGAAAAATCTAATTAGAATAATATAAGTTGTAGTTGAGCTCAATTTTAAACAGAACATCTTAATATTTTAACATACATTAGACGTAAACGATTCTTATAAAAAATACAGTTGGTAATGTTAAGAAAAAGAAGAACAGCCTGTTAACGACATCGACAATATGTTAATGCTGTGATTTTTATTTTCATTTTTAATCTGATGTCACTTGTAACTGATAATAACTAATGACGTTATCCATAAACGGCTGCAAACTTAATCAGTTGATGATCGTCGTTTGTCCCTATCTGTCGTTATGCCATAGAGAGGGACAAACGACGATCAACAGCTGATTAACTTAGCAGGCGTTGAATAACGCCGTAAATGTATCCTGGTCACGGCACCAAATTGTAAAAGTGACTTATTTATTTTTAAATATATGTATGATCGAAGAATAGGTACTAGTAGGATATACATTTCGACATTGTAGGTGTATTTGTTATATTTTATTTATGTTGCTTTGCACTAAAATAAAATTTAAGTATGTGGGTGAATCAACTTTTTCTTGTCACTCGTTGCCACGGTTACGTTCTCCTGGGTCACTCTTTAACACCAGATCTTTAGGCATTTAAATTCACCAAACACGCTTTTTTGCGATACTTATAAACCCTTTCCATTGAGGGTCGTCTACCAAGCGTGTCAGAAGAAGGTCGTGTACAATGTCTTCTAACAAATTATGCTACTATTGTCTCTTGGCTGACCGGACAGAATAACAACAAGAAATAGTTGATCTACCCATGTACCTAACTCGTTACTAACATAATACGGGACTTGTACTGAAATAATTTCATTCATTGTGTTATTGATGACCTTATTTCATCGATCAGGACCTACAGTATCCGTGCAACATTCTGGAGACGATGCGTCGCTGCTGGCGCGGCGCGCCCGAGCTGCGGCCGTCCGCCGCCGCGCTGGTGTCGGCCGCGGCGGCGCCCGAGTTCACCGCTTTGCTCGACGCCGCCGCCGCTCGCGCCTCGCGAGCCGCCACCGCGGTGGCCCTGCGACATGTCACAGGTGACTACAGTACAGTCGCGCTACCGCGAAAACCGAATTTCACAAAAAAGCGCTGGTGGCCTAGCGGTAAGAGCGTGCGACTTGCAATCCGGAGGTCGCGGGTTCGAACCCCGGCTCGTACCGATGAGTTTTTTCGGAACTTATGTACGAAATATCATTTGATATTTACCAGTCGCTTTTCGGTGAAGGAAAACATCGTGAGGAAACCGGACTAATCCCGATACGGGCCTAGTTTACCCTCTGGGTTGGAAGGTCAGATGGCAGTCGCTTTCGTAAAAACTAGTGCCTACGCCAATAACTGGGATTAGTTGCCAAGCGCGGACCCCAGGCTCCCATGAGCCGTGGCAAAAATGCCGGGACAACGCGAGGAAAATGATGACTCTAATTACGCCTTCATTGGAGTAAAAGAGAAAGATCCCCGCAATTTGCAATATTCGGTTTTCGCGGTAGCCCCTCAGTCACGCTACGTGATTGTTAACCCATTTAGTGCCAGTTGCACCATCCGCACTTGACAGATTGATCAACGTCACCCGGGGCGCCGCGGCGGTTTACTATGAAACTTTCCATACAATAAAATTTAGCGGACACCTTAATGATGATTAACAGTTTGGTGCGTCTGACCCTTAGGGTCCTAGCTAAATTGGTTGTTCAATTCTTACGCCATGGAATGTCCAATTTAGCTAATTCTCTAATAAAGAACATTGGTAATTGCGATCGTGGCCCACAATAAATGGACTCGCCGAAAGATCAGCGCCGACTCTCGGGTCAGCATTATGCTGAGGCGATCCCATTTCGTGGTAAACAATATGTAATTATGAATTTATAACCTTTATCATGTTACTTTTGTATGTTTAACTAGTTTATCACGAAAAATAAATGATTTATGATTTATTTTGTAATTGACGACCATCTCATTAGATGGTTCAAAATTTGGCATTCCAAATTTTGAATTTGCGACCCTTCGGAACACCTACGCTTTCGCGGCTTGCTCGACCCTCGGTGACTTTCAGTCGAAAAAGTCGTAAATAAACAAACCGCCTTAATGTATTAATGTCATATTTTGTTGTCTGTGAAAACTTGTCAAAAACAGTTTAAGGTACAATATATAAGTTACTCTATGGTTTACGAAAGGCGCTAGTGCTGCACTCTGGCGGCAGAACATTGAAGTAATACTCCCTATTCGTTATCCATCAAAGTGATAATACACACAGCAGGCGTGTTTTAACAAGTGGATATGTTGCAGACCAGGGATGTTACGGAGCTCCGTTTCCGTTTCCGTTAAGTCGGAACTTCCGTTTGGTATTCGGTACACATCCGTTTCTGTTCCGGTTCCGTTACTTTTGAAACGGATGTTATATCGGATGTCAATGCTTGGCGCGGCAGCGGGACATGAGCGGCGTACATCAAAAACAAACAAACAAACCGGTCATTCACTCATAGCCCCGCTTGCCACGTGCTGCAGTAATTAGATGTTTTGATTTATTCGTGTTGTTGAATTTAAAGTACCTATTCGTATGTTGTGTTGTGTAATGTGTACCTACTGACAGTAGGTACTGACTCACATTAGTCAGGCTCCGGTTCTGGTTCCGATTCCGTTTCTGGTTCCGGTAAACTAAATTTAAAACATCTGGTTCCGCTTTCGGTTCCGATAAAACCACATCCGTTACATCCCTGTTGCAGACGAGGGTGCCCCCGGGTGGGAGGTGTGGTGCGGCGGGGAGCCCGAGCGGTTACACACTCTGCTCTGCACGGAGCACCACATCACGCAACAACACGCTATTCGAGTTCCGCCAGGTTAGTCAATTAGGTGCCCCCCTTTGATACCCATGAAGTTTTAAGTCATAATGTATTGTTTGTCATATTATCATTAGTCATAAAACTGAAACTATTCATAAATTAGATCATTTCAAATTGGGGGGGGGGAGGTCTGGACATCGGATGATGGTAGCATGACGTAGGAGGAAACGGGGGCATTCGAAGCATGATTTTTGGATGATATTAGGGGGGGGTCAAAAATAGATGATGTAATTTATGAACAGCCCCTTTTCAGGATTTTCGTCAGGTTATCCTATAAGATGGGTTAAGTTAGGTTTGTTTTATGGCAATCCTGAAAAGTGACGCGTTTCTGAACCAAATGAATTATGACTAACAAAAATGTGGACAAACAATACATTATGACTTAAAACGATTTGGAAAACAATAGAGACCTTCATTTAGGTCAATTTTCGGTTAATCCAGTGAAGCAACCATACGCACAACAAACTGTCATGCAGTTTGGCGAAAAAATATGTGTAATGAATATTGCTGTGTAATTTTTATTGAGTAAATAAATTTTAAAAAAAGTAGGTAAAAGTCCGGTTATGTAATAAAATCTTTTTTTATACCACGTTGGTGGCAAACAAGCATACGCCCGCCTGATGGTAAGCGTCACGGTAGCCTATGGAAACTTGTTAATATATCTCACTCTCAGATGACTAGTGGCCGACCAAACATTTGGTTTCGTTTTCGGCAGAGTTTCGGCCAAAATCGGAGTCCGGTTGAGTTTCAGTTTTGGCGCCAAACTTTCCGAAACCATAGAGAAATAAGTAAGACAAGAGTGCTCACTCCATACATTAGTTCAGACTATTAATTTCAGTGTCTACGTCTTATCTCAACAGCATAAGACTTTCCGGTCGGTGCTACATCTATTGTCAAGTAGCAGTACTGATAGTTCCGCTACTCGATACTAGATGCTAATAGTCTTTCTGGTACTAAAACTGATGTATGGAGTGAGCACTCTATGTATTTTTTTCTCTATGCCGAAACTAAAACCGAAACGGAAACTTGCGTTCCTAATTTTTTACAAGTATTTGCATAAATGATTTGAATGGTTAACAGACGGCGATGTCCCGGTGACGGTGACTGCGCTGTGCCGCGTCGGCGCCGCCGTGTGGGCCGGGGACAGCACCGGCCGGGTCTCCGTCTACTCGTGAGTATAGGCATAGAGAAAAAAATACATAGAGTGCTCACTCCATACATAGTTTTAGAACCAAAAAGACTATTAGTACTGCTACTTGACAATAGATGTAGCACCGACCGGAAAGTCTTACCTCAACAGCATAAGACTTTCCGGTCGGTGCTACATCTATTGTCAAGTAGCAGTACTGATAGTTCCGCTACTCGATGCTAGATGTAGACACTGAAATGAATAGTCTATAGTGTATAGTGTATAGTGTAGTATGGAGTGAGCACTCTTGTCTTATTATATTTCTCTATGGTATAGGGACCGTGCGCGGTGAGGGTCTGCCATCTAGTGGCATAAACATGTACATTGCCAAAACAAGTGCTGCCATCTAGCGTGCTCGTACGTTTTCTTGTGCATAGGAGGTTCTGCCATCTTGTGGGCTACATCGGAAGCATACATTCCACATTTACGCCTCGAGATAAAAATATAAGTAACGGCTCTTGTGCTGCCCCCTATAGTTCATGCACGCACCCCTCACTTCTCTCTGTCACTCTTGCATATTCGAGCGATAAAGAGGCAGATAGCTGAGTTTCGATTTCGCGTTTTCCGGTAGGCCCTTTGTAAACAAACCGCCTTGATATCTCAATGTCATATTTTATTATCTGTGAAAACTTGTCAAAAACAGTTACTCTATAAATAAATACATTCTTACACAGATTGACCAAGTCCCACAGTAAGCTCAAGAAGGCTTGTGTTGTGGGTACTCAGAGAACGATGTATATAATATATAAATACAAAATTACATAGAAAATACCCAAGACTCAGGAACAAATAAATATATGTGCTCATCACACAAATAAATGCCCTTACCGGGATTCGAACCCAGGACCGCGACTTTTCACAGGCAGGGTCACTATCCACTAGGCCAGACCAGTCGTCTATGTTTTACGGAAGGCGCTAGTGCTGCACTCTGGCGGCGAAACATTGCAGTAATACTCCCTATTCCATTTGGGTGAATCAACTATTTCTTGTTGTTATTCTGTCCGGTCAGCCAAGAGACAATAGTAGCATAGTTTGTTAGAAGACATATACACCACCTTCTTCTGACACGCTTGGTAGACGACCCTCAATGGAAAGGGTTTATGAATATCACAAAAAAGCGTGTTTGGTGAATTTAAATGCCTAAAAATCAGGTTTTAAAGAGTGACCCAGGAGAACGTAACCATGGCAACGAGTGCCAAGAAAAAGTTGATTTACCTATTTGACGTGATCTCGTGTGTCAGGTCATCTACGTGCTCTCTCCTGTGGACGGGCAAGGTGCAGGAGTCTGTGGGCGGCGGGCCGAGCGCCGTGACCGCGCTGCAGCCGCTGCCGCAGCTGCGGCGGGTGGCGCTGGCGCTGCAGTGCGGCAGGTACACACACAGCCTCCGCTAACACTCGTTTATAGGAGATCACCTACTTGATGGGTGTCTACATATAGGTAGATTTGCAACCACCACATGAAATTACCCGTAATCATAGAGAAAAAAATACATAGAGTGCTCACTCCACTCCACAGTGTCGACATCTAGCATCGAGTAGCGGAATTATCACTACTGCTACTTGACAATAGATGTAGCGGTACTGACAATTCCGCTACTCGATGCTAGATGTCGACATTGAAAATAATAGTCTTTTTGGTACCAAAACTGATGTATGGAGTGAGCACTCTTGTCTTACTATATTTCTCTATGCCGCAATTGATTTATTCTCATTCAAGACTGCTTATACTATTTAGTTAAGAGCGGTTTTGTTGTATATTTATACAAGAAAATATATATCTCTGTAACGTCATAGAGAAATAAGTAAGACAAGAGTGCTCACTCCATACATCAGTTCAGACTATTAATTTCAGTGTCTACATCTAGCATCGAGTAGCGGAACTATCAGTACTGCTACTTGACAATAGATGTAGCACCGACCGGAAAGTCTTATCTCAACAGCATAAGACTTTCCGGTCGGTGCTACATCTATTGTCAAGTAGCAGTACTGATAGTTCCGCTATTCGATGCTAGATGCTAATAGTCTTTTTGGTACTAAAACTGATGTATGGAGTGAGCACTCTATGTATTTTTTTCTCTATGGCAACGTGAAATTGAGAGTAATAAATAAATAACTACATATTATAGGGACATTCTTACAAAATTTTACTAAATCTCACGGTAAGGTCAAGAAGGCTTGTGTACTCAGATCAGACAACGATAAATATGATATAGAAATACATAGAAAACATCCAAGACTCGGAGTCGGGAACAAATATCTGTGCTCATCACACAAATAAATGCCCTTACCGGGATTTGAACCCAGGACCGGGACCATCGGCTTCACATGCAGTGTCACTACCCACTGGGCCAGACTCGTCGTACGTGTCGCAAATAGCAAATATGGACACTAACGAGTTATTTCTATTTATTTTTTTTTTTTTTTTTATACCACATAGGTGGCAAACAAGCATACGGGCCGCCTGATGGTAAGCAGTCACCGTAGCCTATGGACGCCTGCAACTCCAGAGGTGTTACATGCGCGTTGCCGACCTTTTTTTTAAAAACCTGTACACTCCTTTTTTGAAGAACCTCATATCGTAGACCCTCGGGAAAACCTCGGAAGGGAGCTCATTCCACAGCCGGAGCGTCCGCGGGAGGAAATTCCTCTTAAACCGCACAGTACGCGACCATTTAGGTTCTAGGGTGTGTGGATGAGCACCCTGCCGATGGCGAGCGGTGCGGTGATAGAAAGCTGCCGTTGGCATCATGTCAAACAATTCTTCAGAGCACAGCCCATTGTACAAGCGGTAGAACACACATAAGGAGGCAAGGTCTCTCCTCAGACTTAAAGGTTCAATACCGCTTGTGAGTTTGGGATCATCGACGATTCGTACAGCGCGCCTTTGGATTGAGTCGAAGGGTCCAAGCTGGCATCCAGGTGCTCCTGCCCAAAGGTGACAGCAGTACTCCATATGGGGTCTGACTTGCGATTTATAAAGCAGCAGTCTTTGCCCCGGAGTAAAGGATCGCCTCGCTTTATTGAGCACACCGAGTTTTTTCGATGCCAGCTTAGCCTTACCTTCCAGGTGGCTACGGAATTGGACGTCACTGGAGATGTCGACACCAAGGATCCCAATACTCCCTGACATGGTAAGGGCTGTGCCTTGGAACTGTGGGACCACAGTAAATGGGGTTTTCTTAGCGGTGAAGGCGCAAACTTGTGTCTTGGTGGGGTTGAATCGGACTAAATTGTCCCGACCCCACACCGAAACTCTGGATAGAGTGTTCTCAGTGTCCGACACAAGCTTTTCACGACTCTCAAGCACCACAGAACGAGGGATGTTGGCACGGCCTGTGTAAAAGGCATCCCCAGTACTGTCGTCCGCATAGCAATGAATGTCGTCGATAGACAACATGTCATTGATGTGCAGCAAGAACAGCGTTGGGGATAGCACAGAACCTTGCGGGACGCCAGCGTTAATGCCCATGCTATCGGAGCAGCTTCCGTCTACTACAGCTCGTATGCGTCTGCCGGACAAAAAGCTAGCGATCCACTTGCACAGTATGCAATATGTATGTTATGTATGTATGTATGTTATGTATAAACCTGAAAGGCTTCTTATATTTTAGAATAGAATAGAATTTCTTTATTTGCCAGAATACGTATGGTACAAGATGAGAACAAAAAATTAGTCATTGAAATTTTTATTAGTCCTTGAATATCTAGAACTACGAAAGTTTAGCAGCGACGCTGATACTGGTGGAATTGCAGGTTATTCCTCGTCCGCTCGGAGCGGGAGGTGGCGGGGGCGGGGGCGGAGGCGGAGGGCGGGTTCGTGCTCACTGAGTTGGGCACCGCTAGTGAGTTGTGCTGTCTGGCCGCCGTGCCCTCACCACAAGGGTGAGTGTAGTATAACACTTGCAGGTTCCTCGCTCGGAGCGGGGGGTGGCGGGGGCGGGGGCGGAGGCGGAGGGCGGGTTCGTGCTCACTGCCCATACTAAATTTAATTTTTAACACGCAGAAACTGCGAGGAACAGAACGTCCTATTGCTCTGTGACATAGACTACGCCGACTGTCATTGTAACCTAACTGTAAAAACAAGCAACAACGGTTGCACTCCGGGAGTGCCGATAGAAGTGAAAACTCACCTCACTATGTTACCGACGCCCGGTGACACGATACATACGTTTAGCGGAGGTATTCTATTTATTTAGTATATATTATTATCATTCTCAAATAAGATCACACTTTTTCATTGACATGTTTATTTTGAACATAGGTAAAGAGTCTTGAAAAGGAGTCCGCAACATAAATGTCAAATAACATTGAGTTTTTCTTTATTGATTTAAATGCCATTTAAATTATGAGTGGTCATCCAAACCTTACGCCCCTTACGGTCACGTGATCGCCTTACGCTGTCTCGAGTTTATCATTTTTTCCCCACCTCAAAAAGTGCCCAGCGCCGCTAAAGAAGTTTTCACTTCAACAAGTATGTTGAATGAAAGCTAATTAATTTATTTAGACTCTTTATTTCAATATATAATACATAATTGGCGACGAGGATGGGACTGCGAACGTGCGAACTTGTTAAAAAGTAAAATTAATTAAGATCGTGTCAGATATTTTTGCAGCCTTCGTTGTTTAACATACTGTTGCAGGTGACTGTACATTATCAGTATAACGTAATGTGTACAGGTTCGAGATCTGGGCGGGCGGGTCCGGTCTGTATACATACGCGGTGTCCGCTTCCGGTGTGTGCGGCGCCGAGCCCCTGCCGGCGACCCCGCGCGTGGCGCTCCTGGCCGCCAGCCCCGAGGAGCCCTATGTTGCCCTCTATTCGGAGCCGGGTGAGTACCAACAATATTCAATAACCCTTATTATAATATGGGACTTGTCCTGAAATAAATGTTTACCCACTAAAACCCCTCTGTTGCCGCCTAAGTAATCATAAGTGCTTGTTGCTAGGCCTACATGAATAAAGATATTTTTGACTTTGACTTTTTTGACTTTGCCTCGCTGCTATACGGCGTCAGGAACGCCGTAGTACTCTTCTGCAACCTCGCCAGCGGCCGTCCATATCACAAACCTAACCTAACCTATCTATAGGATAACCTTACGAAAATCCTGAAAAGTTACATTTTCAACAAGTATGTAAAACAAAGTGATAACCGATTATGTGGTTTGCTCGAGTGCAGCCCTATACGGTCGGTGTCGATGGGAAGACTACGATTGGCGCGGCCCTGACTGTCAGTGTGGATCGACCGCCATTACGGCGTAGGAGTGTGATTTACCTAAGCTATGCCTGTTTTCCATGTTTTAATCCTTTATTTAATGATGTATGGTGTTTTCTCCTCTAATAAAAGGGATCCGGGTACAAATGCATGTACATTTCAGGAGTGTGCGTGTACCAGTGGTCGGTCCGCAGCCGGCAGCAGACCGCCCGGCTGGACTGCAGCAAGCTCGTGCCGTGCAGCGAGAGCTTGCAGTCGCTCGCGCTGGACTCGCGGCCTGGCGAGGAACTCGGCCGGGTGAGTCCTCCTCATTACCATGTGCCGGTTTGCTCGAAGCTTGGTTGATTAAAGGCTTGGCCAAACACACAGCGCGACGCAGCGCCGCATCCGCGCCGCGCGACCGCGGCACATGCTAACAGGTTACCGACGTCAAACAGACTGCGTCCCGCCGGTATCACGCCCCGCTTCTGTCGCGCCCCGCGCCGCGCGGACGCGGCGGCCCGCCGCGTCGCGCTGGGTCACATCAGTCGGATCGGACGTTAGGCAGCGAGCGGTGGCGCGCGGCCGCGCCGCGTTCGCGCGCGCGATGAGGGCGTGTTGAGAGCGCAACCGCGCTCGCCCTGTTTGAACAGGCATCGCGTCGGCATCACGCGGCGCTGCGTCGCGCTGTGTGTTTGGCCAAGCCTTTACGGCTCATTTAGACCAGGGCTCTCCAAACCCCGGCCCGCGGGGGTCAAATCCAGCCCGCGAAGCGTTCCAATCCGGCCCACGGGAGCCAGGCTCCAGATGTTCAGCCCTAACAGCAGCAACCAATATGGCCCTCAGGTAAAAAAGGTTGGAGACCCCTGATTTAGACGATGCGAGTTTCATTACATTGCGGGTTTTGATCGGTCGGTTGAATTGGACCAACAGTCCGCAATGTAACTAAACTCGCACGCGAGTTAGCGCGCCGTCTAAATCAGCCCTAAAGCTTCGGGGAACACCGGGAAGGGAGTCGCCATTCGCAATATTTCCGCCGAAGCACATACCCCAATGTACATGCACACAACTAGCGCGGTGCGTGTTGTGACTCGTCGCGGACGCTGCCTGCGTGATGGGCACCCTACCAATTGGACAAAATTTTGATAGGTATTTTTAATTTTTAGCTTTAGTTTATTTTAATTGTAATTAGTTTCAGTTGTATTCAGTTCATATTTTAACAAAGATTCAAAGATTTATTTGTTCAACATAGGTAAGTTACAAGATGTTAAATAAATATTTCAGTATCACTATGTCGTGTCACTTATTATACAGGGTGTTTCCTGTAACAAGAACAATAAATTAATCTGTAGGCTGTACTCCTCAAACTGACCAACATTTGTTCAGTAACTTTATTTCAGTAGATTTTTATTACAGTTTAAAGTTAATTCTAAGACGCAATGCATTGCAAATTTTGTCATGTTTAAAGCGTGATGTCGTCAAACACTGATGTCAGCGTACATTGAAGGCAATATTTATTTTGTATGAAAAAGAGGAAGTCTAAAGGAATCATAATATTTAAAAGTTGTTTAACAAAAGTTTTATAGTTTGAGGAGTATAACACATGTTTTAATTATTTGCTCGTGTTACAGGCAACACCCTGTATAATAAATGATATACTTACATCAACCGTCTGTGATGGTGCTTGTGTGTCAGGTGACGGCGCTGACGGCGCTGGGAGGCTCCCTGTACGTGGGCACGGCGTGGGGCGTCCTGATCGTGTGCGCGTGCGCCAGCCTGCGCCCGCTCGCCGTGTTCCGGCCCTACGAGGAAAGCGTACGTGCACAAAATAGATACAGTACAGAAGTCAATCACATGTATGTACTTCACTTTTCATACCTACGCTCGGCGGTCGCTCTAGGGTTGTCAACTATGATTTATGCACAAAAAACTATCGTGATAGTGGCACTCGTATCTAGTAGTGGCCGGGGCGGGGTGCATACCTACCTACCTAACTGTTCTCTTTAACGTTAAACCTTAAAACGAACCATCGAAATACAAGCAGATACCTATTTACCTCTCTGAAACCACTGGTAGCTTAAAAAAACGACAATACACTGTTTAATGTTGAATTTAAACAACCGTCCACTGAACAGTTATAATAACTTTTTTTGTTTCTCCATTATTGCACAAAAAAGTTCACAGACGCGTGTCTCAAGCGGTTGACACTCGCGCTCGCACTGGTCCCAACCGGTCCGAGATATCGTGTCCGTGAGCAGTGTCTATGTGTGCGTTGCTCGAGCGCACTTTGTATGTAGATTGATTTCTGTATTGTATCTGTTTTGTGGTACGTGTTTGTTAACCCTTCCACCACCACAGACGCGCGCGGCTACAGACCAACGTCAACCTTCCAGCATTCCGATAAGGTTCACAATGACACGCCGCGCTGCGCACTATAGGCGTGGCGTACAAAAAGATAACGGCTCATACAGTCAGCAGCAGAAGTTGCTAAGCGGGCGAGGTGTTCAAAATTACCTTGACACGCTCTTATTCCCTTAATAATAATGTCACGTTCAGTATCTCATGAACCGTGATAGCTATAGATAGTTGAAATTTTCACAGGTGATGTATTTCTGTCGCCGCTATAACAACACATACGAAAAACTACGGAACCCTCGGTGGGCGAGTCCGACTCGCACTTGTCCGAGTTTTTTACTTTTCTGCTTTATAAAGCAAAATTTTCTATACAAAATTAGTAAAGTTTCCATCAAAAAACTGAATTAAGATACATACACTAAAGAAAACGTGACCAAAAGAAATGAATATGAATAGAAGTTGTGCGTGTGACTTGTTGTAAAGTTTCCATCGTGACATGTGTGTGTTGGCAGGTGACGTCGATAGTGCCGCTGTACCCGGGCCGCGGCTCGCAGGCCGCCATGCTGGCCACGCTGGGCGCGGGCTACCGGCCCCTGCTGCACCGCTATGCGCCGCAACAGGTAACTAAACATACTAGAACATGGGGCCCAGGAAATAGGGGCCCACTTTATCTGATTTATTTTTACAGACTGAAAGGTGAGCGAGCTGTGAAATCCGGATTCGAACCGGCGTCTTTAGCAATCCGGGCTAACGCCTTCTTTTTTAGGGTTCCGTACCTCAAAAGGAAAAAACTGAAACCTTATAGGATCACTCGTGTTTCTGCCTGTCTGTCCGTCTGTCACAGCCTATTTTCTCCGAAATTACTGGACCAATTAAGATGAAATTTGGCACACATATGTAAGTTTGTGACCCAAAGATGGACGTGTAACGTAAATAAATGAATTTTAAATATGGAGGCCATTTTTGGGGGGTAAATGAGAAAATCAAAAAATTAAGTTTTTCAAACTATATCAAATGAAAGAGGTCATTGTAAGAATCTCAAGTATATTTTTTTATAATTTTAGGATAAATAATTTAGCAGTTATTCAAGAAAATAGGCAAAAAATGACAATCCCCCCCCTTATCTCCAAAACTACTGGGTCTAAAATTTTGAAAAAAATACACAAAATAGTTATTTACCTATAGATGACAGGAAAACCTATTAGAAACGTGCAGTCGAACTTAATGCACGGAACCTTTGGAACGCGAGTCCGACTCGCACTTGGCCGGTTGTTCTTCTTTTTCGGGCTAGTCTTAGTAAGATTGCATATGGTCGAGAAATTGGGACGGGTTCCGCCGTGGCGCGGTGGCCAAGGGGTTCAAGGGGTTAGCCCGGATTGCTAAATACATCCGGCCTTGACCACTGGTGGGCTTTGTAGCTTTATCTTTAATATATAAAATATCCCTGTGAGAAATTCCATGTATATATTTCGTACATAAGTTCCGAAAAACTCATTGGTATTGGTACGAGCCGGGGTTTGAACCCGCGACCTCCGGATTGAAAGTCGCACGCTCTTACCGCTAGGCCACCAGCGCTTCACATTATTGTATATTGTATGATCTATATATATTTTTTGTCAGCCTAACACATCGAGTACCTCGTACAGCGGGCCGCACTGCCTCCTCTGGCGCGCCGGCCACTGGCTGCCCGACTAAACACGTCCGACGTGTATACACGGCTAACTCGCACACCATATGGCGGGCAATGGATGTAGGTACGCTGTTACGTTGATGGGTTAGTGTTAAATGTAAATGAGTCTAAAATAATATTAACCCTTTAAACGCTACGGCTATTATATACAACTAGCGACCCGCCCCGGCTTCGCACGGATTAACAAATTATACATAAACCTTCCTCTTGAATCACTCTATCTAAATTACCTCGCCCCGTGCTCGCTTCGCGACATGAATCTGGCGAACTTCTGGCGTGCTCTCAGTACAGCGACTTACACACACATACACAATGACGCGTGTACATACAGACGTGCCGCGCACACATATAAACGCAAATGATTTTTGATGTATGGCGTGTCCGCCCTATGACCTTACGTTGTCCGTCTGTAGACGTCTTTGGCGGTCAAAGGGTTAATGGTTAACCGTTTGACCGCGAAATACGTCAACTAAGAAATTTCCATTAGCGACAGAAAATACACATTGTTATCAAATTTCCATCAGCGATAGAAAATACACACATTATAGTTCGCTATTAAAGTTCTTAACATGACCTTTACTTATTTTAAGTTGAATCTATGAATGTACTGGTATTTAAGTGATGATCCTTCGATGATGATCGACGATCTTACTAACCCGCGGCTCCAGCCCAATATCACAGGGCGGACACGCCATACGTAAAACATCATTTGCGTTTATATGTGTGCGCGGCACGTCTGTCTGTACACGCGTCATTGTGTATGTGTGGGTAAGTCGCTTTACTGAGGGCACGCCAGAAGTCCGTCAGATTCATGTCGCGGGGCGAGGTAATGCGAGTCGGGGCGGGGCGGTGCGTGGCCGTTCTGTATGATAATACTATTGGCGTTCAAAGGGGTTAATGATAAATTCCGTCAACTTATTATGTCGTTTAGAAAATTATTGCAAATTGTTGAATGAATTGATGAATGCCTTGAAGCATTAAATGCGTAAATGTGACGTTATTCAAACGTTTTATTAGAACAAACCTATTTTACAAATCTCATTAGTGACTTTAAGGATTTTCCGTGTTATAATTAATTATTGTGGACTTTTACTCTATACACCGTGTTTTTATTGAATTCCGTTAACTTCGGGGTATGGTTAAGTACGTTTAAGAGAACTAAATGGCATAGTTAATTTTCAAAGAAAAAAATTTTTTTTTGCATTTTTTTTTAAAGTTTGAAGTTTTGAAATGTAGCTTATAGCGTTGTTGTAACACGGGCATTACATTTATCTCAACCAAACAATTGAAATCTGTGACATATCAATGTCATTTCGAACATCGACCGAGATTGCACTTAAGTTTAGTAGCAAATGTATGAACTCATTCTAAACACTAATCAGTATGTAAACCGGCCCTAAGGCAAGTGTACACGCTTATAGAGGCCTTATAGGAAAAAAATAAATTATTGATTATTTCCGAAATGGAGTTAATTGCAATATCGGTGTCTTTGAGAAAGTTACTTGATTTCAGCTCAGGAATGCACCCTTGAAATTAACGGAAATAAAAAAAAAACACGGTGTATATTTGCGTAGAGGTTGTAATATTGTTACAGAGCTTTCTTAAGAGCCAACAGGAGTGGTCATTTCTCCATACAAACGTACTCGACTGTTTCCTCCGTGGGTTTTGAAGCTAGAGCAATGATTTTTTCAACACAGATTAATATTGTCAATATCTGTGTCGGACCGTTTTGCTTTTTTTGATATTTTTGTTTTTTATGGCGCTAGAGCCCTTCAAAAATGGCCAAAATGGCCTAATTGACTATGCCGCAATGAGAGGCGTGCTATTCAAAACTGACATCAATTAGTCAAAAAAGCAAAACGGTCCGACACAGATAATGTCATAATCATTTAGATTTCCAAATTTGGTTACGATTGGTTAAGTTTTGGAGGAGGAAACAGAAACCTCGATTTTTGATATTTTTACGCAGGATTTTTCGCCTTGTCCTTATCGCACTAGTTTTAGGAGCCGCTTCCGTTAGCGAGACGGGTATATTTACCTAAAATATTTTAATCTTAGCTCCTGTTGGCTCTTAAATTTCTGGGTCTACCTTCTGTCATTATGTATGAGTACAATTATTAGCAAACAACCCCAGTGGAGTTATTATTCCGTTAGGTATGGGATAACTGGAAGAGATCCCTCTTAGGGATAAGTTCGCCTTGGTACCTACACAATTATGTTCTTTTTAGGCCTTTAGGGTTCCGTACCCGAAGAATTAAAATGGGACCCTATTACCAAGCCACAAACTGTCCCTCTGTCTGTCACCAGGCTGTATCTCATGAACCGTGATAGCTAGAACAGTTGAAATTTTCACAGATGATGTATTACTGTTGCCGCTATAACAACAAATACTAAAAGCAGAATAAAATAAATATTTAAGTGGGGCTCCCATACAACAAACTTGATCTTTTTGCATTTTTTTCGTCCGCGAGTCCGACTCGCACTTGGCCGGTTTTTGCTGTGTTTACTTACTCAAATACTAGATAGCCATAGGGCTATGCCCCATGCGACGATTATGTCTTATAAATCTTATGATATATTTTTATTTGTGATTTTCACACGAGTTGTGTTTTATTTTTGTGATTAATATAAAAGGTGTTTATATTTTAATTTATTTGTGAAATGCATTTGCCTGATATTTTTGACTGCTTAGATGTTAAGTAATTAATTGTAAATTATTGTCCACGCGTTAAGATATTATATGATTATGAAATACCAAAGACACTAATAAATATTTGAAATTAACTTGAATTTTATTGAAAACTCCCAATTCACATATATTATTGGTCTAACCAAGATAATGCAACGATTTTGATAGTACACGCAGTACAAGTGTTATTTTAAACGTAAATGACTTCTATGAAATTATAGTTTATCAAAATCGTTGCAAAGTTTTCTTGGTCTAACCAGGCGTGGCTCACTCCGCGATATTGTCGCTTTGCTACAGGTAGCTAAAAGTACATTGTTTAACTGGCTACTAGATAATAATTTTTACAATATTAAAGAATATTTTGACTTCCACACTAGCTAAAATGACATTTTCATTTTATTATTATTATTTTATCATTTTATTTGTTATCACTGTTGTTGACTGATTAAAAGATTGCATGAAATGTAAATAGATTTAATTAAGATGTATTTGTACATATTTTTGCATGCTATATACGGCTAAATGTGTCATACTTATAATTACAATAAGACCTACTGTTAATCACATTTAATGCAAATAAAGAATTTACTTTTACTTTTTAGTTTTTATGCATATACCTATATATGTTAGTCTGTAAGGTATTTGTAATATAATATGGGCCTTGTTGCCCGATTTAAAATGTGAAATAAATAAATAAATATTGATTGTCACTGTGACAAGGTACATACCAACTACTACGAAGTGGGTTGGAAATAAAATTCTTTGACTGTACTTATGTTTACAAGTCAAAAATTACGCATAATTGAAAGTATATAAATCGTGGTGATAAAGCTTTGGATTCCTCCGAAAACGGTGCCGTCATATTACGGCCGCTATATAGCGTTGACTAACGTCACTAGAACGTTGTCTATGTAAACAAGATGGCGCGGTTTCCTAGACGGCGTTACGTTACGTTGATTGTCAACGTAACGAGATGACGGCCGTCATGACCTTGTCGATAGTTTCGTGAACGTTTTATTAGATAGCGGTGACGCCATTTTGAATAAATGACACGAGATTTGAATAAATGATTCCGTACTACGATTATTTTCCTCTTCTGATGATATTTTATCCTCCAAGTAAATTATAGATGATCAAGCAAATCTTGTCAGTAGGATAAGGCGCGAAATTAAAATTTTCTATGGGCGTTATCCCATCGCGCCTACATTTTTCAAATTTGCCGCTTTGACCTTGGTGGATGACGGTGTGTTATGACGCCGTGGTACTTTCCACATGTCGCCACCGTAAAGACGGCCGTCTTTTGCGGCCGCTATATGACGGCCGTCATATGACGGCACCGTTTTCGGAGGAATCCAAAGCTTAAGTGCCCCTTGTCTTATTAACCTTTTCGACGCCGTGTCAAACACAAAAGCTGTCACGCTGACGCCACGTCATCGAAGTGTCAAAACTGAAGTTGAACTGTATACATAATTATGCACGTAGGTCTATGTTGCTCTGTGGTCTGTGACCGATTAATCGGTCTTTGGCGTTGAACCTACGGTGCGGATATATCGGTCATTGGCGTCCAAAAGGTTAAGGGTCACTTTACAAAATGTATGAGCGTGAGACTTATATAGGGTCAATTAGGTACGCTAGATTCCGTCCATGTTCTAGTCTTCGTCCACTCGACGGATTAGCAAATAATATATTTCGTTTTTAATTTGCTATTTGCGGAATATCATTTTTATTTAGATATATTGATATTGTTAAGACATTAAGGATCGTTAGATGATGAAGTCAAAATTAAGTACATAGGTAATTGAATTTCGCGCCTTTTTCTACTGACAAAGGCCCGAATGGGTGTGTTCCAGTATATATTTCTATTTACAATAAATAATACACCTTTGCTTTACTATATTTATATGTTTATTACTCTATCTATACTCTTTGTACTAGTTACTTAATCCTAGTATACAAAAACTTTGCCATCCTGTGCCATAAATTTGTGTTTTTGTACAATAAAGAGTTTATACATACATACTTTGCATATATCGTCAGGTGTCAAGCAAAACTCACTAATTACCACCACAAGTTCATAGCCATAGCCCATAGTGAACCATATTTATATATTTCGTTTTTTAGCATTAGAAAGAAGGTAAGCGATCTTGACATTTATATTTTTTTAATAAACTTTACCACTTGGTAACTACTGGGAAAAAAAATCGGTAAAAGGTGGGAAATAAATTCTCAGTAGTTACCACTGGCATAGAGAAAAAAATACATAGAGTGCTCACTCCATACATCAGTTGTAGTACCAAAAAGACTATTAGCATCTAGCATCGAGTAGCGGAACTCTCAGTACTGCTACTTGACAATAGATGTAGCACCGACCGGAAAGTCTTATACTGTTGAGATAAGACTTTCCGGTCGGTGCTACATCTATTGACAAGTAGCAGTACTGATAGTTCCGCTACTTGATGCTAGATGTAGACACTGAAATTAATAGTCTGAACCATAAAGTAAGTATAGTATAGAGTAATCGGCCCATACAAGCCTCGCTTAGTTCCACAAAAATCCAAGAGATGTCACTCAGAGCACCATTGGGCCTAAATATATATTAGTGTTATTTCAAATCTTGCCAATTTTTAAATTAACATGTATAGTTCTAATTTATTTAGCATATTACAACAAAAACCTTTTAAAACATCCATTTACACATAGTAAATCGACGCAGAAAAAAATAAATAAATAATGGCATGAACTATTCTAAGCGCCATCTATCGCATTACTAAACAGTTAGTTTCTTGCCGTTGTAACACACTAAATAGCTCGATTGTTTGAGAAAGACTATCAATAGATGTCACTGTAGTAAATCCTCATACTTTATGATCATATCACAGACAACATATCAACATTATTAAGTAATAAATAATATAATTTTTCTCAAAAATGGACGGCAAAGTCGACGTTGCCGGTTAAAAAATAGGTCGCGAAGTGTGTAGTTTATGGTCATTCTAAAAATTAAAAAGTTAAAAACATTGCTGTATCGATTTCGGGACTGCAATGTTGCATACAAATTCCATTATTAAACGAGTTCCAAACTTTTTAAAACTTTAAATGGCCATATCAAATGAAGGCATAGGTCCATTAAACAGCCGAACAGATGATCAGCACTTATTATTAATATAATGTTGGTACCGCGACTATTTAGGTGTCTCAAATACGTTGGCGTATTTTCAGCAGAAAAATACACTTCTATTTTTTTTAAAGGCGGCAAGCAAATCTTTTTAATGGTTTTACTTTTCTCTGTGAAAATTAGAACGTTGCTTCTGTAAAATATCTCTTGCACCATTTTTGAGAAAAGCACTATATATGACTCGGCTGGAAGGCTACTTGCTGGCTTCGGATTCAATTAAACGGACTCCCAAGGTCGTCCGTTTAAAACGAATCCTCAGCTTGCAAGTAGCTACTTCCGAACCTCGACAATAATGTACTATTTTTCTTAGAAACGTGATAATAATTAAAATATATTAAACCTACATGGTATCATCAGCCACACTGTTAAGTGTTAACTGTACCGATGTACAGTTAGGAGTGTTGCTGTTTGTATATTAATTTACTTAACCTTACGCATTACAAAATTGTCCTCATATAGCTATACATATATTTTAGGACAGTCTTACACTAATCGACCTACTTGGTAACAAAACATTGTAAATTCTTGAGTAGTTTGAATAGCAGGGCAGGTGACAAAAACTTGCTCAAAAGCATAGAAGGTAGCATCCTATAGAAGTGGTGTACGCGTGCCTCCGTGAGGGACAAAACATGTAAATTCGACCAATCATAGCGTCGCATTGCGCCGCTATGATTGGTCGAATTTATTTGTTATGGTGGGCAACAAATGAATTCGACCAATCACGGTGGTCAATTTACGGTGGGGAATAAAACAAGATGTGAGACTGTGACAAGGACAAACAATAATAGCGCTTTCGCTGCTACTCCTACTGAAAGATACATAAGACTATCCCGTTCTGTCAGTTATCCCCTGCTTCTATTCATGCTCAAAAGAGAAGAGACATCCGACATTTAAAAAAATATCCCTATATGTATGAGAGCAATAATACAATATGTAAATGTAAATACATACATATCTTATATTTTATGATCATATCAAAGCTGGAAGTCCTAGGTTCGGATCCCCCTAAAAGTGTATTAATATGGTGTCCCATGGTGGTGGCCCATTTGTCCCCGCCGCCATACAAGAGGTGTGGACAGATGGGAATAGATATAGACCATTAATATATACACACACAATTAAAGCAGCCTGTGGGTGAACTACACGCAAAGGCAGTACAGTGCCCTGCGTGTACAGTACAATAATGCATTTAGGGTGCTGATGGGGCTTCCTCGCTACTGCAGCGCGTCAACAATGTTTGCGGAGGCGCGCGTAGATAGTTTTGCTGCCATTATGCGCAAAAGAGCCACTTCATTGTTATGCAGGGTGAGGAACAGCACCAACAGCATCCTAGCCATGTATGCAGGCAGGTTTGATGGGGCCTACCTGAACCACTGTGGTGCACTCCATATGTGCATAAATAAATAAATAAATATGTAAATATAATGATTAATGTAGTTAGTTAATAAGTTTGTGTGTGTGTACCTACTAACATTAGTTGTAAGATTAAATGTGTCACTAACGAAATTGATCCTTTGTTGGTCTTAAATAAATTTAATTTAATTTAATTTTAATTTAATTTAAAAAACAAATAAATGTCCTATGAGGATTTGAACCCAGGACCTCCTACTTCATAGCACATAGCAGAGCAGGGTCACTGTCACTACTGACTAGCTAGGAGGCCGTAGAAATAATATACAATTTATATATATTTAAATTAAGTACAGTCAGCGTCGTATAGTAGGTCGCATCCAAAGTATTCAAATAGTTCAGTACGCCATACAAATAATATGGTGTACCGAACTATTTGAATACTTTGGATGCTACCTACTATATGACGCTGACTGTACTTATATAACAATTAACAAATCAGACTGGTAGCCACAGTTTAATGGCTAATCTAGGATTAAAACTTTTTAGTGGCTTGCTATTATGTTCAAAACATTTAGCTTCATACCACATCAAATATTTAAGTTTACCGCCATTGCCCGCCAGCATTGAACAAATTGGTTGTTAGTGGGTAGACAAAATAAAGTCACTATCATGTTAAACATTGAATTTATTAATTGTATTTTATTATTTTTAAGAGAATCTTCATAGCATGTGTCTGTCCGTTGAAACAGGAATCAATCTCAACCATCTTCCACTCAAAATATTTTACTTGTGGTACAGTCGCCATCAGATATATCGGAGCGGCCAAGGCGCTCACAAATATCTGAACACGCCTCTATTGTCAGGGCGTTAGAGTGCGTGTTCAGATATTGTGAACACCTTGGCCGTTCCGATATATCTGATGGCGACTGTACAGAGATGCATTGACTATTTCATCTTCACTCTCTTGTTGCATACATTGTAACTTCTAGTGGCTAGAGGCTGGGTCCTGAAATCAGAAACATATTTTTTATATATAAAATGTAATAATATCACAATAAAGTTTAATACACATTGCCTTCACATTGGAGTCTGTTTGCAAACACTAACCATTGTATAGATTTAGACCAAGAAAAGTATGCAGCGATATTGATCGCCTGCGCAGTACATGTGTTATTTTAAATGTCAAACATCTTTGAAATTATGACGTACCTTTCTTCTTTCTTGCTCTAACTCTAAATACTTTGGAATCTTTTGCTTGCTCGGGTATCAATATTAGCATGGGGGGTTAAAATAAAACTTGACAATAGTTATTAGTGGGCAAGGGGGCAAAGCAGTTGTTTAACCGCTCATGCTAATGTTGATTCCAGGGCAAGCAGAAGATTTGAACTATGAGCGTAGCGAGTGGTTCGAGAAGTGGAATCTTGAGCGTTGTGAGAATTCAAGGCACGAGGGTTAAACAAACATTGCCACCTAATGAAACACAGAATTTATCACCATGCCAATGCAGGGAAAATACCAACTATAAAATACCAAAAAAATCAAATCCACATGAACATTATAAAGAATTTATAATTCAAAATCATCATTTAAAAGTAAATTCTACCAGCTAACATAAGGAAACTCAAAATTTAGATCTGATTACTTTGCCCCACATGTGGGATAAATCATAAATGCAATTTTCTCATTAGTATTTGAACAATCAAGGGGGCCTTTACCAGTTGGTGTGGTGATAAATTATTTAATTAACCTTTGTATTCAAAACAAACTTACCTGAAGTGTTAATTTTTTATCAATTTTATCATTTATTGGCAAACAGTAGACACTGTCAGATTAATATGTAGGTTTTACCATTAGTAGTGTTCCGTTACTACATCGGCAATTCACGTCATCATCACAGGTCTTTTCGTCTATTGCAGACGATTTATGCATTGCTGTTTAGACAACGGGTTTGGTGATTGTGGAGGCCGATGCGTGAGCGGCACGACCTCCCACATTTTGGGCACATGTCACGCTTAGCACAGTCTTTAAAGCGCCACATCGGTCTTCCAACTTTCCTTTTAGCATACCTACGCAACTGCACCAAGCAAGACACGTCTAGGTATTCTATTCACGTACTTGTACTATAGTTCAAATGAAGCTATAATATGAAATTAATAAGTTTGTATAAACAGAAACAAAGCAAAGCGGTGCCGCTTTGTGGCGACTTGACTATTTGACAGTTTATTTTTAGTGTTGCCGTTGAAAGTTCTTTCTTGTCCCTAAATAGAGCTTTTATGATTTATTATTATACAATATTATTAGTTCAAATAAAATATGATATTCCAAAAGACTACAAATAATATTATATAGTACTTAAATTCCAAAATAATGATAATTATGCCTCAGTGTCCATTTCTGAGGGCCTACCGCGAACCACGTTCGACGTGTTGCCTCTCTGTCGCACTTGTAAATTCGTACGTAAGTGTGACAGGGAGGCAACACGTCGAACGTGGTTCGCGGTAGGCCCTCAGCTTTTTTAAGGAACAGGCGTATAACATTACCCTGAAGTAGGGGACTAATTTTAAAATAGCAATAATCATTACTTGATGCCGTTTTTGACGTTTCTGTGCACGCTGTTGTCTGTCTATACTTATAGGTCACATAATTAGTGATACAAACACCTGCCTGGTCAATATACGCAAAATTAGATAGATTTATTCTAATTATAACAGAAAAAGTTTATTAAAACAAACATTAAATGCTTTTGTATAATAATTTCAGGTTTGATAGGTACGGGTTTTGCCATGGGAGAAGTTGAAAAGGAACGTTATGAAAACATATCTGTGTATGTATAGGTACTAAGATCGTACAAATCATGTACAAATCTGTTGCTTAAAAATAAAAGCACGACGCGACGTTGCCAAACTGCTATGAGTTACTGCGAAGCGAGTCCAGTTTAACTCGACAACGTCGCATCGTATTGTTACAATAGGGTATTTTCGTACTAGTCAAATCAGTTACTTTTTTTAGGGTTCCGTAGCCAAATGGCAAAAAACGGAACCCTTATAGATTCGTCATGTCTGTCTGTCTGTCCGTCTGTCCGTCTGTCCGTCTGTCCGTCTGTCCGTCTGTCTGTCCGTCCGTATGTCACAGCCACTTTTCTCCGAAACTATAAGAACTATACTGTTGAAACTTGGTAAGTAGATGTATTATGTGAACCGCATTAAGATTTTCACACAAAAATAGAAAAAAAACAATAAATTTTTGGGGTTCCCCATACTTCGAACTGAAACTCAAAAATTTTTTTTTTATCAAACCCATACGTGTGGGGTATCTATGGATAGGTCTTCAAAAATGATATTGAGGTTTCTAATATCATTTTTTAGGGTTCCGTAGCCAAATGGCAAAAAACGGAACCCTTATAGATTCGTCATGTCTGTCTGTCTGTCTGTCCGTCTGTCTGTCCGTCCGTATGTCACAGCCACTTTTCTCCGAAACTATAAGAACTATACTGTTGAAACTTGGTAAGTAGATGTATTCTGTGAACCGCATTAAGATTTTCACACAAAAATAGAAAAAAAAACAATAAATTTTTGGGGTTCCCCATACTTCGAACTGAAACTCAAAATTTTTTTTTTCATCAAACCCATACGTGTGGGGTATCTATGGATAGGTCTTCAAAAATGATATTGAGGTTTCTAATATCATTTTTTTCTAAACTGAATAGTTTGCGCGAGAGACACTTCCAAAGTGGTAAAATGTGTGTCCCCCCCCTGTCACTTCTAAAATAAGAGAATGATAAAACTAAAAAAAATATATGATGTACATTACCATGTAAACTTCCACCAAAAATTGGTTTGAACCAGATCTAGCAAGTAGTTTTTTTTTAATACGTCATAAATCGCCTAAATACGGAACCCTTCATGGGCGAGTCCGACTCGCACTTGGCCGCTTTTTTCTAAACTGAATAGTTTGCGCGAGAGACACTTCCAAAGTGGTAAAATGTGTGTCCCCCCCCCTGTAACTTCTAAAATAAGAGAATGATAAAACTAAAAAAAATATATGATGTACATTACCATGTAAACTTCCACCGAAAATTAGTTTGAACGAGATCTAGTAAGTAGTTTTTTTTTATACGTCTTAAATCGCCTAAATACGGAACCCTTCATGGGCGAGTCCGACTCGCACTTGGCCGCTTTTTTATAGTTATTGCAATGCAACTTGTATCGTAAATTTTTAGAAGGCACGATAAGAGTGAATTGAGCATGAATTGAGGTATTTTATCTCATTAGGATCGAAAGAGCTCGTGAATTTGAGTACAAATAACACAAAAGTGGCAAAAAAGATCACAATATAAAAAATGGCAAAAAATAGTAGTTTTCGATATAAGTGCGAGAAGTATGTCATTTTGCACGAGTACCGAGCTTTCGATTTTTCCGGAAATATACTGAGGGGCTACCGCCAAAACCGAAATTCGCAAATTGCGGGGATCTTTCTCTATTACTCCAATGCAGGCGTAATTAGAGTGACAGAGAAAAATGCCCGCAATTTGCAAAATTCGATTTTCGCGGTTATAGCCCTGTCACTTACAACGGATGCCTTTGCTTTGATATCTGGTGGCGTTAAATTAACTCCAAAATCGTCTGAATCACTCATTTTTATTTAATAACTTATGCTTTCTTGGCAATTACTTACAAACATAAATCACTTTAAATGTTGAATAAAAAAGGCGGGAAGGGAATAAAAAAAGTTTTACTTTTAATTGCCATTTTTTTCAATGTGGATTCTGTTGTCACTGTTGTCAGCATTATGCCAATTGAAGAGAAATTGTATTATTAAAATTAATAAAATTAATTTTCAGAACATAATAATGGTCAACCAGATCTTGACAGTAGAAAAAGGCGGCAAATTTGAAAAATGTAGGCGCGAAAGGATATCGTCCCATAGAAAATTTGAATTTCGCGCCTTTATTTTACTGACAAGATTTGGTTGACCAGCTATATGTAAAAAAACATGAATCTTTTGTTATTTCATTATATTGATATATATCTAATTAATTACATTTATATTAAGTGTATAAAGTGTATTGTACGAACGTCAGCTTCATTCTGTCGCGCGTTGTTCAAGTAATACTATTGGGTCTCGAATAATACTCCTTTATGCCCAATCGCGCGTTGTTCAGGTGGGTCATTTATAAGCGGGTCTCGCATAATACTCATTTATTTAAAATGTATCAATCAGATTACTTTTTAGCACTAGTGTAAAAAAATCAAACTTTACGCACGATTTGCAGCTACAAAAACTAAACTTTTTGAGCAATTGGATTAAAAAAATATAAAGAAACGCTCAAGTACCAGTGGCATGGTGGCATATAGACGGACTTACGCCAGTAGTAATGTCTAATCCTTTTGCCATGCACCAATGGTAGCATGCGCAAAATTATTATGACAGGTATTTATTTTCAGCCGGTTTAAATAGTTTCGGCAAGACTTATGTAGCATTCTTATAATATATAAATATTATCATCACCACAGTATCGTTTTCCGAAATTACTTTATGGTTATACCCTTTGGCTACGCTATTTCTCTGTACCCTGCCTCTCCCTTCCCTCCCTGTACTCCTTAAGTGCCCGAACTCTCTTTACTCATACTGAAAGATACATAAGACTATCCTGTTCGGTCATTTCCTTCCACCCCTCATGCTTGATCCAGTTTTAAACTAGATTCATGATTTATTCAATACGCTATAAAGCGACATCTGTTGATTACTTCTAATCGTTGGCAACGACATATGTCTACTAACTTTCAATGAAGACGTATAGATGTCGTTAGGAATTCTATGATTTGGATGTGACACAGCGCCATCTTGTATCCATGATAGGCAACAGTGCATTTTCAGTGACGCCATCTGGTAATGATGCGCTTTTAGGCGGTCACATTTGAATGTATGGGATAGCAGCGTCTGTATATATGTAGTCTGTGGTTTTACTTACGTAAATAGGGATAAAAGCTATTTGTTAGAATGGGATAACGATAATTGTTCTGTATAGCTGTGTCCCTATACTTACGTAAGTAAAAATTACCAGTGTATCTTGGGCCGTAGTTATACCACCATAGACTAGGAATCCTCTAGACGGAGTTTAGAGCAATAGGGGGCATTACTGCAATGTTTTGCCGCCAGAGTGCAGCACTAGTGACTTAAGTATACCATAGAGTAACTTATACATTCTGTACCTTAAACTGTTTTTTGACAAGTTTTCACAGACAATCAAATATGACATTGATACATCAAGGCGGTTTGTTTACAAAGGGCCTACCGGGAAACGCGAAATCGAAACTCAGCTATCTGCCTCTTTATCGCTCGAATATGCAAGAGTGATAGAGAGGTTAGATGACAAAATGTCGACTCTCTCGTTTTCGGTAGGCCCTTAGATTGTTTACTTGTTTTAGGAGTGGCGCCCCCTACGCAGACTTTCGCGTAATATTCCCTATTATTTCATGAACCCGATGCTGCCAAAAATACTGGGGTGCGGGGGACGAGGTGAGCGAGTCCCGTGCCGTGATTGGTCCGTTCAAACACACGGACGTCACACAAAGACACTTTGACTCGAAAATGGAGTAAAACTACCGTATATTTGTGGCAGAGGGGGTAGCGTTACTATGCTCAGTCTAGAGGATGTCTTGTCTGTGTATATCACTTACGCGTTAGTTCTAGATATGTCCCTCGTGTGTATCGTGAACTTGTCCTCCCTGACTAGATACGTCATCGAGGCCTCGTAGATGCCGTGGCCCGGGCCCACTGCTATCTGTACACATAGGGGCTAAATAAATTACGGCATTTCAAATTGGGGGGGGGGGGGGGTAGTGACCCTGCCTGTTAAGCCGTGGTCCTGGGTTCGAATCCTAGTAAGGGCATTTATTTGTGTGATTTACACAGATATTTGTTCCTGAGTCTTGGGTGTTTTCTATGTATTTGTATATTTTATATATCGTTGTCTGAGTACTCACAACACAAGCCTTCTTGAGCTTACTGTGGGACTTAGTCAATCTGTGTAAGAATGTCCTATAATATTTATTTATTTATCATTTATAGGAGGCAAAGAGAATTTGAAATATGTAGAGGCGGATTGTCAAAGTAAATTACGTAGCCACAGTAAATTGAGTGCCATCTTTAGACAGAAGATTGGTGATGATGGTGTAGGTAGACGTTAGACTTGTGAGAGGAGAATGTTCGGTTTGTGGAAGGATAAGCTGATGGGAACCTAAGACAACGCCATTTGACTTTGATCCTTATTCTTTCACTGAGATGTATCAATTTGTGAAATGTCAAAAATTAACGCCATCTACTCGAAGGCCAAAGGTATGGTGCAATCTTTTCGAGCGATGGCGCCATACCTTTGGCCTACAGTCGAAACTCGAGACAGACAGACAGTACGGAACCCTAAAAAACCGGCCGAGTGCGAGTCGGACTCGCGTTCCAAGGGTTCTGTACATTAAGTCCGACTCACTCTTGACTGCACATTTCTAATAGGTTTTTCTGTCATCTACCTATAGGTAAAAGAACTAATATGTGTATTTTTTCAAAATTGTATTAGACCCAGTAGTTTCGGAGATAGGGGAGGGAGGGGGGATGGTAATTTTTTGGCAATTTTTTTAAACAACTTTGACAACTTCTAACCTATGTATTTTAAAATTAAAAAATATATATATTTAAAATTCTCAAAATGAGCTCTTTTATTTGGTATATAACACAATATAGTTTGAACAACTTTATTTTTTAACTTTTTCATTTACCCCCCAAAAGTGGCCCCCATATTTAAAATTCATTTGTTTACGTTACACGTCCATCTTTGGGTCACAAACTTACATATGTGTACCAAATTTGAACTTCATTGGCCCAGTAGTTTAGGAGAAAATAGGCTGTGACAGACGGACAGACAGACGCAAGAGAGATCCTATAAGGGTTCGTTTTTTTCCTTTTGAAGTACGGAACCCTAACAACAGTGTCAGGCAAAAAACAATAAGTGCTAGGCATTCTCATTAACCTTCTTCCTTCTATGTTGAACTTAAAGCAACACGGAAGGGTGACGGCATTCGCACTATTTCCCCTCTGCCTAGGTACAGGATCAACTGATCTAGCGCGGGTAATAAAACTAGTTGCGCTCGGATTTTTAACTAGACCGAGTCCAGTCGCGCGAGTGAACACAGCAGCAGAAAAAATGCCTATTCGCTCGGTTTTTTGTTGTAAAAAGAGGTCGGGGACATCAAATTTACAAAAAGAAGGTGTTACATTTCACATGTAATATTTTTTTACATATCATACGTTTAATTACATTTAAACACAATTATTATATTTTAGTCTCATGTAATTGCTGGATTTATCGATTTTGCTCGCCCAGTACAAATTGCGGATCGGTCGAGCGACAAATCCGACTTCTCATCTCTCAGAAAACGATAAAATTCTTTGACGAAAATGTGTTAGTGTGCGTGTTGTGACACTTGTGACTCGTCCGTACACAAAAACAGATCGAGGTGTGCAAGATTTGTCTGTGTAGGGTGTCATTTTCTATGTATTTGTGTCGTCATTACAGATTGGATTTTGTACGTGTGTGTTAAGTGCGACTGTGTGCACGTTCCCCCCCGCGAAAAATGGCAGAATGATTTGAATGTCAAGATATCGCTTGGGCCTATCCCTTCCGACGTGTCGGAAGCCCGTGTTGATCGAAGATGTTGAACCTACCTTGACCTGGTAGTTCTCGTTGGCCACTTTGGTCTTGCCGCTGAAGTGGCCCACTAAACCGTGGGCGTTCTTAAGCGCTAGGAGCCGACTGTTGGGGCGCTGGCGGAGCACCCACGCCGTCGAGGTCAGGCTCCGGGGCATACAGAGGTCCCTGGAACCAATTGGGTATAGGGAACTGTTATTTTTTAGGGTTCCGTACCCAAAGGGTAAAAAACGGGACGCTATTACTAAAACTTCGCTGTCCGTCCGTCCGTCCGTCTGTCACCAGACTGTATCTCATGAACCGCGATAGCTAGACAGTTGAAATTTTCACAAATAATGTAAGTATCTCTGTTGCCGCTATAACAACAAATACTAAAAATAAAATAAAATAAATATTTAAGGGGGGCTCCCATACAACAAACACGATTTTTTTGCTCTACTTTTTGTTAATGGTGCGGAACCCTCCGTGCGCGAGTCCGACTCGCACTTGGCCGCTTTTTTAATAGATAGCTATAGGTATCCCGTTTTTCTAGTTTTGTTATGCGGTTAGGCTTAAAATACTAGCATCCAGGCGATAAATTAAAAAAGCGGCCAAGTGCGAGTCGGACTCGCCCATGAAGGGTTCCGTATTTAGGCGATTTATGACGTATTTAGGCGATTTATGACGTATTAAAAAAAAACTACTTACTAGATCTCGTTCAAACCAATTTTCGGTGGAAGTTTACATGGTAATGTACATCATATATTTTTTTTACTTTTATCATTCTGTTATTTTAGAAGTTACAGGGGTGTCCCCCACACACATTTTACAACTTTGGAAGTGTCTCTCGCGCAAACTATTCAGTTTAGAAAAAAATTATATTAGAAACCTCAATATCATTTTTGAAGACCTATCCATAGATACCCCACACGTATGGGTTTGATGAAAAAAAAAAATTGAGTTTCAGTTCTAAGTATGGGGAACCCCAAAAATTTATTGTTTTTTTTTTCTATTTTTGTGTGAAAATCTTAATGCGGTTCACAGAATACATCTACTTACCAAGTTTCAACAGTATAGTTCTTATAGTTTCGGAGAAAAGTGACTGTGACATACGGACGGACAGACGGACAGACAGACAGACAGACAGACAGACAGACATGACGGATCTATAAGGGTTCCGTTTTTTGCCATTTGGCTACGGAACCCTAAAAACGAATAAAAAATAATAATTTTAGTAGTAGTAAAAGGTCGAAAGAAGGATCCGCCGACGTTCTCTCGACGCGATTTGAGCGCACTGCTTTCAGCTTTTTAGTTGAAAGAATATAGTAAGAGTGTCGTATGAAAGTCTTACCGTTGGGGCGTCGGTGGACACGTTTTGCCACGCGAGGCAAAATTACTAAATGTGGAAATGCCTCGCACTTACCCGACAGTGGCGACTAGCGAGTTGATGTAGTCGAGGAGCGCTTGTGCAGTCTTCTGGTAGAACGGGTCGTCGGTGGACACGTTTTGCCACGCGAGGCAACACCAGTGCTGAATGCCTCGCAATTACCCAACAGTGGCGACTAGCGAGTTGATGTAGTCGAGGAGCGCTTGCGCACTCTTCTGGTAGAACGGGTCGTCGGTGGACACGTTTTGCCACGCGAGGCAACACCAGTGCTGAATACCTCGCACTTACCCAACAGTGGCGACTAGCGAGTTGATGTAGTCGAGGAGCGCTTGAGCAGTCTTCTGGTAGAACGGGTCGTCGGTGGACACGTTTTGCCACGCGAGGCAACACCAGTGCTGAATGCCTCGCACTTACCCGACAGTGGCGACTAGCGAGTTGATGTAGTCGAGGAGCGCTTGTGCAGTCTTCTGGTAGAACGGGTCGTCGGTGGACACGTTTTGCCACGCGAGGCAACACCAGTGCTGAATGCCTCGCACTTACCCAACAGTGGCGACTAGAGAGTTGATGTAGTCGAGGAGCGCTTGTGCAGTCTTCTGGTAGAACGGGTCGTCGGTGGAGACGTTTTGCCACGCGAGGCAACACTAGTGCCGAATGCCTCGCACTTACCCGACAGTGGCGACTAGCGAGTTGATGTAGTCGAGGAGCGCTTGAGCAGTCTTCTGGTAGAACGGGTCGTCGGTGGACACGTTTTGCCACGCGAGGCAACACCAGTGCTGAATGCCTCGCACTTACCCGACAGTGGCGACTAGCGAGTTGATGTAGTCGAGGAGCGCTTGTGCAGTCTTCTGGTAGAACGGGTCGTCGGTGGACACGTTTTGCCACGCGAGGCAACACCAGTGCTGAATGCCTCGCACTTACCCAACAGTGGCGACTAGAGAGTTGATGTAGTCGAGGAGCGCTTGTGCAGTCTTCTGGTAGAACGGGTCGTCGGTGGAGACGTTTTGCCACGCGAGGCAACACTAGTGCCGAATGCCTCGCACTTACCCGACAGTGGCGACTAGCGAGTTGATGTAGTCGAGGAGCGCTTGAGCAGTCTTCTGGTAGAACGGGTCGTCGGTGGACACGTTTTGCCACGCGAGGCAAGTACACCAGTGAGTCTCGATGCCTGCCTCGCTGCACGAGCGGTTGCGGGGTATCTGAAAATAAAATTGTCGTTCATTCAATCGTTTTAGCCGTTTGACCGCCAAAGACGTCATCAGACGGGCGTGGTTACATCCAATTTGTTCAACGACTTTTGTCCGGTAATACTCTCTCCCATGGGCGTACCCAGAATTTGTTAAAGGGTGGGGCAGAAGTAAATAAACTTATAAATCTTGGTCCAAATTTTGAAAATTCTTAACTTTGGGTTAGACAGCAGGGTGCGGCAACTGCCCACTCGCTGCCGTCGCGAGAGCGGCGAGGCGAGACAAGGAACACCGAGACAAGTCGATAGCGGTCTGTATACACTCGCTCTCGGCTCGTCTCGGGGTGTCTCGAGGATTGTACAGTCGGCATTAGTGTTTGTTTTTGTACCTAATAGTATTTTGTGTGTATTGAGTTACCGGTTCCAACATAGTGAGTGCTCTAGTATAGTCCGCCCCGGCACTCTGTGCGGGTTCCAATGCTGCCTCATGTCCAGCACGTCAAGTGAGCGCGCATTGACGCCGAGCAGCGTTCTCCTACTGTCTTATGTGCGCCTGGTACTTTTAAGTCATACTTGAATTCATTCATGTGGCGAGTCGCTGCGCGTAGGAGCGACGCTGAATACTGTTTGTCTCTATATTATACGCTCCTGGTATTTTCTTTCATATAACTTCCAGTCATTTTATCGAAAATTAAAAGAAAGTATCGAGTTACCGGTTCCAACATAGTGAGTGCTCTAGTGTATTCCGTCCCCGGCACTTTATACGAGTTCCAATGCTGCCTCATGTCCAGCACGTCAAGTAAGCGCGCATTGATGCCGAGTAGCGTTCTACTGTCTTATGTGCGCCTGGTACTCTTACATACATTTCAGTCATACTTGCAGTAGTTTCAGTCATGTGGTCAAAGAGAATCGTCGCGCGTAGTAGCGACGCTCAATACTGTTGTTTGTCTCCTTCTGTCTTATATGCTCCTGGTACTTTCTTTCGTATTACTTCCAGTCATTTTATCGAAAAATTAAAAGAAAGTATTTAGACTTACCGGTTCTAACATGGTGAGTGCTCTAGCATAATCTGCCCCCCGCACTTTATACGGGTTCCAGTGCTGCGTCATGTCCAGCACGTCAAGTATAGTGGCGTGCAGGTCGTGCGCGGTGGTGAGCGCGTGCGCGTTGTGCTGCAGCGCGCGCTGCGCGTGCGGCCGCGCGCGGGCGAGGCGCTCGGGGAGGCGGAGCGCGAGGAGGGGGAGGCGCTCCTCCAGCTTGCCCTGAAGGGTGTCGCGGGCTTTTGAGTGTCTGGGAGAGATAAATATGCTCAGATGGTGCTATCATCATCGTTAAAAATCCCGTCCATATCCAAATGGACCGGTCTATAAATGTGAGTTAATATGTGTTCAAAACGCGAAAGTTTTCAATATTATATCGTTAAATGGCGCTGTCATCGTTAAAAAATTGATATAATAGTATTTTATGCAACCGTTGTTTAAGAGGGGTCAAAAAAGGCGAGTAGCGTGAGTAACAATTTGAGGCGAAGCCGAAAATTGTTAATAAAAACGCCACGAGTATCTTTTGACTCAGTTAAACAACGTTGCATACAATACTTTTTCTACGACCAAACACTTACTTTGAAATAAAATTGTAAATTTAACAAATATTTTTCATTCAACAAAAATAATACTTTAAACAAGTGGAATCATACAGGACATATAAGTAGGTAAACCATTGAGGTATATAACAAGAGACGACATCTCGAACAAAATGTTTCCGCACCGCAGAGAAGTGCATGCACTTCTTTGCTTTTAGTACGTCACCGACCATTGACGAGATGCCACACATGTACAGAAAATTAAAAAAAAAATTGAAAAATGCCTTCGTGCGTGTTAAAAAGTTGCAACAATAGCACAAGAATTTACATAATGTGTTCGGTCAAAGGCCTTTAAGTTTATTATATACAGACTCTACCTACGTTCGTGGTTAGTATACAATGTCCAGGTTTCGACCTCACCTTCTCCCATGACGAATATAAGCGTACCTGCAGTATCTTCTGGACATGAAGCTGTGCAACACCGCATACATGTCGTCATCGGCAGTACCCACCTAGGCCCGTGGTCTCCCATGACGACTGTGAGCGTATCTTCGGCCCTGGACACGAGGCTGCGCAACAACGCAGCGGTGTCGTCGTCGGCAGTACCCACCTAGGCCCGTGGTCTCCCATGACGACTGTGAGCGTATCTTCGGCCCTGGACACGAGGCTGCGCAACAACGCAGCGGTGTCGTCGTCGGCAGTACCCACCTAGGCCCGTGGTCTCCCATGACGACTGTGAGCGTATCTTCGGCCCTGGACACGAGGCTGCGCAACAACGCAGCGGTGTCGTCGTCGGCAGTACCCACCTAGGCCCGTGGTCTCCCATGACGACTGTGAGCGTATCTTCGGCCCTGGACACGAGGCTGCGCAACAACGCAGCGGTGTCGTCGTCGGCAGTACCCACCTAGGCCCGTGGTCTCCCATGACGACTGTGAGCGTATCTTCGGCCCTGGACACGAGGCTGCGCAACAACGCAGCGGTGTCGTCGTCGGCAGTACCCACCTAGGCCCGTGGTCTCCCATGACGACTGTGAGCGTATCTTCGGCCCTGGACACGAGGCTGCGCAACAACGCAGCGGTGTCGTCGTCGGCAGTACCCACCTAGGCCCGTGGTCTCCCATGACGACTGTGAGCGTATCTTCGGCCCTGGACACGAGGCTGCGCAACAACGCAGCGGTGTCGTCGTCGGCAGTACCCACCTAGGCCCGTGGTCTCCCATGACGACTGTGAGCGTATCTTCGGCCCTGGACACGAGGCTGCGCAACAACGCAGCGGTGTCGTCGTCGGCAGTACCCACCTAGGCCCGTGGTCTCCCATGACGACTGTGAGCGTATCTTCGGCCCTGGACACGAGGCTGCGCAACAACGCAGCGGTGTCGTCGTCGGCAGTACCCACCTAGGCCCGTGGTCTCCCATGACGACTGTGAGCGTATCTTCGGCCCTGGACACGAGGCTGCGCAACAACGCAGCGGTGTCGTCGTCGGCAGTACCCACCTAGGCCCGTGGTCTCCCATGACGACTGTGAGCGTATCTTCGGCCCTGGACACGAGGCTGCGCAACAACGCAGCGGTGTCGTCGTCGGCAGTACCCACCTAGGCCCGTGGTCTCCCATGACGACTGTGAGCGTATCTTCGGCCCTGGACACGAGGCTGCGCAACAACGCAGCGGTGTCGTCGTCGGCAGTACCCACCTAGGCCCGTGGTCTCCCATGACGACTGTGAGCGTATCTTCGGCCCTGGACACGAGGCTGCGCAACAACGCAGCGGTGTCGTCGTCGGCAGTACCCACCTAGGCCCGTGGTCTCCCATGACGACTGTGAGCGTATCTTCGGCCCTGGACACGAGGCTGCGCAACAACGCAGCGGTGTCGTCGTCGGCAGTACCCACCTAGGCCCGTGGTCTCCCATGACGACTGTGAGCGTATCTTCGGCCCTGGACACGAGGCTGCGCAACAACGCAGCGGTGTCGTCGTCGGCAGTACCCACCTAGGCCCGTGGTCTCCCATGACGACTGTGAGCGTATCTTCGGCCCTGGACACGAGGCTGCGCAACAACGCAGCGGTGTCGTCGTCGGCAGTACCCACCTAGGCCCGTGGTCTCCCATGACGACTGTGAGCGTATCTTCGGCCCTGGACACGAGGCTGCGCAACAACGCAGCGGTGTCGTCGTCGGCAGTACCCACCTAGGCCCGTGGTCTCCCATGACGACTGTGAGCGTATCTTCGGCCCTGGACACGAGGCTGCGCAACAACGCAGCGGTGTCGTCGTCGGCAGTACCCACCTAGGCCCGTGGTCTCCCATGACGACTGTGAGCGTATCTTCGGCCCTGGACACGAGGCTGCGCAACAACGCAGCGGTGTCGTCGTCGGCAGTACCCACCTAGGCCCGTGGTCTCCCATGACGACTGTGAGCGTATCTTCGGCCCTGGACACGAGGCTGCGCAACAACGCAGCGGTGTCGTCGTCGGCAGTACCCACCTAGGCCCGTGGTCTCCCATGACGACTGTGAGCGTATCTTCGGCCCTGGACACGAGGCTGCGCAACAACGCAGCGGTGTCGTCGTCGGCAGTACCCACCTAGGCCCGTGGTCTCCCATGACGACTGTGAGCGTATCTTCGGCCCTGGACACGAGGCTGCGCAACAACGCAGCGGTGTCGTCGTCGGCAGTACCCACCTAGGCCCGTGGTCTCCCATGACGACTGTGAGCGTATCTTCGGCCCTGGACACGAGGCTGCGCAACAACGCAGCGGTGTCGTCGTCGGCAGTACCCACCTAGGCCCGTGGTCTCCCATGACGACTGTGAGCGTATCTTCGGCCCTGGACACGAGGCTGCGCAACAACGCAGCGGTGTCGTCGTCGGCAGTACCCACCTAGGCCCGTGGTCTCCCATGACGACTGTGAGCGTATCTTCGGCCCTGGACACGAGGCTGCGCAACAACGCAGCGGTGTCGTCGTCGGCGTTCTCGATCAGGTTGAAGTCGTCGTGCGTGATGTCCGCGATGAACGTGAACATGAAACGCTTGCCGCCCAACTCCAGGAACTAGAAGGGAAACACTTGAATGAATAAAGATAAAAGATAAAGATAAAAGATAGTTTATTCAAGTAGGCATAATTACAATGCGCTTATGAACGTCAAATAAAGCTAGGTAGACCGGCTCCAACCCTACACCTCTGCCCCGAGAAAATTTAAATCCCCCCTCAACTGGAGGAGGGTATCCCAATATCGGACCGGCAACAAACTCGGCGGGACACATCTTTTCAAAAATAATTACATCTTATAATTAACATGCATTACGAGAAAATAAGGAAAACAAAATACAATTTAAATTACTATAGAATGAATTCTATACACAATACAATTCAAATTACTATAGAATACTATACTATTCTAATACAATTTAAATTACTATAGAATGAATTCTATAGTAATTTAAATTGTATTTTGTTTTCCTTATTTTCTCGTAATGCATGTTAATGAATGCAATTATACACATAAGGTGTAATAGAAATTTGATTTAGAAAATATACATATGTAAATAAATAATGATAATCGTAAAAATATAAACTTATTAATCAACACAAAGAAAACTGAAAAAAAAACCGGACAAGTGCGAGTCGGACTCGCCCACCGAGGGTCCTCAGTCCCAGCTGTCTAGCTGACACGACCTAGGTAGTTAGTACTCCCAGACCAGAGTGTTTAAGGTTTTGGCGGCAGTCTCCGCCCCTGAGCAGTGTGTCTAACATGTTTGGAAAACATGTTGCACCCCAAGTAATACACCGCGACCGCCCTCTCAGCCAGGAATAATGAAATATTATATTGGAACATATAAGTAGTGTGATCTTATAATGGCGTACACATCACCTAACACCTAAGAATACATTATAGAATCCACCCAGTTAGGGCTTGTGCACAAATCACGCGAGGTTTGTAGGGGGGGGGGGGATCACGAAAAAAATCACGAAAGATCACGTTGGGGGAGGGGGGGTATAAGAAAACCTCACGTGTATTTTTCTACATTGAACGAAACTAAGAAAAAATACCTACCACATCATGATTAGATACTTTTTCTCGGTCTCGTTAAACATAAATCTCACTCCGCACTTCAAAATAGCTCGCTATTATCTTATTTTACGAAATTTTGGAACGCGTAACTTAAAGTTAGGTCAAATGAAAAGAAATCGAAAAAATACACGTGAGGTTATGTGGGGGAGGGGGGGGTAGCCACAAAACCTCACCAAATATCACCAAGGGGGGGGCAAAAAGTAGCCGAAAACACCTCGCGTGATTTGTGCACAACCACTTACTAAAATCGGCCAATCATCCTCTTTTTGTGCCAATTACGCATTAAGATCGGTATATAGGACAAATTTGGGCATTTCAGTATAAAACAAACCTGCTCAGTGATATTCAGCATGAGTTTAAACTGCGGCGTGTCTCCTACACAGTAGTAGTCCCTCCCCGTGAACCAGCTGTAGGGGGAGGGTCGCCTAATGAGGTCCTCCAGGTAGAAGGAGCGCAGGTAGTGGTCGGCCGGCTGGCGGCGGAAGCCGGTGTAGCGCCATTGGAAGGTGCCGATGTTTGGCATGTCCTCAAAGTAGGCTGTGCGGTACCTGTGACAAGTGACCGTCTAAAATATTTTTCACCTCAGCAGCTCGAACAAGTGTACTTTGCTACTTAAAAACAGTGAGCAAAATCGCATTTTGCTCACTGAGTGAGCAAACTCGCATTTTGCTCATTTTGTCTCACTCAGTGAGCAAAATGCGATTTTGCTCACTGTTTTTAAGTAGCAAAGTACCCTTGTTCGAGCTGCTGAGGTGAAAACTTAATTGTTGGTATATCTTAAGAAAACATGAGTGAATAGGTAAGTGATGAAGAAGGAATACATTTTTCGGGTTCTCTAATATGTTCTCACTGCTGAGGTGAAAAGTTTTGTGAACTACACGAGATCAAAGTTATTTACATCTCGTGCGCTTTTGAGTCCCTTACTACGCTCAAGATTCTAAATTAGACAAACAAGATTAATTAGTATAGAATCTTTCGCTTGCACGGGACTCAAAATAAGCACTCAAAGAAATATCAAACTTTGATCTCTTGTTGTACAAATAACTATTTTCTACTCGTTAAGATTTCGTATACCAAATTGCAATTGGGTACTTTTAATGTGTGGGCTCCTAACTCAACTATAATATTCATTTCAATCTCGTACCCATTAAGTCCGCTCAGCAAGCTTCGTGGCCTTAACACGGTACTCGACTGAAAGGCTCTCCATTATATCACGATTGTATAAAATACTTTCAACACACACTTTTATCGCCGACTGTACTTTCTCTCCTTTGCATGTCTATTAAGTGCTTCTCGAGATCCTTCTAATGAGCCTAAACTCAATGTGTTTATCTTTACCCATTGAAGAGTTACGTTGGTTATCTTCTGACTGCATGATTACTGCTCGATGTTAGCATAATATTGCATTGTCATTGGATATACGGAAGTAAGCCAAACTTCAGCTCCATCAGACACCGGGAAGTGGTTGTTATTTAAGTTATAAGATTTAAAGCACATCCATACTAATATTATAAATGCGAAAGTATCTGTCTGTCTGTTACCTCTTCACGCTTAAACCGCTGAACCGATTTAGTTGAAATTTGCTATTAAGATAGCTTGAGTCCCGGGGAAGAACATAGGATACTTTTTATCTCAGATTTCATCCCTTAAGGGGGTGAAAATGGGGGTGGAAATTTGTATGGGCAATCAATAACCGCTGAACCGATTTAGTTGAAATTTGGTATGGAGATAGTTTGAATCCCGGGGAAGGACATAGGGTAGTTTTCATACCAAAAATCTCCCTTTAAGGGGGTGAAAAGGCGGGTGGAAGTATGTATGGGGAATCGTTAAAAAGCAGATTGGGTAAAAATAAGCTACCCAAATTACTAACACCACGCAGACGAAGTCGCGGGCAAAAGCTAGTATAGAATATACAGTATATATTTATACAAGAATTTACGCGGTGAAGATAAATAAAAGTGTGCCATACGAAAGGTTAACAGATTCATTGCCACCCAGCCAAACAAGATATCCGCGCCAGGCCACAAAAATGTCTTCATATAATTATAAAGGTGTAGTACCATCGATCCCGATTATCGGGTCGTCCGGCCTGGGAACGAAATCATAAAATACCTGATGGTCGGGTTATCGGCACATGAAGTTCTGAATTACTGAAATATTTGCGTGTGATGTGCCTAATCGAAGTTTGACATGGTTTGACATGCACTCACCCGTCCTGCTTCAGCTTGTAGAATATGAAAGGGAAGGAGTCCAGGCTGCCGTTGTCCTTGCCTATCCTAACGTCGGGCAGCTCCAGCTCCGTCTTGCCCAGGAGGATGGGGAATAGGGCTCGGGCCGTGCCGTCTCCCACGATGTTGTACCTAGAAGCACAGAATAAATAATAGTACTAAGTACAGAAGACTCACTCTCTAACAAAACGCGTCTGTTACGATCAGATATGGGCGCTAGGTGGCGACAGCGCCACGCGCGGCTTATGGCTTTCCCCAAAATTGGGGCCGAACGGATGTACTTTTAGCTACCTGTAGCAAAGCGACGAAATCGCGGAGTGAGACACGCCTGCTAGAATGTAAAAAACCGGACAAGTGGGAGTGGGACTCGCCCACCGAGGGTTCCGTAGATTTTAGTATTTCTTGTTATGGCGGCAACAGAAATACATCATCTGTGAAAATAGGGGGAAGTTCTGCCGCCAGAGTGCAGCACTAGCACCCATCGTAAATCACAAAGTAACTTTATACATAAATAGGCATATACATTCTACTAATAGAATTGAAAACGAGTGGTCAATACCACTACATTCTAAATTTCTATCACTCTTATTTCAAAAATTGGCATTTTACCGTTTTCCACCGACTTTCGAGTGACGAAATCGAGCGATCGAAATTCAAAAATCGGCCCCCAGATCCGCTTCCGGCATGCCGCTCCAGCCCTATCCGGGTCGTCAGAGGATGTCAAATAGGCGGCCAAGTTACACTCTCTCTGATGTATATTCCGATCTTTACATATTATGTAATCCACCTTTCTGTAACACCTATAATTATGCAATAAATGATTATCTTATCTTTAATCCATATTTCTAAAAAAAAAAGCAACAACGGTTGCACTCCGGCAGTGCCGATAGAAGTGAAAACTCACCTCACTATGTTACCGACGCCCGGTAACACGATACATACGTTTAGCGGAGGTATTCTATTTATTTATTATATATTATTATCATTCTCAAATAAGATCACACTTTTTCATTGACATGTTTATTTACATACTGCCATGACAACGACAAATTATTTGTACATAGTCTTGAAAAGGAGTCCGCAACATAAATGTCAAATAACATTGTGTTTTTCTTTATTGATTTAAATGCCATCTAAATTATGAGTGGCCATCTAAACCTTACGCCCCTTACGGTCACGTGATCGCCTTACGCCCCTTACGGTCACGTGATCGCCTTACGCTGTCTCGAGTTTATCATTTTTTCCCCACCTCAAAAAGTGCCCAGCGCCGCTAAAGAAGTTTTCACTTCAAAAAAGATATTGAGGTGCTCACCCCTCCATTACAGTATATCCTAGATCCTTCAGCGTCTGGCAGCTCTTCGGCATTCTTCTGATGAAGCCATTCCTGGCGGTGGAGTCGAAGCCAAATATGACCACGTTGAAGGAGTCTTCCCGGCCCGGGGGGGAGGGGAGCGGCGGGGCGGGGCGGAACCCTAATGTGTTGCCCGACCAAGAGGCTTTGGTGCTGAAAAAGGAAAGGGCCCTGGAAGGAGTAGTACGAGTAGTTATTATTTATTATAATAATAGTACGTCTTTGTAATAACCCAGTCTCATAGTCCACCCAAACTTCAATCCATAGACCAGTATACTGTTCTCTTTTTCTACAATAGTCCCAATGCCTGCTGAGACCGGTTCATGGGTGCCTATTGTTGCACCTGGGAATGGGTTCCAGCAGGCGTTCTACATGACATAAAAGCTCTCCAAGGGGCCTCTACGTGTTGGATCTGTGTCCCCACGCAAGCCTATCAAAAAACCGGGATTATAAGCCCGTGATATCCAAGGAGATACATATAATAACAATAATATTCTATATATTATGGCAGAGACAATACATGTTGTTAACTATTATTATTAAAATCGCAACTTAAATGATTACGTAACTTTTCTGATACATCTTTAGGGTTCCGTACCTCGAAAGGAAAAAAACGGAACCCTTATAGGATCACTCGTGCGTCTGTCCGTCTGTCTGGTTGAAATTTAGTACACAAATGTAAATTAATGACCCAAAGAAGGCCATGTAACGTAAATAAATGAATATTAAACATGGGAGCCACTTTTGGGGGGTAAATGAGAAAGTTAAAAAACAACGTTTTTCAAATTATATGTCAAATGAAAGAGTTCATGTTGAGATTTTTATTTTTTATTTAGATTCTAAACTTTAGAAGTTATTTAAGACCCCATTTACCTACCAAACTACTGGGTCTAAAATTTTGAAAAAAAAAACACAAAATAGTTCTTTACCTATAGATGACAGGAAAACCTATATTGTGCAGTCAAGCTTGAGTCGGATTTAATGTACGGAACCCTTGGAACGCGAGTCCGACTTGCACTTGGCCGGTTTTTTTTCTTTTCGTTTTGCGTTTGTCATCTTGGTCAAGCTCCCAAGGTACCAAACCAAATTGTATGAGATTGTATGCACTCGATTTTATAAGTCTAGAAAATATGTGACGTTATCTATGAAAAGAGACCTTATCGTCGATGGCGCTTCCGCCATTATTAACGATGCTCCGTTATAAATATAACGCCGGGCGCCGCAGTGCGACAATAAGGTACCTTTTCATAGATAATGCCCCATATACTCACTCGTCTTTCCTCCTCCCAACACACGAGACTTTAACATGATCGCTCTCCTTCAGCTCGTACACCCCGTCCCCCCCCACTTGAGTAGGGGGGCCGATGGTATATTCATGGTCACTCTGGTACAGGATGTCTTTGAATGTACACGTTATGTCCGTGTACTGGTCCTTTATAGCGTCTATTACTCGGCATTGAGAGTGCTGAAAAAAAAGTAAAAAGTAATTTACTGTCGAAAAGAAAACATACAGTAACAAATCAAACAAAGATAATCTTTAAAAGAAAAAAACCGACTTCTCTAACTACTATCATCAGAACTCAAGCTTGACAAAAATGTGGCTTAAAAACTTAACATGCTTAACAAACATAACGAAGAGGACAAATCGCCAAACGTGTACTATGCGTCGTTGAAGAGTTCCGTTCTGATCATCATCACCAGTTCCGCTTCCTCAAATGTCACCTTTTGAATGTATATGCTGAGTCACGCCCAGCAGGAAAACCAAAAATGCGTTGGTATGACGACATCAAGAGAACGGCTGGATCAAAATGGGTGCAAAGAGCACAAAATAGAATGGCAAAAATTGAAGGAGGCCTACATCTTAAAGATTGAAAAGGGCTAAAAAGAAGAAGATGCTTGATTCGTTGATAAAAACACAAAAATCACTATATGTATGCCTTTAAGATTTGAGGAGTTCCCTCGATTTCTCATGGATCCCATCATCAGAACTGGGTTTTGACAAAAACGGGACCAATCTGTATACAATCAAAAAAAGAATTTTCAAAATCGGTCCTGTAACGGCGGAGATATGGAGCAACAAATATTAAAAAAAAACATAGGTACAACCGAATTGATAACCTCCTCCTTTTGAGATTTGGAAGTCTGTTAAAAAAGAAAGATACAATAAGCACATAAGTCCAATAGGGTTGTTGACTGTATACATATATTTACGCGCTTGATACTTAGTCTGTTACTGCAAAGCGGTGGGTTGTGGGTTCGAAACCTGTTCGAAACCCGGTATAAAGATATTTAGAATCTGTGCGGAAAGAGAAGAGTCGTGGAATGTATTGGGCCCCATACATTCCACGACTCTTCTCTTTCCGCACAGACTTTCCGCACTATCTGTGATTCTGTGTGAGTCTATCCTAAATACCAGCCCAATGAATAACAATTCGAAATGCACTTGTCCGATTTTTTAAGAATTAAGAGTGCCATTCCATTCATTTCATATTTACCAGTCGCTTTTCGGTGAAGGAAAACATCGTGAGGAAACCGGACTAATCCCAATACAGGCCTAGTTTACCCTCTGGGTTGGAAGTTCAGATGGCAGTCGCTTTCGTAAAAACTAGCGCCCACGCCAATTACTGGGATTAGTTGCCAAGCGGACCCCAGGCTCCCATGAGCCGTGGCAAAATGCCGGGACAACGCGAGGAAGATGATGATGATTCCGAAGTTTCGAACTTACGGTTTTTTTTAAATAACACACTGCTGTCATACAAGCATACGGCCTGATGGTAAGCAGTCACCGTAGCCTATGGACACCTGCAACGCGGCTCCATACATCTAGTGCTACCTTTTTTTGTTTTTTACTTTAAGTATGGACCAGTATGGACTCGGGCGCGAGAACGTAACTCATGCTAGACAGTCAGAGGAGTTACATGCGCGTTGCCGATCTTGATAGTGTGGTAAACACACAAAACAAACTCAGAAAGCAGAAGGGGGAGGACCCCCGCTCCGAGTCGTTTCTGGTGCAAAGGCTATCCATAGCCATCCAGCGCGGCAATGCCGCGAGTATTATGGGCACTTTTGCACCGGAAGCGTCTAGGGGCGGCAGCAATGTTTAGTTAGTAACTTGTGTGTGTTTCGTTTGTAAGTATGACTAACTGTATGTATGTTTTAATAAACAAACTTACATAGCATTTGACCCAGTCCTGCCCTTGGCACTTGATCTCTGGTAACTTTTTGTCGAACTGTGTGACCTCCTTAGCAAAAGGGTCCAGTTTCGGTATCTCGCAGCCCGCGCCCTTGTCCAGTTTAAGGGCTTCTTGTAAATTGTTCTCTATAATTCTGGAAATTAAAAAAAATAACTTCAATTTTGTTAAATTTTTTTTCGTTTTATTATTCAAATAAGTTACACAGTGATGGTTGTAATAAGGTTCACTTTTAACTATTTTGGATTTTTGGATTTAAATAAATCAGAAAGACGTGTGATCTTGTACGGGTTTATTAGGCGACTAAAGGATAGATATACATAGAAAGAGAAGGCAGGAATGTAATTGAAAATGCATGCATAGGGTTCAAATTTAACACAACATACCGCCCACCAAAAGGACACTTACGTCCTTTTCATAACCTTACAATAGTACAATTTAAATTGAATCAAATTGACATTATAAAGTTTCAGTATCAACGGGCAACGCACATAATTTAGATATAGATCGTTTCACTATAGCACTACCGGATTTGACACTGTACACTCTAGTAAAACCGTCTTCAGCAGGATGTTTGTCCATGATGCGGCCCAGTGACCATTTGCCTGGAGGTAAGTTATCAGTTTTGATAAGCACTATATCTCCTATTTTAAACTCTTTCTCTTTTTTCAGCCATTTAGGTCTTTGTTGCAGTCTGGATAGGTACTCATCTTGCCATCGACGCCAAAAATCTGCCAACAGTTTCTGCGTGAGTTGCCAGCGTGACAAGGTATGTATTTTACATTCTTTATAATCTGCTGCTGGAACAACGATAGGGGCTTCGCCTATTAAGAAATGTCCTGGGGTGAGTATTTCAGCGTTTTCAGGATCTGAGTTATCGAGTGGGCATAGGGGCCGGGAATTCAAACAGGCTTCAGTCTCGTAAAGTACCGTCGTAAATTCTTCAAACGTCAGGTTTGTTGTCAGAACTCTCTTTAAATGGTATTTTATGGACTTGACGCCGGCCTCCCAAAGGCCACCGAAGTTAGGGCTGTAAGCTGGAATGAAGTGCCACTGTGTGCCTTCGATTGCAAGTGTCTCTGCTATTGGTCCGGTAAATTTCAATTTAGCTTCATTCCAGGCTTCAACAAGTTCTTTGTTAGCACCTACGAAGTTTCTACCCTGGTCGCTCCACAGGTGAGTACATTTTCCTCTTCTAGCGACAAAACGTTTGAATGCTGCTATGAATGCTTCTGAGGTAAGGTCTCCAACCAGTTCAATATGAATTGCCTTGACGGCCATGCAAATAAAAATAGCTATGTAGGCCTTCACAGTTTTTCCTCCTCGGCCTTTAGACGTCAATATCTGGTATGGCCCTGCAAAATCTACTCCACTGTGTAGGAATGGTCTCGAAGGAGTGACCCTCGGCTCCGGTAAATCTCCCATGATTTGCGGCTTCGACGTAGCATTTTGTTTTGCACAAGTAAGGCATTTTTGAATATGTTTCTTGACTAAGGACTTAGCTCGCAATATCCAGTACTTAGAACGTAAGTAGCATAGCATTTCAGGCAAAGTGCCATGAAGCGTTCTTGTATGTGCATCAGCAATTATTAGTGGCACTAAAGCGTTCCTGTTTCCCAGAATGATAGGATGCTTTCTGTCTTCGTCTATATTTGCATATCTGAGGCGACCGCCCACCCTGAGGACCTTGTTTTCATCTACGTATGGGGCGAGGGATCTTAGGGAGCTCTTTCCTTTCACTTGTTTATCTGATGTCAATCTTTCTATTTCTTCTTGATACTCTTCTTGCTGTACCTTTTTTATGCAAATATTCATGGCGTTTTGTAATTCCATTGTAGTAATATCCTTATCAATGCCATCTGGATTTTTCTTGCAGTTTAAGAATCTTAGGCAATAGACAATACCTTTAAGTAGTTCAGTTAGGTTATCAAAATCTCCAAATTGTGTACTCAGTGCCTTTTCTTGTCTTTCCAGGTCTTCAATATTCAGGTAAGTTTGAATTTTCTGTACCTTTATTTCTTCATCTGTTGTAAAATCTTCTTGTTTACTAATATTTATTTCTTTTTCAGATAACCAGCTCGGGCCGTGCCACCACAGATCACAGTTCTTAAGTGTGGTCAGCTTCATCCCTCTTGAAGCGATATCTGCAGGATTATCTTTAGATTGCACATGGTACCAGTGTTTGTTGTTTAGGTTCTCAACGATTTCTACAACGCGGTTGGCTACAAACGGTTTCCATCTATTGGGTTCTCCACAAAGCCAAGCGATTACTATCGAAGAGTCGGTCCATGCGAACATGTTTGTTGTTGGTATTCTCATCGCTTGTCCAATTTGTTTCATGAGTTTAGACAGGAGTAACGCGCCACATAATTCTAAGCGCGGGAGGGAGATAGTTTTCAAAGGTGCTATTCTCGTTCGTGCAGCGATGATTTTGGTTGTTATTTTGTTCTCGCTTTCAACTCTTATATATACGACGGCAGCGTATGCTCGCATAGATGCGTCGCTAAATCCGTGTATCTGTATCTTTTCTTCTTCCGAGTCTGTTGTGCCAAGCCATCTATCCATCTTTATATCTTTGACATTTTCAAAATCATCTCTTATCTGTTTCCATTCTTCTTCGAGCTCAGGACTGACACATTCGTCCCAAGACACTTTTTCAAGCCATAACCTTTGCATCAGCATCTTCGCCATAACAGTGCTTGGTGCGATCCAGCCTAGTGGATCAAATAGCTTTTGTACATCTGATAGTATCCCACGTTTAGTTATCGTCTTTGGCATTGGTGATAGTGACAAGTTGTATTGAAACTGATCTGCACCAAGGTTCCATGCAATTCCAAGTGCCTTTATAGTTCCATCAAGGTTCAGTTCTATCTGTGCATTCGCTGATCTTTTATCTTCATCGATAGATTTCATAAATTCAATGTTATTAGAGGACCATTTCATGAGTTGAAATCCGCCTTGTTTCAGGATGCGTGTTACTTCTTTAGCTATTACGATCGCTTCCTCAGCGGTTGCTGCCCCTGACAGCATGTCGTCCATATAAAAGTCTTCTTTTATTGTTTTGATTGCCACTTCGCTGTGCTTGTTTGTTTGTTTACCAAGTTGTTTCTCTTCTTCATCAGTAGCAATCTTCTGAAGTGTTTTGACCGCTAAGTATGGAGCTGGAGCGGTACCGAAAGTGACTCGAAGCATACGGTACTCTTTTAACTCTTCAGACTCGTCTTGTCGCCAAAGAATGCGTTGGTAATTTGCGTCCTCTTTTGTTACCAATATTTGGCGGTACATCTTCTGGACATCTGCCACGAAGCAAACTCGTTTCAGTCTCCATCTCATTAAAAGATTTCTTAAGTCATCTTGTAGTTGTGGGCCTATCATCAGTTCATCATTTAATGAGACGTTGTTTGATCCTTTGCAGGAGCCGTCAAATACAATACGTGTGCGCGTGGTTTCTTTATCGTCGCGAATTACAGCGTGGTGTGGTAGGTATACCGATTTATCTTCTTTTTCCTTTTCAGGTACTTCTTCTAGATGTCCTTCTTCAAGGTAATCATTAATACCCTTTATGTATTCTGTTTTCAGGTCCGGCGAACGCTTAAATCTTCTTTCTAGTTGCATGAACCTCTTTGTAGCTATCTCTTTTGTATTACCATCAAGTACTTTTGGATTCTCAGTCTTAAATGGCAGTTTCACAATGTATCTTCCTTCTTGGTTTCGAGTGACTGTTTTTTCATAGATTTCTTCACATAGCTGTTCTTCCTTGGTATATTTTCTCTTGGTGTCTGTTTCTATTTCCCATAGAGACTTCAGTGTGTCTTCTATATCGACCTGATGGTGCATGACGAGGTAAGAATCTTCTTGTGATGTGCTATCACTCTCTCCAAAAAGAATCCAGCCCAGGTCAGTCTTTTGTGCGCATGGTGTACCTGGTGGACCTTTGACTAGTTCTGCTTGCAGTATTCTAGCGTATACTCGGACCCCTAGCAAGAGATCTATGGGTCCCGAGTTGTTGTAATTAGGATCCGCTAGCTGTAATCCTTGTAGATGAGGCCATGGTTGTTGAACAATATGCTTCTTGGGTAACTTCCTGGTCAGCTGTTTCGACATTACATAAGCCTTAACCGGTAGGACAAATGTTTTATCCCACTGTGATTTTATTTGTAGCTCACAGACGTGGTTGATTTCTGCTCTCATGGAACCCAAGCCCGTGATGCTTCCCCTTACATGTTGTCGGTCAAGCTTTAGTAGTTGAGCCGCTTTCTCGCTTATAAATGATTCTTCGGAACCCTGGTCTATTAGCGCGCGCAGTGGAATGATGTGACCTTGATTGCTTCTTGCTTCCACCACAGCAGTCGCTAGTAGTGCTGAATTCTGTCTAGTATTGAGATGTAACGCGATCACTGTGTTTGCTTGCACTTCTTCTATGTCTTCTACAACATGTAATGATGAAGCCAGTGGTTGTGAGGGACTCGTAGGGGCCACAGGCTCAGTCTGCTTTAGTTGATGTAGAAGGGAGTGATGGCGTCGGTGACATATTCTACAGGACACAGGTACTCGACATTTTGATGCTGAATGCCCTGGTACTAGACAGTTGTAACATAAGTTGTTATTCTTGACATATTCGCTTCTCTCCGTAGGTTCCATCTTGGTAAACTCCTTGCAGTGACATAATGTATGACTTTCTTTACACATTACACAACTCCTGTTCTCGAAGGTAGGTGTGGCAACATGGCATGTACTTCGCTCCTTGTTTGACTTCACTTCTTTTGTATTATTCGTAAGTAGTTCCAGTGTACGAAACTTGGCCTCTAGAAACTCCTTAAAATCGTTCCACTTCGGTAAGGGTTCAGAGTCACTCTTATACGCATGCTCTTCCCAGTCTTTATGCGTCTCTGGGTCCAATTTCTGAACGAGCAAAAATATCACAAGTGGATCCCAAGAGTCAACAGAAACATTCAGGTTTTGAATGTTGTGTAAGCACTCTGACGTTGTATCTAGGAGTATTTTCAGTTGAGCAGCTGATTGTGTGTTCATTTTACGCTGGTTAACCAATTTCTTCAAATTATTGTTCAAAATTAATCGTTTGTTGCCATACCTTGTTTTCAGGATGAGCCATGCTTGTGAATAATTATCAGACGTAATTTGAATGTGCCTCAGTAATGACGACGCTTCAGCAGTAACACTTGTCTTCAAATAATGTAGCCTTTGTACGTCACTTAACATCTTGTTGTTATGCACGAGTGATATGAATAAATCCTTGAACGCGGGCCACTCTTCGTAGCTTCCACTAAAAGTAGGTAACTCGATCCGCGGCAAACGTACGAAGTTGTTTTGTGTTCCTGCTATAGCATAGCTGGAGTTAGCAACAGAAGTTTCCATCAAAGTTTCATGCATTAAACTTGCAATTCGGTCCATCAAATCTCCTCTGAGTACGTTGTACAAATCTTCGTAAACAAAGAATTCATCGTTTAAAAAGTATGGTAAAACACCCCTTTGTTCCGTAGGTGTAGCCTTGACCAACTCTTGGTGACTGTGGTTAAACGTAGCCCAGTATTCGTCAATCATTTTAAGCCGAGACTCGATGTAACCCTTGGTTAATCTCTCCTTAGGGCATTTCTTTAGGTTAACTTGTGTTTTCCGAAGCACTGTAGCACTATCCTCAAGCACAGCGAGTAATTGTTTTTGTTTCTCAGTCATTGTTAACGATAAAACACTGCAATTTCACGTACAAGTCTATTAAAACGCCGTTATAACTTTTAGCAATAAAACTTGTTAATAATCAAATAAACTCATTAGTTTGAGGTGCAATTCGTTAGCATCTGCCGGCTCCTTATCTCTGGAATGCGGCTCGCTATTGTTCTCGCCGCCGGGCGGCCGGTGTCCGATGCACTAATTGATCCGGTTCGATTGCGACCATATGATGGTTGTAATAAGGTTCACTTTTAACTATTTTGGATTTTTGGATTTAAATAAATCAGAAAGACGTGTGATCTTGTACGGGTTTATTAGGCGACTAAAGGATAGATATACATAGAAAGAGAAGGCAGGAATGTAATTGAAAATGCATGCATAGGGTTCAAATTTAACACAACACACAGCATAACAGTATTGGCAGATAATCACCTTATCTGCATAAAAAAACAGAACAGAAATACATTATCTGACTGATTATCTGTGAAAATTTAACTATCTAGCTATCACGGTTCATGAGATACCTACAGCCTGGTGACAGACAGACAGACAGTGGAGTCTTAGTAATAGGGTCCCGTTGTAAGAAACCCTAAAAACCGCTATAAAGGCCTAATAGTAATCTATTTACCACTGACCAAAAAACGTTCGCACTACAGACGAGCGAGTTACAAACGGCGGCAACCATAGGTGGGAACGAAGGTCCGATCGCTGTGTCTCGCTTCAACCTATGGTTGCCGCCGCCGCCGTCGCCAGTCGCGCAATGTCGTAGCCGAGCCGTTAGTGTTCGTTACCTCCTAGTAATATCCAGGTCGGTGTACACAGTGGTCACAGTGGGTGAGTACACGTAGTACAGCGCGCACAGGGACGCGACGACAATTGTGATGGCCGCATTGCGGCGGCTGCACCACCGTTTAGGAATCAGCGCCATCTGCCAATCAAATCGCTAAAGTTTGGCAATCTATTTCCATCGGTAAAAAAGGCGGCAAATTTGTAAAAAGGTAGGCAGTGGGAGACACTTCTTCTTTCGGGCAAACTCGGCTCCATTCGGCTCAGCATTGCTCCGAGCAATTATTAGGGTTGGCACCACTTGACGTCCTTTTGCGTGCACGGATCCACAGATAATTACTTGAATTTTGACATCCCTAAATAGCCGAAAGGGATAGTGCCATACATTAGAAAGGGACAGCATGATTAGGCCCTGAATCGCTGTAAAACTTCGGTTTTGTAGAAAGTACTATTATTTATTCTGTGGCGTAGTGTCGGTGGTCCATACAAAATTATATAATTACATGGTTTGCCCGTATAAACATAGGTACTGTTGAAAAATTCTGGCTCGTGCCAATAACTTATTTTTGGAACATGTGTACGGAATATCATTTGATATTTACCACTAGCTTTTCGGTGAACGAAAGCATAGAAAACTTGCATACCTACATCGGCAAAGAAATTCAAAAATGTATGTGAACTTGTGAATTCGCCAACCCGCTTATGGAACTTCAGTAGCTACTGATAAAACGCTATTATTGTTTGTCCTTCTCACAGTCTCAGTTTTCATTTTGCCCTCTTCTAAAAAGTTCTAAGTTTAGAAGCCATCAGATATATCGGAGCGGCCAAGGCGCTCACAATTTATCTGAACACGCCTCTATAGTCAAGGTGTTAGAGTGCGTGTCCATATATTTTCGAGCACCTTGGCCACTCCGATATATCTGATTGCGACTGTACAATGTCAAACTGGTAACTTATAGTTGTACCATCGCCATCACACTGTTAACTATCCATCGGCGGACCTTATGCATTTTGTAATAAAGTCCACCATTGGACAGTTAAGAGTGTTGCTGTCTGTACCCCACCAAAGCTTGGTGGGTGGTGGGTAACACTGAAACCGACTAAATCTACGTAACTTAGGTACTTCGATTTTGGTATGTCGTCAGGAATATTAAAACGCGTTTTCTATTTCATCGCATTGTCTAAAAATAATTATGTTCCGCCCCTCACAGGCCTCACGGCTCGCGAGTGCACGCATGTGGCAATCTATAATATAGTAGGTACTTATATAGATATACTTGCTTTCAGGGCTCGGAACCGGTTTTTTTGTAAAACCCAAAATAGCCCAATATTTTTAATTATTTTATGCTCTTTACGTCGAATGAATTATGTATTTAGGTAACAACTTCGTATTATTAGATTGTACCACTAAAAATTTAATAATAAACCAAAGAACGAAAAAGAACGTAATAATACCGGTATTTTTTGTATGAAGAAAAAACCGGTTCCGAGCCTTGCTTGCTTTTCACATTATTAAATTGTACAACGGGACTTAATCGCGTATCTAAGTTTTAAGATTTACCTCCGACGTTTCGAGGACGGCGCCACAACAACAACACAGGGGGACAACGCCGTCCTCGAAACGTCGGAGGTAAATCTTAAAACTTAGATACGCGATTAAGTCCCGTTGTACAATTTAATAATGTGTAAAAATCGCGAAAGTTTAAATCAGTGTTACTTGCTTTTCGCCTTTTGTTTATAGTTTATACCAGCGGTCGGCAACCTTTTAGCAGCCAAGGGCCACATAGTAGGTAACGAAGTTGACGCGGGCCGCACTTTGTTAATATTTATGACTAGACTATAGACATTGTCCTTTGTCAATATTACATACAAAATAGCCAGGGAGGCTCGCGGGCCGCAAGTGACAGGTTCACGGGCCGCATGCGGCCCGCGGGCCGCGGGTTGCCGACCTCTGGTTTATACCATTAACCATAGGTACTCCTACAAACGGTCGATAAGAAAACCGGATACACTTCTTTTTTGGTGCAGTGTTGTAATAAAGAATGTTTGCCATTTGTATGGCTTATCCTATTCGATTCGTAACGATGGTGTAAAGAGGGTTTACTATTAACAAAATATATACTTAAATTAATTGCTATTACAACAAAATAACTAGGTATAAATAAAACCAAAATTGCAGAAATTATTTACCTGAGAGTGCGGGAAGATTGTCCACAACATTTTATAAATACATGTTTAGCACTGCACCGGGTTTTAAGTTTTTATTCGCGGACAGTTCTAAAAATAGTCAAAATATCACGAAGACGTCAGAGCGAGGCGCGCTCCAAAGAGCATATAATCAACATGATCAACACGTGCGCGTGCGCACTTTCTTTTTTCCGCATCTGCGAAATCCTTCGAGGCGAAATCTACTCCACACTCGCGTTCGCGGCTTTGCTCCGCGATTTGCGCTAGAGTGTGGAGGGGGCTTGACGAAGAGTCGAAGACACATTATAGCTGGTCAACCAAATCTTGTCAGTAAAAAAGACACGAAATTCAAAATTTCTATGGGACGATCTACATTTTTCGAATTTGCCGCCTTTTTCTACTGACGAGATCTGCTTGACCAAGTTTAGTTTATATATTTACACTGTACATTATTGCAGGTGATTATAAAAAATCATCCTGTTTTTATTAGTATTTAACTCTTAAGGCCCCAGTACACAATGGGCCAGCGTGGGCCATTCTGGGGGACGCATTTATGCGTTAGAGGGAGCAAGTGATATTGCTATCTCATTCTACCGCATGGCGGCGTCCCTTGGAATAGCCGGCGATGGCCCATTGTGTACTGGGGCCTTAACAAATGTTGGTGGTAACTACTGGGAAAAAAGTCCCACCTTTTACCAGTAGTTAGTTACCAGTGGTAAATAATGGCAAAAAAATCCCAGTAGTTACCACCACTCGTAACAACTTGGTGGTAACTAGTGGGAATAACCAAATCGCGAGCCAAATTGGCGTTTGAGTCCGCACGGCCTGATTTGATCGGGGAATTTCATCCGATTGGCGAAAATTTCTCCTAGTCTGGACAGGCTTTTATGAGTCCTGATTACACTGAGGTCGAGGAGATCGTAAACGTAACGTATTAGCGCTTTTTATTAATAATATATTTCGTTTTTAATTTGCGAAATATCATTGTTATTTAGATAGATATATTGATATTGTTTAGACATTAAGGATTGTTATAAGCCCAAATTTGTGCAGCAATGTAGGTTTATATACAAATTTCTTCAAATTGACGAAAACTAGCGCAATGACCCTTATTGGCCTTATTTATACTAAAAGTGTGAGTAATAATTAAACTAAAGTATTATGTATGTACAGTCAGCAGCAGAAGTTGCTAAGCGGGCGAGGTGTTCAAAATTACCTTGACACGCTCTTATTCTCTTAACAATAAAGTCGCGTCTAGATCATTTTGAACAACTCGCCGACCTAGCAACTTCTGCTGCTGACTGTACATATTTGGTTTAGCCCGAGGGCCGAGGCGATAAGTTATGATGTTGATTGTTGATCATCATTATTATGTCATCGACCAAACCTTTAGTTTAGATCATGACGTCATAGGTGGTTTGTTTCGTTGGTAAAAGGTTTTTATAACGGTAGGTAAAGTATTTACTATGTAGTTGGTACTTAAAATAAAACAAATCAATATGCTTTACAGTACAAAATCACAGGTTCTACACAAACTATCTAACCTTGACTATAGTATTGGTAGGTAAGTAATAGGTAAGTATTAAAATAACAGAAATTAGCCACACTTCATCAAGAACCAATCTGCATTTTTCAAGCCTCTTGCGTACTAATATGTCACACTTAAAAACAATTTAAGTTGAGCATATTGGCTAGAACACAATCCATTGCTGCGTCAACGAAGAGCTATTAATAAAAACACAGAGCACAAAAACGCAATGGATGTGTAAATAGATAATACGCCGTGAAAGGAATGTCAAATGGAACGGAGAGTGGGAAGGCGTGGCGACCGGTTTCGCGCGGCGGGAAAGTATGTTTGGAATGCGGTGATTGGTCGACGCGGTCCGAGTTGCACGCGCGGGATCGCGGTGACAGATGGTGCGTTTTAGTAGACCGTAATAAGACATCTGTCAAATTGTTGTTTTATAAAGTGCAGTGTTTTAAATTGTAATTAGAGTTAAGACCAAGACCAAGGTAAGTTGGCAGCGATTTTGATATCCCAGACGGTGCAAGTGTTATTTTAACCCCTGGAGCGCCCCAGAATTACCGTAGTATGGAATTCCTATACTAGTTACTAGCACACGTGTCTTGTTAGGGCGCTCCACGGGTTAAACGTCTATGAAATTATGAATTATGACGTTTCATGACGTTTAAATAACATTAGCACATTCTGGGCTATCTAAATCGCTGCCAACTTAGCTTTGTCTAACTCTACAAAATTATGTCACGTAACGTAAGTTTGGCACTGTCTCGATATGTTTAAAGCAAATTTTTTCGACGGTACATTTTTTTTAATTTCCGCTTTTTTTTTCTACTGACGCAAATGGCTTGAGAGAATAGCTGGTCAAGCAAATCTTGTCAGTAAAAAAAAGGCACGAAATTCAAATTTCCCTTCACGCCTACATTTTTCAAATTTGCCGCTTTTTTCTACTGACAAGATCTGCTTGACCAAGTATACAGGGTGGTCCAAACCTTGACGTCCAAAATTTTTTTTTAGATTCCTCGGGTCGTGGGCTATCAGAATACCCCATGTATGTTAGCCGATTTTTCGTAGTATTCGAGTTATGATTTTTTAAAGTTTAAACTTTTGTTATGAAATTCCGGGGTTCCCATACAGGGTGGCTAAAAAATAACTGCATTCCCGTTGCCAGGGAGGTTTTGGGATTATACTGAGCAAACATACACACACACACACACACACACGCGCATATCCATTCCAGCGCTCGCAAGTTTATACCATAGGTTTAAAATAATTAGTTTTTAAAAGGTGTGAGACATGCTAACATTGAATAATTTTACGGTTACACGCACGCACGGGTACGCGCAGTACGCGATACACGGCCGTCGTGAACGCTGCTCGCACTGTTAGTGCTTGAGAAAGGAGACCTAGGCTCTCCGAAACATGTCGCGCGAGTGACTTAAAACAAGTGAGTCTAAACCGTAAAATTATTCAATAGTTTTTAAAAGTAGTTTAATTTAGATTAACTCATTTATATTTGTAAACTCTTAATTTATCTGTATTTCTTCGCATCATCTTATTGACCGAAGCGTAGCGAAGGTCTACGTTTTGACTCGGGCATTTTGCTTTTGTATGTCCGGATGTTCTCCTCTACAGGTCGCAATTCTTAACCGATTTTCGTGAAATTTTGTGACCGAATTCTATGACTAAATAAAATTTTTTTGTCGATCCGGTTTTTGGAATTTTTTCAAAATGGCGGAGTCGTGATAGCTCCCGCCTAAACAAATAGTCGTATCGGTATCATAAGAGTTTTTTCTTTTTGAGATATGTTTATAGATTAAATGGCCAAAAATTCAGAAAATTTGTATCGCTGGTTTTGGCGGTATTTAGATATTTAGTTTTTACTTGAGAATGAGTAGCTAAATTTCGTCAGCTTTAGTAAGAACTATAATGGCGTATTTTGCAAACGTTCGCTTTTTTTGTTTGCATCGGCAGGTCCCTGGTTCCATCCCCAGTAATTGTATACTGCTACATAACTTTTTGTATTTTTTTATACTTAAATTTCGTATAGTTGTTTTTTATTTTATTTTGAAAAAAATAAAAATTTAGTTTTTTTTATTTATCAAGCGCGGGTTAAGCGTATTCGTTTAATTTTTGTTTGTAGCTTTATGTCGTTTTTAATTTTTTGTTTATATTACATGTACTATACCTATATTTTAATAAATATTTTTGCCATACATTTATTCAGTTTTAAGCTCTGCTCGCGAGGTCTACAGCTCGCAGAGCCACTAGTTGTTAAATCTACTGGAATTTCCTAGAGTCCTCACAACACAGGCTTGACCTAGTGTGAGGGCTACTGCTAACCAAATTGTAATACATATTTGTAAGTGAAACTGATTTAATTTTATCAGTTACAAAACGGTCTCCTCAAACTGACGCGGATTACCTTTCAACACATGCGCCCAACGCGGACCGCTCGCATCCTATTGGACGCAAGGTGCTGTCAACAACAAAACTCGACACTCGAGTCTCGACCGACACGACTTCACAAAGTTGCTAACTTGCACGCCGCGCTCGCTAATCTAATAAAACACATCTAATCAAGCGAGAAACGCGCAAAAAGTGCGTTTAACATTAACATCTGAGTGCCTTACGTGTTCAGTGTAGATTTGTAGTGGAATAGTATTCATTAAAAAGTTTGTGTGTACTAGTTTTTTGTGGATTGCGAACTGGATTGCTTCAAGACGCGGATATTTTTGCCGGTCTAAGGTGGGTTTCTTACTTATTCTTTACTTAGAATGCATCAGCTAACAGTACGACAGCTGAAACAAGAGTATTTGTTAAAGAAAGTGGGTAAAAGACGTCTAAGTTACATGGAGACGTACGTATTATGATTGTGTAGTCTGGGAATGGGCACAGCTCTTGTACTAAAGCTCTAATTGGTTAATTCAATTTCGTTCCAAGAACTCCGATAGATGTTTCTCTAATTCCGCAGTTTGGACACTAATATGGAAACTTGTTTTGCTATATACGTAATATTTGCAATTGTAAATTGCGTGTTGAAATGCAAATTTTAGTCTTTACATCTGCTTTAGCATTGTAAAAAAGCGTAACCTGGATGTTGAGGTATATTTCCTAACAATTTGTAGAGTTTTAAGATAGTTCATAAGTTTTATAACTTTTAAAAGAGGTTTATAAGTAAAAAAAAAAAGCCATAGAATTTTTGCCATGTCAACAATTCATGCATGTGGTTGTTATGACGTGTTGTTGTTGCAACAAGGGTATACAAACAACATTTTTAGATGCAAGAATCCATAACATGCTGGAATGTGGAACATTTCAGCTCTATTGTTATAAATGGAAAATAGTCAATTTTTAATTATAATAGTGTAATAATTGAAAAAGTTTGGGAGATAGACAGACCAGACTGAATGATCATACCCTTTTAGTGTATAAGCGTGCTAATATAACCTTACCTTTACCTTGTTCAAAAATCACACATTAGTTCTCACACAATAGTGAGTGATTGTCTATTACAGCGGTTCTCAATCTTTTTTTTTGACGGAACCCTTTTGGAAAGCGAAATACTTGATGGAACCCTACAATAAAACAATAGTTTTTAGAAGTGTATTTTTTTATTAAATAAGCATAATTCTAAATTCTTGCGGAACCCCTGCAAGGGTGTCGCGGCACCTTCCGCGGAACACACTTTGAGAATGGCTGGTCTACTATATGGCATACTCGGAATTGTCAGTGTCCGTATAAATGGCAAAAAATACTGGCCTGACATAATAAGGGAAAGTTTTATAAGAAGCGCAAAACTGTTAGGGTAGCCCTTATAAAGGGCCAGCTTTATTAAATTAAATTAAATTAAATTAAAATTTATTTCAGGCAAGACCCATATGTTTCAGTATACATTATTAATCAAATTCGGTTAGTACATAGGAATATAAATTAAATTAAAAATTAAATAACAGTTACAATAACAAAAAACAAAAAAAAAAAAATTGTTTGCTTAGTTTTTGGTCAGGGATAGCAGTTCGAACTCGTAAGCCTTTAAGATAAGATAAGATAAGATAAAAGATAGTTTATTCAAGTAGGCATAATTACAATGCGCTTATGAACGTCAAATAAAGCTAGGTAGACCGGCTCCAACCCTACACCTCTGCCCCGAGAAGATTTAAATCCCCCCTCAATTGGAGGAGGGTATCCCAATATGGGACCGGCAACAAACTCGGCGGGACACATCTTTTCAAAAATAATTACATCTTATAATTAACATGCATTACGAGAAAATAAGGGAAAAAATACAATTTAAATTACTATAGAATTCATGCAATTATACACATAAGGTGTAATAGAAATTTGATTTAGAAAATATACATATGTACATGGAATCATACAAAATCGTAGCTCTTTCAGAAAACATATCAAATTCTTACAAAAGGAAAAGAAAATAAAGTTATTAAAAGAAATGGGAAAACATATTATATAAATCTGATTGATTATTATTAATTACCAACATATAATATTTGATGTGCTTTCCTGCTTACCTGAGCTGTGTCACCTATAACTCTATACATAATACAATGTTTTTAATTGCTACTACTTTTTATTAGTTAGTTTCTGGTTTGGACCATGCATGTTTGTCTGTCAAGTAGTCCTCGACTCTGTAATAAGCTTTTAACATCAATGACTTTTTTAAGTAATTCTTAGAGCTTAATCTTAAAGCATTCTCAGGTAACTGGTTATAAAAATGAATGCATTGCCCAACGAATGACTTTTGTACTTTACGGACACGAAACTTTCTGATAGCAAGCTTATTTCTATTTCTAGTGTTAAAGTTATGGACATCAGAATTCTTAGTGAAGGAGTCTAGATTCTTAATAACATAAATAATACTATCATATATGTATTGGGAAGCTACAGTTAAAATATTAATTTCTTTGAAAAGTTCTCTTAATGATTCACGCGCTCTTAAGTTATATATAGAACGAATGGCTCTCTTTTGTAAGACAAATATAGTCTGTATGTCAGCTGCTTTGCCCCAAACCAGAATACCATATGACATTACACTATGAAAATAATTATAATAAACAAGGCGAGCTGTTTCAACATTAGTCAGTTGTCTAATTCTCCTCACGGCGTAAGCGGCCGAACTTAATTTGTTAGCTAGTGTTCCGATATGAGGACTCCATTGTAGATTTTTGTCCAATGTTAAACCAAGAAACAGAGCTTTATCTACCATCTCTAAGCATTCATTATTCAAAAGTATTTTAGTATCGACTGGTTTAACATTCGGCAAAGAAAATCTAATACATTTGGTTTTCTTAGCATTAAGAAGCAAATTGTTCATAGTAAACCAGTTAAGTACATTAACGAGTGTGCTGTTAATTACACTATAATCGGTAGATTTCCGATCAACCTTAAAAAGTAATGATGTGTCATCAGCAAAAAGAACTATTTCACAAAGATTTTCTACTATACATGGCAAATCATTTATATAAACCAAAAACAGGAATGGACCCAAAATAGAACCTTGCGGCACTCCTAATTGGACTACAGCTCCGCTAGACTGGGTTTTGTTTACAACAACTGTTTGTGTTCTATTGCTAAGGTAAGAAGACATAAAGTTTAGGGCATTTTCTGACAGACCATAGTGTTCTAATTTCAAAATGAGCGTTCCATGATCCACACAATCAAATGCTTTAGAAAGATCACAAAATATACTGGTACAGCTGGCCCAGAAGTGTTGAGGGCCACATCGGCTTGAATAACCTTTGCCGGTGGCATTTGTCCACAATTACAAATATTTATTAAGTAATGACTTGAATCGCTCCTCTAAATTTTGGTTTTCCTGCAACAATTTATTGAAAGCCTTGATGTGCTCCTCAACTTGTTTTTTTGTGGTTTCATACATGGTGGTTATTACCAGAAGCTCATCTTTTAACCGATTTATATCGGCATGTAACTTCTGGAAATTTGATTCCTTAATTTCAAGCTCCAAATGAAAATTTTGAACCCTATTTTTCACAACTGATAATGCATGTTTTAATTTACTATATTTTTTAATGCATGCCTGGCCACTATTAAAAAAGACTAAATTTCTAGAGTCCGGACTAATTTGATTTTTGCCGCTTGCCAACTCTTGGTACACATTTTGTAGTTCCGAAGCATCATAGTGCTCCCGCTCTCTCCTAAACAAATTAAGTTCATCGTTAGCCGCACCCAGTTCCTCTTCCAGATGTGTGATGCGGGTTAAAGCCACTTCATGTGTAGAAGCGCACTGATTGAATGAGTCTACTGCCTCTTGCAAACGGTCCACTTCACCGCGGGTATCAATCAACTGCACATCATTGTCTGCCAGGTCCCTTCTTAACTCTGAATTTGTGTCGACCAGTTTCTTGAACTGCAGTTCGCTTTCCTCCCTATCCTGCAGCAACTGCTTGGACAAGGCCCTCGACTCCTGTAGATCTTGTGTAGCAGTCTTCAGTTGCATCTCTAGTTGACGCGCAGTTGCCTTGCGAGTGTTGGCAGCGCCTTTGGTGGTCATTGTCACTTGTCACGATTTCTGAAAGGTGTAAATAATAAAGGATGAGTACTTATCTCAATAAAATTGAGAGTGAAATGTTTGCCAAGAAGACAAGAGAGATGAAAGAAGGTATGAATGACGTATGCAGTGTGTCAGTAGTGGGCAGTGTCTGTGGCGAATGTGCCTTGTCTCAACTTTTACTTCCACTAGTTCGTCAAGCAAAGAGAAACTGCACTGAGCCAATGTATGTGTGGTTTGACGTTGCTCACGGTTGTACAATGAGCTTTGTGTAAATATAATACTAAGTAATATATGGTATAATATTATAATAGCAGTGTAGTAACAGAAAAATAGAACAAAATACTCTCCCGGTTTCAAACACGAAAATCCAACGGCGATCACTCTTTGACAGTTAGGTAGCTCCGCCTCAAAGTCCAGTAAATACTCGATGTATCGTTGTCACTTGCACATACAATTATATCACCGATGTTTCTTTACTACTTAAATCTATTAAAGTTCACTATAAATCTAATTTAAAACTAGAAATATAATTAATTTTCAATATTTTAAATCAGCTGGTCTCATTGTCAACCTGACAGCTCGGCGACTGTTCGGATCTTCAATTTTCTGGGTTAGCCGTCTTAAAGTCTTGTTGAGGAAAGGGTTGTCCGGTTCCTGGTTTTGACCCTACAGTTTCAGAAACTAACTATCATCATACCATAAAACCCAAAAGATAATATGCCTTGTTGCAATTGGATATTTTTAATTATGTAGGTAATTGGAAAGTGTTTGAAGCTGCCAGACTGCTATGCCAATGCATAGTAAAGTACATACTTATTGAATGTAAACAGTTGTTATCAGACGTTCACCTCGCGATTGCACCATTATCGACCCTTAACAGAAAAACTCATTGATGGCGACATATATACTTGACCACTCAGATTCATCGGCATTTTTAGCTATTTAGAGTCCCAAGCAAGCTCGTTAGGGACGTGTTAAGGACACTATGCATGGACACCTTTAACAACTAAAAGATTTGAAGACCATGTGTGGTTATGATATGCTCAGGAAGGACACATATTGCGAACTCATACTATAAACTTTTACGCATGATTAATTTTTAGGGTTCCGTACCCAAAGGGTAAAAACGGGACCCTATTACTAAGACTCCGCTGTCCGTCCGTCGGTCCGTCCGTCTGTCCGTCGGTCCGTCCGTCTGTCCGTCCGTCTGTCACCAGGCTGTATCTCACGAACCGTACCGTACCATCTAGACAGTTGAAATTTTCACAGGTGATGTATTTCTGTTGCCGCTATAATAACAAATACTAAAAACAGAATAAAATAAAGATTTAAGTGGGGCTCCCATACAACAAACGTGATTTTTGACCGAAGTTAAGCAACGTCGGGCGGGGTCAGTACTTGGATGGGTGACCGTGTTTTTGCTTGTTGTTTTTGCTTGTTTTGCTCTATTTTTTGTTGATGGTGCGGAACCCTCCGTGCGCGAGTCCGATTCGCACTTGGCCGGTTTTTTTTAATGTATTAAGTTTTGCCAAACTGTTCGTATCATTAAAGAGTTCGGTAAATTTGTATGTATGGAAAGTTTCATAGTAAAGCGCCGGGGCGCGCCGGCTGACGTTGATCAGTCTGTCAAATGTGGTGCAACTGGCCCTAATTCTGTCTTAACTTTGTCATAATATAAATTGTTATCGTGTCTACATTGTCATATCAGGCTATAAATTAAACAGTCGTATCGCGGCGTACACTGGCGTGGGTAAACAGAAGAGGTGAAGTCACCAGCTGACATCATGAGGTCACGATGACAGATCGGCTCAAGGTTAAATGACGGCATCTTCAAGGTCGTGTAGTATATTTTACTTTCTTTATTGATAAGTACTTCATTTGCAGGTAGGTTTTAGGAAATTATAGTTAATAATTTAGACTGGTAGCCTTCATAACATCCAAAGGAAATAATATATATGAAACAGTTTGGTTACTGCTTACTTAGAGCGGGTCTACACTGGCGATTTGCGAGCGAGTTCGCCGCGAGCGCGCAACGAACTCGCCACGAGCATGCAACGACTTCGCTCACATTCCATTCGCTTGCGGCGATATCGTTGCGCGCTCGCACAGCAAACACGTTGCACGCTCGGCTCGCCTCGCTTTCAACTCGCTCGCAAATCGCCAGTGTGGCTCCGTTCTTAGTAAGTGTACCCCGCAGTAAACATAGGTGTGTATAGTAAGTACTTATTACGTGTATTATACAACGACCTATATGTATAGTTTTCTCTCAAGCGCTCGCCATGTTGTTATATTGAGTTTAGCACGATCGTGTTAGCTCGCCTCGCCCCGGCACGTACGGTCGGTAATCTTATTACATTCTCGTATTGTTTATTTTATACAGTCGTTAATCAATTCAAATGGCTGTATGAGGAAGTCTGAAACAATGGGGTTTAATATTTTATTATTATTATTGGGGTGTTAATCACGAGCTCTTTCTATCCTAATAGGAGAAAAAAAGTGTCCTAAGGTTTTTTTCCATTCCGTCACCATTTTTCATAGACTTTGTATGGCGGTCGCGTAATGGATAAATCGAAAAATGTATGGAAATTTTGGGACACTGTTTTTGTCCTATTAGGATAGAAAGAGCTCGTGATTCTGAGTAGAAATAACATAAAAAATCCTAAATTTGAAAAAAAGTGTTTGGGACAACAAAAATAAAAATGCCCGTTATCCGTTTTATGGGACTTTGAGGGTCGCATCGACCATTGATCTATTGTGACGGCCCTTTAGAGTTCATTAATCATTACTAATGCCCGTTGCATCCAGAAAATTACAGATTCTTTGGGCCGTAATGTTCTGTACCTCATAGGGTTGCAATACATGCCGCCCTAAGTAGGTACTTCTTTTTGACATTAGTGGTCCACAGGTACAGAGAAGTAAGTAAGTTAACTAAATAAAATCTGAACCCCTATTGTAAATTTCATTCGATAGCGCGACGAGCGTTCGCGTTTGCGTTGTCTATTTTTGCATGGGATTATGAACAGCGCGCCAAGCGGGGCGTTTTGGAAACTCAAAATGTCATGGTCACCTTGGTCGGACTCTACGTAAATAATTTGCGAATTATTCAGAACATCGCTACTCCTTATAAAACAAACTCCTCCGCCGGGTCTGTCTGTCTGTCTGTCTGTATGTACGCGATAAACTCAAAAAGTACTGAACATTTTCAATTTTTCATGCGGTTTTCACTTATCAATAGAGTGATTCTTCAAGGAGGTTTAGGTGTATAATTTGTTAACCCGTGCGAAGCCGGGGCGGGTTATAATTAAGACAACATATGTCGTAAACTTTTATGCGAAAATATCTACTATTCTCGAGCAGAAATATGTTTACGATTACGGCGATTAATTATTATTTTAAATATCTCCTTGTATTTGTATTGTTTTTATTTAAGTAGTTTTTTCTTCATATTAATCGGGATGTACGTCCACGGATAAGATTAGCTTTGGTTTGATTATTTATACCACCTTATACATACTATCAATGAATATAATCTCTCTATTTTCATACTTTATTGATTATCGGTATGTGTACGTACTTTAATCAAGGATCCGGTTTTTTAACAACCGAATATATGTTTTTAATTTTCTTTAATTGTATTTCTCTTTGGCTGGTATTATATTAAAGGCCTGGCCAAACACACGGCGCGACGCAGCGCCGCGTTCGCGCCGCGTGATGCCTGTTCAAACAGGGCGCGCGCGGATCGCGCTCTCAACAGTCTCAACACGCCCTCATCGCGCGGGAACGCGGCGCGGCCGCGCGGGTGCTGGGCGCGGCGCCATGCGCTCGCACTAGGGCTTCCAATACCGGGATCCCGTCTTTTTAAACGCATTTTTCAATACCGGTATTTTTAAAGGCAATACCGGGATCCCGGTATTTTAAAAAATGAGGGAAATGAGCAGTATAAACCCTTTAAATCCATTATATTCGGCTGTATCAAAAAGCTTACTAAACGTCAGACGCATCTAGAGTTAGACCAAGAAAAGTCTGCAACGATTTTGATAACACGCGCCGTGCAAGTGTTATATTAAACGTCAAACTTCTATGAAATTATGACGTACAAATAACACTTGCACTGCGTACTGCGTATGCTATCAAAATCGTTGCAGACTTTACTTGGTCTAACTCTAACTGGTCTCTAGCCCGCATTTTATTATTGAAACAAGATCGTTGCCTAATGCGTCAGATAAATATTTGGTGGTTGGTGGTGGATGAATCCTGAAGTTATGTGAGTGACGAATATGATGATAGTGACATTAACATTAACATAATTAGTTCTTATAATTTTATCAAAACATAAAATGAAAGAGCAAGGATAACTGTAATAATGGCAAACCAATTTTGACGGAAATTTGAAAAAATGTTGTCTGGTTGGTTAAGTTGGACTACAAATGTGACTGGTGAGGTGAAGTCAACAAATTGGATAAAATTATTGCCAACCTGGAGTGTGATTTATTGCAGATGGCGGCATTGATTGTTTATTGTTGTAATAGCTTTTAGGACATTTTAGGAGCCTTTCTAATTCCCTTTTTTAATAAAACTATATATTTTTAAGCGATTCATATCCAATACCGGGATCCCGGGATCCCGGTATTGATGACGACAGTTTCGGTATTAATACCGGTATTGTGAGAAGTCCGGTATTTGGAAGCCCTAGCTCGCACTACGCACCGCTCGCTGCCTAACGTCCGATCCGACTGATTTGACCCAGCGCGACGCGGCGGGCCGCCGCGTCCGCGCGGCGCAGCGCGGCGCGGGGCGCGATAGAAGCGGGGCGTGATACCGGCGGGACGCAGTCTGTTTGACGTCGGTAACCTGTTAGCATGTGACGCTGACGCGGTCGCGCGGCGCGACCGCGGCGCTGCGTCGCGCCGTGTGTTTGGCCAGGCCTTTAAACTTTCCTATGGTTGTTTGTAATATATAATGTGGGGTCTTTTCAGACCAAGGTGTTATGAATGTTAGTCCAGTTTTACGATGGTTTTAAGTTTTACCTGTAACACAAATGTTTAAGGTTGCGTCACACAGGCGCGTTTTCCGGGCGGGGCGTGATGTAAAAGCGGCGGGCTCCGATCACGCCCCGCCCGGAAAACGCGCCTGTATGACGAAGCCTTAAATGTTACCAGACAACTAGACAATAGACATCAAAAAAACTGATGTACACGAATTACGCAGTTTTAGGAGTTTGGAGGACCTTTTAGTTATCTCAGAAATCGTAAACACAATTGCCCTTCAGTAGCCCTTTCCAAAATCACAAACAAGAATGTAAAGATTGTTGAGCCACAGCAAACGTCTGAAGTAGGTTATCTAAGACACCAGACGCCCCAGTCACCTTGGCCGTGTCAATATTGTTCTACTTGCAGATAATTTTATAATCTGCATTTTATGAAGATCATGCGCAGTTCTAATTTATGTGCTTGTACTAAAAAGTTAGAAAAAAATGCTTATAATTATATGGCGTTATTCATAAACGGCTGCTAACTTAATCAGTTGATGATCGTCGTTTGTCTGTCTGTTTGTATATTCACGATAAACTCAAAAACTACTGAACGGATATTCGTGTGCGATTTTCACCTATCAATAGAGTGATTCTTAAGGAAGGGTTAGGTGTATAATTTGTTAAGGTTTACCCGTGCGAAGCCGGGGCGGGTCGCTATCGCTAGTATAGGCTAAAGCTAAGTATATGTATATTAAAGTTCCGTCACACAGGCGCGTTTTCCGGGCGGGGCATGAGCGGGGCGCGCCGCTTTTACATATAAAACGCTCACGCCCCGCCCGGAAAACGCACGTGTGTGACGGAACCATTATCGCTCCGTCTGTCACGGGCTTTACAAACGAACAGGAAGAGTTGCCGTCCTGCGGTTATTTATCCTTTGTGCTCTCAGGTTTCCTCTTCTACCGTTAACGTTTTACTACAGTAAGTACTTATTATTATTGTATTTACTAGAACATACCTAAAGTTAAAGGGGCCCACTGATGGTCAGTCCGCCGGACGATATCGGCCTGTCAGTTGTTCGGAGCTGTCACCTTTTGCGTTTAACTGACAGGCCGATATCGTCCGGCCTGAAAACTGAATAAAATTATGTATCCAAAAACTTAATTGTAAAAAAACGTGTTATCATACCCTTGCTTTCTGCTCGTGTCATAAACCAACACTCGTGTTTTAATGCCGTTCACTATGTAATGTCACATAAACTAATAATACACACACTACGACTATGTATACGAGTACCTACCTACACTTTAATTGACATTAAGCAACGGTTTCGAACAATTAGTAGGGACGACGCAACAACTATAGTTCACAAACAAACACAAACCAGCAACACTGCTCGTATAGGACTATAAAGTCATTATTGAAATGCGTTCATTACGAGAAGGGCCCACAGATAAAGAGAACAAAACGCAACACACCATTGTTAACATTCCTAATTGAAAAAAAAAAAAAAAAGTTTCTATTCAAAAATGGAAACAAAAAACCGTTGCGTCACCACAGATAACCGAAACAAAATAATTGCGCTCAGTAAAAAACCTTTGTACTCTATTCTCTGTGGGATAAAGTACGAATTTGATTGCGTTTAGGATTTTGGAGTGAATAAATAAGGTTGTGCCAACATATGGAGCTGATGTCATGGGCGATAAATGCTGAAATTGTGCGTTAAGATTTCCTAAGTAACGAACTTTTGTAATAGACTTTAATAGAGCGTCACCTAAATCATAATAATTATACATAATGTATATGTCGTAGTCAGATCGTATAATCCGCCGTATTACATTAAGGCTAGCCGTTTTCAAAAACGGGCGTTTTGAAATGCGGCGGTTCGACGATTAGCCGGATTGTCATTGCGATACGTTCTTCAATAAAAAAATAAAAATACGTTTACCTATTACCAGAACACAAAAACAGTACAGTATTGAAAGGAACAGAACAGTATGGTAACTTAAAACTAAATGTATGGTACATTTATAGTGTTTGGTAAAAGGATACCAGTCTCAACATATGCTAGGTCAGCTGGTGATGCCCAGCGTTGATTTTTGAAAACGGGTAGCCGTAATGTAATACGGCGGATTATACGATCCGACTGCGACATATACATAATTATATGTACTTACAAGGGTCTAAAATCTAAAATAATAGGGCCAAGAAATAAAGTTGTATTGTATGTCAATAATTATTTTCAAATGGTTAAAACAAAAAAATGTTTTTGGCGTGGTTTCCTTTATGTTAATATTGTAAAAAAAATCTACTCTCATAAAGTACAGTTATCACGTTATCAGATACTACTTGAGTTTTTTAAATGATTTTTTATTATTCCTGATGTACGGATATGATGCTCCATCTTGTCTACGTGACACCGTGATAAAACGGTATCCGTCACTTTCAATCGCGCGGTGTTAAAAAGTGACGGATATTTTGTCACGTGGATAAAGTCCTCCAAAATCCCGCTGGATGACATATATAAGTAAAGTGTCCGTTTCTTATGCACATTTTTGCCCCGCCTAATAATAAGCTCATTGGCCAAATTCTCGACTTCTAATAGACGACCAGTCGAACAATACGCGCTATACTTTGTTTAGTATTGTATACAATCTAGTTAGACCGTGTCGTTAAATCACGACTGCTTAAGTGGATCACTCGGTTGGTTAGCTCGCAACCGGCATCGGCGCACGCGCACCGCCGACCGTTGACCCCGCGGCCTTGCAGGTGACAATTATGTCAATTACGCACTGCTCCAGTACCCTCTATTGAGCACAGTCTATTCAAAGTTAAACCATAGAGAAATATAAGTAAAGAAAGAGTGGTAACTCCATACATCAGTTTTCTTACCAAAACGAGAGTTATTTCGTAGTCGACATCTAGCGTCAAGTAGCGGACATTATCAGTACTGCTAGTTGACAATAGATGTCGCGGCAACAAAAACTCTAATGTACGAATTTTTTTAGCTAATATAACCGGATTAACCGGAACTCTATTTTCAACTACTTCTGTTCATAATATTAGTTGTAAATTGTTGTTGAGGCCTAGGCTCCTTTCTAGTGGTGCAGGGATGCCTAAGAGGATCTTCAATGAAGATTTGTTATTTTAACTTATGTACAGAGATTTATTTGTAAAATAAAATTATTTTAATACAGTAGTACAACTACAAGTACAGTTTGTCGTTTCAACGTATTTTGGAAGATTGCCGTTGGCTGCTGGCGGCGGACGTTATATACGCATCCGATCGTTGACGATCTTCGAATTTCGGAGGCAATCGGCCGTCCGTGACGTCACATAGGATGCGTTCTGAACATGCTCCCGGCGTTGAAGTACTTCAAGGAACCTATAATTGAGAGCAGGATGTGAGTGCTTGTGCATAATCCGGAGTGCAATGCACGTTACATGGAAGTGGGCAGGGGGCAAATATTATTAAATGCCCGCTTGATTATTCCCCGTTTTGTTTTTATATCTGCTACTCGGGCTATTCCATCTTTGCCCATATAAAGCTTTACTATGCGGCCGAGTAGCCACATTAAAGGGGGCACCCCTTTCTCCTTGATGATAACTAGGGCTCCCTCCACTAGTTGATCATGTGATGAAAACCATTTGGTTTTTTGCTGTAGTTGTGAAACATATTCTACTTTAAATCTGTTCCAAAAATGAAGTCTGAGCTGCTCCACGCGCCGATACCGCTGCAGCGTGTTGATCTTCTCCTCTGGCACAGGATTCTGCGAATTAGGAACAAACATAAGCGGTCGTCCAATAAGGAAGTGGGCTGGTGTGAGAGCGGTCAGATCGGAAGGGTCACTGGACATGGGGGTTAAAGGTCTAGAGTTCAGGACAGCTTCAATATCCGATAAACACGTGCTCATACCTTCGAACGTTAAATGTGTTAGATTTAAAATGCGGCGCAAATGGTGCTTTACTGAGCGCACGCATCGTTCCCATAGGGCACCGAAATGCGGTGAATAGGGAGGTGAAAAAACAAAGTTAATTTCAGATTGAGCAAGATTTGATGCAATATCTGATTTTTGCAGTACTCTGTACAGCTCATTACAGGTACCAGTATAATAAGTGGCATTATCGCAATAAATATTTTTTGGTTTACCCCGGCGAGCAATAAACCGGTTTAAACTAGCCATGAATGCGTCTTTGGTGAGGTCTGAGACAAGTTCCAGATGCACGGCCTTTACTGCAAAGCATACGAAAATGCATATCCAGGCTTTGACTAATCTACAGCCCCTACCTTTGCGGTCAGCTATCAATATTGGACCTGCGTAGTCCGTGCCCGTGTTCAAAAACGGGTGATCTAATTGGGCACGCGTTGCAGGCAAATTTCCCATTATAGGTTGAACAGTTTGACCTTTGACCCTGCAACACATCACACAACTATCTACCGTTTTTCGCGCCAAGTTCCTACCGCCTAGAGGCCAATAAAGCTGCTTGACGCTATTGAGCAATAATTGAGGACCTGCGTGCAAAAATTGTAAGTGAAAAAATACAAATATTAATTTTGTGAGCCTGTGCTTGCTACATAATATGATTGGATGCTTGACGTCATCGCTGTAATATGTGTTATCAAGTCTCCCGCCTACTCTTAACAGCTGATCCGTATCAACGTACGGACTGAGAGAAAGCAGTCTATTTTTTGCAGGAAGACTTTTGCCTGATTTTAATGTGGCATATTCCTCTTCAAACATTTCTCTTTGAGACAGAGATATAATCGATTTTCGGGCCGAAGTTAATTCTGAACTTTGTAGAAAACCTGTAATCTTAGCCTTATTTCTTGAACAATTATTAATGAATCTCATGACATATGCTACGACTCGAACCAATTTAGAGAATTTGGAAACTCGATCGAGGAGGAGCGAAAATGGAGACTCTTGAATGTCTGTTGCCAGACAATGAACCATTTCAGGTAAATCTGTAGGCAATGCAGGCTGCGACTTGGGCAAGGCAAGTGAATCCTGCTTAAGAAATTCGGGACCTGTCCACCAAAGGTCAGAGGCCGCAAGAAGCCTAGCATTTAAGCCTCGTGACGCTAAATCAGCGGGGTTTTCTTTTGAGGGCACGTAGTGCCACGTGTGACCGGCAGTAACATCCTGTACCTCGCTCACTCGGTTGCGTACAAAAGGTTTAAGATTGGCGGGTGATGACGCTAACCACCCTAGGACTATCATTGAATCGCACCAAAATGTGCATTTATTAAATTTTATGGTGAGTGAGCTCAGTATCTTTGTAAACAGTCTTGCACCGAGCAACGCCCCAGATAGTTCTAACCGGGGAATGGTCGTGGCTTTAATTGGGGCAATTTTATTTTTAGAGGCTAAAAGACGGACCGTAACTGTCCCTGTGCTATCCTTCGTCCTCATATACGCGCAAGCTCCGTACGCGGCCTCAGATGCATCTGTGAATATATTTAATTCTATCTCTTCACTAGAATCGCCTAAAACCCAGCGCGGAACTCTAATTTCATTGAGAAATGGTAAAGTGGTTTCGAATTTACCCCATTGCGCTTTAAGGGTGGGCGGTATCTCCTGATCCCACGAGCATGGTTCCTGCCACAATTTTTGCAGCAATATTTTTGCTTCTAAGACACAAGGCCCTACTAAGCCTATCGGGTCAAATACCTGCGCGATTGACGAAAGTACGTGACGCTTTGTGACATTGTTACAAGTTTTTAAATTAATCGTAAAGAAAAGGGTATCGGTGTCACATTGCCAATTTAGCCCTAATGTTTTAGATGGCACGGAAATGCTCAAGTTTTGAATATTTAAATTATCTTTTGCACTATTTTGCGAACAATTATTTGTTTGTATGTGACCTTGTAACGCTTGCAATATTTCAACATTATTAGACCGTAATTTTCGCAAATTTAACTGACCTGATTTTAATGTGTCGATTACTCCCTTTCCCAACTGTATAGCATCATCGATGTTCGTGCTGCCGCTCAAGTAATCGTCGACATAAAAGTCATGTACGATCGATTGCTGTATGACTGAATCTGACGCCTCTAAACCTAACTGCTTTAAGCAGCGGCAAGCCAGAAAGGCAGCCGAAGCTGTGCCATATGTCACTGTATTCAGAGAGTAACACTCAAGACGATCGGTCGGATTAAAACGCCATAAAATCTGCTGAAGGCATCTTTGTTCAGGTGCAATTAGCATCTGACGGTACATCTTTTCGATGTCACCTGATATTACATACTTATGTTGCCTATATCTTAATAAAATTGAAATTAAGTCATCCTGAATGGTGGGACCGACTCTCTGTATTCCGTTCAAAGACACCCCTGATTTGGTGGGGGCTGACGCGTCAAAAACAACCCTTAATTTAGTGGTGAGACTGTTCTCCCTTACCACCCCAAAATGCGCCAAAAAACACTCTACGCCGCTGTCGCTCGACTCGCGCGCAGTGCAGGACATGTGACCTAATTCGAGATATTCATTCATGAACGCGTTGTAATTCTGCCTAAATTCGTGATCATGTTTTAACCTTTTTTCTAAAGATAAGAAACGGCACTTAGCCATTTCATAAGAGTCGCCTAGAATCTCTGGCGATTCTTTAAGTGGCATGGTAACAACGAACCGCCCATCGTCAGTCCGCGTCGTAGTTTTATTAAAATGTTCCTCGCAAATCCGCTCTTCGGGGGTGAAATTATGTACTGGCGATACACTATCGAGCTCCCAGAAACGCGTGAGCTGCTTGTCAATATCAGTGTCAAGTAATTCTGAAGCATGACAGAGAATGTGATTATTTTGATTGTTATTAAGGACCGAACCGGAAATTAACCAGCCTAATTTCGAGTCATACAGCTTGGGTTGACGCTTCCCTAAATCGATTTTATTAGTACCTAGCACTTCCCAGAATACTTCCGCGCCTACCAACATGTCTATGACCGACGGAATGTTGAAAGTAGGATCGCATAATTGAATATGCGACGGTATTTGCAGGTTCTTAATGTCTATGTATGACATTGGTAACAAATCCTTTATGTGAGGAAGCACACGACAGCTAAGCTCCAACTCAAAGTCTCCCGTCATTGATTTTATGGTGACGTTGCAAGACTGATTACTTTTAGATAATAAGGTATTGTTAATACCTGTCACAGTGGAGCCCGTGTAGGAAACCGGAAGCTGCAGCTTGCTGCGCAGCCTCTCGCTGATGAAGTTGGTCGAGCTGCAGTTGTCCAGCATGATGCGGACGACATGCAGAGCACCCTTGGCATCGCTGACTCTCACCAAAGCTGTGGAAAGCAGTGCAGAGGATTGTTGAGTCAAATTTATTTTTTCAGTGGTCAGAGCAGCTACCTCTACCGCGTCGCTATTTATTTCGGTATGAAGCAAGGTGTTGTGCCGTTCACTACAATATTTACAAGTAGACAGACGGCATTTAGACAACTGATGACCTGGTCTTAAGCACAGCTGGCATATGTCTAATTCATTGACTTTCTTTTGACGAAGGTCAACTGACAATTTGCGAAACGAATCGCAAGAAAACAGAAAATGATTCTGCGCACACATGGGACAGCTGTATTTTGGTTTATTAGCCTTATTATGAGTCTCAGCTACAACAAAAAAATTCTTTTGTTTATCAGGGTGGCGATTAGCCTTAACTGAACTCGATTTTGACTCATCGAGCGTCTCCAATAAATCAGACCTATTCGAAATAAACGTGGTAAATTGTTCCAACGTCGGAGGATTATCCAACGTATTTCTAAATTCTTCCCACTCGCGGCTGGTTACCGAATCTAATTTTGATGACATCATAAAAATAATAAGCGTATCCCACTCAGAGGTTGGTTGGCCTAAAGTGTTAAGCGCCCTAAGGTTTTTATTCGTAATGTCCAAAAGATGACGTAACGCCCTGTGAGATTCTTTGTGAATTTGCTCGACACTGAACAAAGCTTTAACGTGATTATTAACTAATAACCTCTTATTGTCATACCTAGCTAACAATAGCTCCCAAGCAGTCTTATAGTTCTCGGCTTTAAAATCCAAACTTTTAATTACTAATGCGGCACTTCCCTGTAGGGAGGAACGCAAGTAATGGAACTTGTTAATATCGTCTATAGAATCATTAGTGTGGATCAAAGACAAAAATGTATCCCTGAATTCCAAAAAATATTGATAGTTGCCGTTAAAGTGAGGTAGATCAATCTTAGGAAGCCTTACCAGATTATTTTTATGCTGGCACGAACCGGAACCCGCCTCAGACATAACCTTACTTTCGGCATCCACCTTGCCACGCTGGCGAAGTAATTCCCGAGCGCTGGCCAGGATGGCGAAGTACTGGTTCTCGAAATCCATACGCTCAACATATTGCTCCCGGGGGGTCTCCGATTCTACTTCAATCCGCTCCTGTAATTCATCAAACACTGCATACATTTCCTCAATCTTACTAAGACGGCACTGAATTTCACTGGCCTGTACGTCAGTTAACGTCGCTATCGATAAGTATGGCGTTAGGAACGTCTTAAAGTTGGTTAGTTTACATTTTAATGTTCCCCGCTGTTTAACTAACTGCGTTAACGACATTATTTGCACTAAATGAACTAAGGATAGGTTTTAAGCACTCCAATTAGAATTCACTTGAAGATAATTACCGTAAACGCAATAAATAACCGGGCGATGTTCACGCGCACAATAGGTATGCACTGATTGCATTGATCGATTACCGATAAGGAAAACACATGCGATGCGCTCGGCGACTAGGAGGATACTAAATGCACTGTTTCCTTGACCTCTAATAGCGAAATCGATCAGCTGATATGCGCTCGGTGATATATTCGCGCTTATGATTATTTTAACTGAAAATTAACTTATGTAATTTTAAAGATATATTTAAATTTAACTTTGACCGTTAGGATTTATAACTGACAAAATTTGAATTTATGTTGAAAATATGAGCAATATTAGTTCGAAATATTGAAGCTGCGTGGTAATTAACCACGGGAAAGGAAGAAGAATTACTTCTTTTAGGGATAGAAGGATATTGAAACGACCTTACTTGTGTTGAACCGTAATTCGACCTGTTCTCGCTGCTATGCCGATGCGTGACTCTCGCTGGACCTTGAAGTAGTAGGATGACGCTGCGCACGGCGATGCTGCGAATCGGGATCTCGTGGTGTTCTTCAGCTAACCCGGGACTTCTCGGGATCTTCGACGACCTTTGCTGAAGATGTCCTTGACGAAAACCGTTGGTAGTTGAAACCGCCGCTTGTTCGCCCGCTTGAGACGCCCCAGTCCTTAATATGGGATGCTGTAGTCGACTCGCGGAGTTCCTCTCTCCGGGAAACGGGATGAAGCTGCGTTGCGGACGCGTTCTTCGCAGGCGCTGGTACCGAAGTCGAACTCGACGCTCTTCTTCGACGGGTGAAGGACCAAATGTTGAGGCCTAGGCTCCTTTCTAGTGGTGCAGGGATGCCTAAGAGGATCTTCAATGAAGATTTGTTATTTTAACTTATGTACAGAGATTTATTTGTAAAATAAAATTATTTTAATACAGTAGTACAACTACAAGTACAGTTTGTCGTTTCAACGTATTTTGGAAGATTGCCGTTGGCTGCTGGCGGCGGACGTTATATACGCATCCGATCGTTGACGATCTTCGAATTTCGGAGGCAATCGGCCGTCCGTGACGTCACATAGGATGCGTTCTGAACATTGTTTTAGTAGTACATTTTTCGTCAGCAGCGAAACTTGTGACATCTGGTATCAAGCAGCAGTACTGATAGTTCCACAACTTGACGTTAGATGTCGACTACGGAATAACTCGAGTTTTGTTAAGAAAACTGATGTTTAGAGTTACCACTGTTATATAATATGATCTATATACCTAGTTTTAGTTATTAAGTTGTTACTCACAAGTTTATTTACCTTTCCCAATAGCTTTGTACTTTGAAATCCTAATTAGTTTGTTAGTTACTTTATTTACACTTCCCATCTATAATTGTAAACATCCTCATGTCTTAATGTGTTATTTGTAATTAGTGTTAAGTTATCTTAAATGGTCCTGAGACCAAAATGTATTTACTGTTCTCATGTTTACCCTAATATCCTAATGAGATTTGTCTCCCTTATAAGCAGTACTACGTCCCGAATTAAATCAGTCTAGTTTGAAACGTCAAACTGTGTTTTACTCCACGCCACATAACACCACTCTTTCTTGACTTATTCTCTATGGTTAAACACAGCAATGGTCTCATGGTCTGCCCCGTGCCTCGGTTCGAAGTTCGAAATGAAATCAGTCACGGCTGGTTGGTTCAGCCTGTCTAGACGGCCGTATCGGCGGCGATTGATGCTAAGATACAAACAACACTTAACTGTCCATCGGTGGACCTTATGTCTTTTGTAATAAGGTCCACCGATGTACAGTTAACAGTGTAGGCGACGCAGAGGCGACGACACGAAAGACGGTTAGGAGTTTTCTCGATGGTATTTCTTAATGTTATTATTTGAGGTGAAGAGGGCATTAGGCAATGTTTGTATATGTAATGTAGTAGTAGTAGTACCTAAAACACTTTATTATACAAAAATCAAAACAAAACGTTATAATAAAGGTGTAGTCCTAATAAAAATGGTGGTCCCACACTGGTTATAAAAACGTTGTGATAGGGGTGTTTTATTACGTTTTCTCCCAGTGTGGGATTCATACATACAGTCAGCAGCAATAGTTGCTAAGCGGACGAGGTGTTCGAAATGATCTTGACGTGAATTTATTGTTAAGAGAATAATCGCGTCAAGGTAATTTTGAACACCTCGTCCGCTTAGCAACTTCTGCTGCTGACTGCACATAATATTAACAAACTTTAGGTAGGTATGTGTTATATTATATCCCTACTTCAATTTCGGCTTTTCTTTCTAGTCTTCTTTTTTCAAGGTTTATATTGAAGTTGGTATAAGATTTCCTATAGGTCACTGGTTTGCGAGGGGTGCCAGTGTGAAGAGGAAATGGGCATGGCGGGAATGTTGAACAAATCCCGTCTATATTTAGCGGCCGGGTGCTCCGCACGTGGACCCGTTGTCGCACATGTGGCTCTGAACTTGCCGACAGTAGCTTACCAACTTGTTATACAACTTGAGGGTTCCGTGCGTCACTTCTGAAGTTTGTATTAAAGTTAAGGGGCCCACTGATTAACAGTCCGCCCCGGACGGTATCGGCCTGTCAGTTGTTCGGAACTGTCAACCTTTTCTTCTAAATGACAGGCTGATACCGTCCGGCGGACTGTTAATCAGTGGGCCCCTTTAGATTAGAGCATGGAATTAAGTCTCCGGCAAGATCGGTTCTCCATACAATACAAATACCTACTCTTTATTGCACACCTCAAAAGAAAATAATACAAAAAGAAAACAGAAACACAACAGAGGTAAACAACAGGCGGTCTTATCGCTAAAAAGCGATCTCATCCAGACACCCTTCCATGCAAACGTAGTTACGCTCTCATTTTAAAACGAGTAGTTAGATTGCTCTGAAGCTTTATACTTACAATAGGATAAGGTATATCTAGTTCTGTAATTAGTTTATGTAGCTTCAGATACCATAGATAAAAAAAATCAGCGAATTAAAGTTTCTCATGCAAATATTGTTTTTGCTCTATTTCGTTTGTTTTATAAACTGGAGCTATATAAACTAATTACAGAACTAGATATACCTCATGTCATTGTATGTGCAAAGTTTCGTTACAATCCAACTCGTAGTTTTAAAATGAGAACGAAACTCCGTTTGTATGGGAAGGTGAAATTCGGCCGAGCTTGCTAGCGACTCTTAAAGATCTGATAAGCCAAAAATGGCATGACTTATTTTGAACTTGCCGACAGTAACTTCGCAACTCATTTCGATCGAAGATTTCCTTGCGTTCGTCTCTAAATTATTACTATTATCTTTATTGTGAGCCTATTGTGTCCCACTGCTGGGCAAAGGCCTCCCCCTTCTTTTTCAATTCATCCCGGTTTTGAGATACATCTTCTCTAAATAGGGTAGGTAATATTAAAATTACGATACATAAGTCTACATATAATTTAACTCATTTAGGTATGGTAACAGTAAATTCATACATGTATATTACGAGAAATACGTGCTGGTAGGCTGCTAGTAAACCACGTCGCTTTAGATAAGGAAGGCATGTATTTGCTCATTTCTATAAATAGTACTAACAGTTATTATTGTCCTTAAGGCAAATATCTGGTTAACTTCCTGTTGTTTAAAATAGTGAGTAATGTAGAATTCAATTACTGGTATAGTATTTTATGCAACCGTTGTTTAAGAGGGGTCAAAAAAGGCGAGTGGCGTGAGTAACAATTTGAGGCGAAGCCGAAAATTGTTAATAAAGACGCCACGAGTATTTTTTGACTCAGTTAAACAACGTTGCATACAATACTTTTTCTACGACCATCACTGACTTTGAAAAAAAATTGTAAAAACAAATATTTTTCATTCAACAAAAATAATACTTTTCTCAAAAACGGACGGCAAAGTCGACGTTGCCGGTTAAAAAATAGGTCGCGAAGTGCGTAGTTTATGGTCATTCAAAAAATTAAAAAGTTAAAAACATTGCAGTCTCGATTTCGGGACTGCAATGTCGCATACAAATTCCATTATTTAACGAGTTCCAAACTTTTTAAAACTTCAAATGGCCATATCAAATGAAGGCATAGGTCCCTTAAACAGCCAAACAGATGATCAGCACTTATTATTATTATAAAGCCTATAACAGACTATCGCACCGCACCGCGACCTTGGAGCGTCGCACTCATAAGTGAGAGCGAGAAACAGATATCTCTTTCTCGCTCTCACTTATGGGTGCGACGCTCCAAGGTCGCGGTGCGGTGCGATAGTCTGTTATAGGCTTAATGTTGGTACCGCGACTATTTAGGTGTCTCAAATAGGTTGGCGTATTTTCAGCAGAAAAATACACTTCTTTTTTTTTTAAAGGCGGCAATTTTTTAAATGGTTGTATTTTTTTCTGTGAAAATTAATGGAAAATTAGAACGTTGCTTCTGTAAGTTCTGTAAAATATTTCTATTTCTTGCACCATTTTTGAGAAAAGCACTATATATGACTCGGCTGGAAGGCTACTTGCTGGCTTCGGATTCAATTAAACGGACTCCCAAGGTCGTCCGTTCAATACGAATCCTCAGCCTGCAAGTAGCTACTTCCGAACCTCGACAATAATGTACTATTAAACAAGTGGAATCATATAGGACATATATGTAGGTAAACAAACCAAACCCGGCCACCGCGCCCCGCGCCCCACGGCTGGTTGGTCAGCGACACCTTCTTGTAACTCATGAGGCCCTGGTACTTGCTCTTAGTTAAATTACAATTTTGGATAGTTTTTTTTCTCGATTTTGGCCACAGTAGCCAATGGAGACTAACAAGCAACGCTAAGCGGTGTTCGTAGTCTATGGATCTTGCTATATTACAGTGTCACATGCGCGTTTCTGACTTCTGAAGCAATTTTATTGTTTCTACTATAGAATCTAATGAATATTTTGTAAATTGGCAGCAATGTACTTGGTACTCATCTGTCAGAGATGACAATTAAAATTAGGTTGGCAATAATGTATTTCATACAATATTTTTTAAGTGGTGATTACACGAAGTATCGTAAAAGTACCAAAAAGATACTGCGTGTATGCACAAATACTTTTTTTGGGAATAGACTAAAGACTTGTGTTGTGTGTAGCGCTGGTGGCCTAGCGGTAAGAGCGTGCGACTTGCAATCCGGAGGTCGCGGGTTCGAACCCCGGCTCGTACCAATGAGTTTTTCGGAACTTATGTACGAAATATCATTTGATATTTACCAGTCGCTTTTCGGTGAAGGAAAACATCGTGAGGAAACCGGACTAATCCCGATACGGGCCTAGTTTACCCTCTGGGTTGGAAGGTCAGATGGCAGTCGCTTTCGTAAAACTAGTGCCCACGCCAATTACTGGGATTAGTTGCCAAGCGGACCCCAGGTTCCCATGAGCCGTGGCAAAATGCCGGGACAACGCGAGGAAGATGATGAGACTAAAGACTGTAACGTTGCACGTACATATTTTAATTATAAGCTTTAATTATTTTATTTTTACACCTTAAACTAATATAATTTTAACGAATTAACTTATTTATAATCGATTTTAAATTATTACGGCATGAATTATTATTTTACATTTTAATCTTAATTAATTATTATTTTAAATTTTACTAATTATTTATTTATACACTTTTATTAATGAATTTTATATTTACATAAATTGTCTTATTCTACTTTACTATAGTAAAGTAAGACTAAATAAACATTTTGATGTATAGTTATAATCAAATTATATTAGGTATTGCATGTATACTCGGACGTTCACACTTTATTCGTACCGACTGTACTCGCGACCGGCCTATTGGCTGACGTCATGGAAAGATCTAGAAGCCGGTTGCGCGAGCGCAGCCCTCCCGCCGCTGTCCGCGGAGAGTCAGTCCGCGCCAGCCACCTTTGCATACGCACGTACCGCCGCGCACACGGAGCCTATCCGTGTCGTCTCGCGCGCCGTACGAATTTTAACCTTTTTAATTTAATTGAGGTGTGCGCGGACACCTTATTAATTTATAAATTTGCTCAGCGACGTTTTCGCATATTACGATTCCCGCACCCACGTATTGGTAAGTGCAAAGTGTTGAACGTTTCATTAGAATAAGTAGCTTTAGTGTTAAAGTAGTTTGTTATTCGATTCATATTAATCGCAAAACCTAAATTTAATATTACGTTCCATTCCATCTTTTGCTAAATGCTTTTAGCTCCAGAATGATCTAGCAATTTCCTTTGTTCTCGTAGTGGCGGGTACGAGTAAGTATGTGTACGTACCCTCCTACTTATTTAAATTCACTTCTTTGTTCTTTGTTCTTCTTTCTTTCTTTACTCTGTGCTTTTCCTTCGTTTTTGTAACTCCGCTCTGCTTGTGAACACAAACACGCTTTCTGCTTATGGTGCACCGGCTTCCCCATGGTCCCATCATCATCATCACAGGGTGTTCACAAAAGCAGAGCGAGCAGGAACACCTTACTAAGACATCTGGAAATCCACAGGGTGCGTCGGAACATTTTAAATTCAAGACCGTCGGCCGACAAACACCATCACCACCTCGACGGCAGGGTTGGAGCCATAGCCGTTCGCCCGCCGTCGCCCCTGCTCCTCTTCAGCGCTGTCGAGTGACACCCACCTGCTGCGGACCCTCGACCAGCCAGGGCAGTACCGGATCTCGGGTGCAAATTTAGACGGGCCTTGACCACCCACGACCCTATTCAAAACTAAGTTTTTTTATTTAAATAAATACTTAATTTGTTAACGAGTTGGTAGTACTTCTTTTACCTCCCCTACCAACAGGGACGTACTTCCCCCTTAACGTTACAAGACTTGTCTTGACAACTATAACATAGGGGTTTAAAGGTGTGTGTACGACCTTTTAAATGACAAATAAAGGTACGGGAGTAGAAAAAATACCTTAAACTCTTTTCTTAATTATGGTCAAATGTATGTATGTCCGGATGTTCTCCTCTATGGGTCGCAGTACTCAACCGATTTTTTCGAAAGTTTGTGGGCAGGTTCGATAGTTATAAAATTTTTGGGTGATTCTGTTTTTGGATTGTTTTCAAAATTTCTGAGCTATGAGAGTTTGCGATGTCTCCGGCTCAAAGCCACTGGACTAGATCACATGGTTGTCTTGTCAAATAACATCATGCATTATATAGCAATATAAACTTTCCCAGCTGGGCGCAGGTAATACTAAACGCGGTGCGCGTGCGCAGCCTGCCGATGCTATGCGATAATTCCAATCGTTAACCAAACCAGTCGCTCGGCCAGCTGAGTGTTGAGAACGCAACTTTGTAGGCCGCTTTAAAACTATTAGCTACGAATATGTCCTCAGAGGTACACACATATTAGCTGCGGAATTACATCCTGCCATATATTGATAGATCTATATCCTCTAGATAGTCTAGAATTCTAGATACATCTGTCATAGACATCAAGTATTGTCATTGTCAATGACAACTCTCAGTTAAATGTAAATATTCACCTTAAAGAGTTGAATGCCAAAGCACTAAAACCAAGGCTCTATAAGTGGCTAAGTGAAAAAACCTTGTACAGTCGCCATCAGATATATCGGAGCGGCCAAGGTGTTCACAATACGAAACACGCACTCTAACCGCCTTGACAATAGATGCGTGTTCAGATATTTATGAGCGCCTTGGTCGCTCCGATATATCTGATGGCGACTGTATAATATTAATGATATTTTAAATTGACGGTTGCTTTAATTAAATAAATTGTTCTTAGATTTAGCATTGACATTTGAATTATGTTGTATATACCTGCTTAGTTTGTTATGGTTTGTATGTCCTAGAGTTTAAGGTGTAATGTTATTTTATGTTCATATTATGAAATGTCATTTTAGTCTACCGAATCAAAAAATAGACTAAATAGTAGCATGCAAATTTACAGTTAGTTAATAGGAATAAAGGATGACTCACGCTAGACGAGGCATCCGACATGTAATTTTCTATGACGGCTGATGGTGATCCGTGGTGTTTTCCATAGAAAACGAAGCGCCGGAAGCTCCGGCCCGGTCTAGCGTGAGTCATCCTTAAATAGGTAACGAAACACTGGTCGAGTGGTCGCTCGCGATCTCGAGTCGCGAAGCGAATGCAACGCGGCCGGAAAGTGGCGCGGGAGCGAAAACAGAGAAATGATTCAGTTGGCGTTCGAATTAAGGCACTTTCGATGTTGCCCTTAACCTTACAAGGTTTTTACAAGGAATTTGTACCTTTACACTTGCACCAAACACATTTTGCACCTAGCCGCAAAGGGAAGAATAGTACATTACATCCCTAGGGAGGTGAATTCGTAAATGCTCCAGACCGCAGGTGTTTGTGGCCCCAACCGAAGGTTAATAAATATGCGATCTGAGGCTTTACGAATTACCGCCCGTGGTTTGTCTAATGTTTTACGTCTTGCCTTGGCCAGGAAATGAGATTTTCTTCTCGCGTAGCTAACTTTAGACAAACCACGGGCGGTAATTCGTAAAGCCCCAGATCGCATATTTATTAACCTTCCGTTCGGGCCACAAACACCTGCGATCTAGAGCATTTACGAATTCACCTCCCTAGGTTTGTAATGTACTATTGTGTCAATAGCCGATAGAACCAGGTGCCAAAAGTATCCTGCCAAGTGCCAACCTCCTACAAATTATGTCTCACAAAATTATGTCACATGCAAGGCAATGCATGTACATACATATATATAAAGGTTACGGTATTATCTAGATCTAGTAACACAACCATTATTGACATACATATATAACTCTGTGCGTACTCGAAGAGGCCTATGCTCAGCAGTGGGCGATAAAAGGCTGATATGATGATGATAATGATAGTCTGTGCGGAAACGGAACAGTCGTGGAATATAAGGGAACCGGGTTAATCAACTTTTTCTTGTCGTCACACGACCACACGTTGCTATGGTTACAGTCTCCTGAGTCACTCTTAAAATTCTAGATTTTTAGGGTTCCGTACCCAAAGGGTAAAAACGGGACCCTATTACTAAGACTCCGATGTCCGTCCGTCCGTCCGTCCGTCTGTCACCAGGCTGTATCTCACGAACCGTGATAGCTAGACAGTTGAAATTTTCACAGATTATGTATTTCTGTTGCCGCTATAACAACAAATACTAAAAACAGAATAAAATAAAGATTTAAGTGGGGCTCCCATACAACAAATGTGATTTTTGACCGAAGTTAAGCAACGTCGGGCGCGGTCAGTACTTGGATGGGTGACCGTTTTTTTGCTTGTTTTGCTCTATTTTTTGTTGATGGTGCGGAACCCTCCGTGCGCGAGTCCGACTCGCACTTGGCCGGTTTTTCGTATTTAAATTAACCAAACTTGCATTTTATGGTAGTTATAAGACCTTTCCATAATGGGACATCTACTGAGCATGTTAGTAGAACATGGTACAGCAGTTCTTCTAACAATCTATGCTACTATTGTCTCCTCGCTGATGGGACAGAATAACAACAAGAAATAGTTGATTGACCCAACCAATACATTCTATGACTCTTCTCTTTTTGCACACTCTGTCAATGAGGGCATCTGTTTTTGTTGGATTGGGTCAATGTTGGTCTCCCTCTCGGGCCACGGGCCCGTGGCATTTTGCCCCTCTGCCACCCTCTAACGCCACTGGACATAAGGACGAAATTCTTCTGGTGTGTTGGAGTCGGTCGCGCGCGCAGCATTCCGGGGGCTCATTATCGTTTTCGCGCATTTCACGCGGAACGCTATTACGCTGGACAAGCGTGAGCTGGGCTTTAAAGGCTTCGGCACACAGGCGCGTTTTCCGGGCGGGGCGTGAGCGTTTTGTATGTTTATGCGGCGCGCCCCGCTCACGCCGCACCCGGAAAACGCGCCTGTGTGACAAAGCCTTAACTTAAGGTTCCGTCACTTCCGTCACACAGGCACGTTTTCCGTGCGGGGCGTGAGCGGCGCGTGAGCGTTTTTTATGTAAAAGCAGCGCGCCCCGCTCACGTGCCGCCCGGAAAACGCGCCTGTGTGACGAAGCCTTTATGGTTCTGTAATTACTATAAACTGTTCAATGTTACATTAATAAAACTAAAAAAAAAATACTACATTACATACATGTCACGCGACAGCCACTTCATATAAATAAAAATCTGTCATAGGGACCAGCATTCGAAGCGAGAGGTCTAAGAGTATAATTAAAAAACCGGACAAGTGCGTGTCGGACTCGCCCACCGAGGGTTCCGTACTTTTTAGTAATTGTTGTTAAAGCGGCAACAGAAATACATCATCTGTGAAAATTTCAACTGTCTATCTATCGCGGTTCCTGAGATACAGCCTGGTGACAGTGGTGACAGACGGACGGACAGCAGAGTCTTAAGGTTTCGTCACACAGGCGCGTTTTCCGGGCGAGGCGTGAGCGGGGCGCGCCGCTTTTACATATAAAACACTCACGCCCCGCCCGGAAAACGTGCCTGTGTGACGAAGCCTTTAGTAATAAATAGGGTCCCGTTTTTACCCTTTGGGTAAAAACCCTAAAAATAATAAATAATAAATAAATATTATAGGACTTTCTTACACAAATTGACGAAGCCCCACAGTAAGCTCAAGAAGGCTTGTGTTGTGGGTACTCAAACAACGATTTATATAATATACAAATACTTAAATACATAGAAAACAACCATGACTCAGGAACAGATATCTGTGCTCATCACACAAATAAAAATGCCCTTACTGGGATTCGAACCCAGGACCGCGGCTTCACAGGCAGGGTCCCCCACTAGGCCAGACCGGTCGTCAAATTACCTAAGTATATACAAAAAAAAATATTGTCGGTTGCTGCTATGTAAAATTACCTCTGGCTAACTTAACCGTTTTCCAATATACCGTGGGGTCCCCAACCCGCGCACAATTATCTCGCGAATGACGGAAACGACGCGTCAGCGTCAGGCTTCAGTCCGCCCCCGACCACCGGCGCGCGCGCATCTATACCGCCAATACGTCAGTATTACTGATTTAACTTGTAATAGTGCTGTCAATACGTCAGTATTACTGATTAAGTTATTATAGTGCTGTCAATACGTCGGTTATTGATATTGTGGTGTGTGAAAAGGTGAAAAGCAAATAGTGTAGTGTAGTGATATTGCCAAACAAGGATCATTGCAGAAATTTGAATGTTATAGTTTTATGATTGAAGTTATACATAGTTATATTTGTGAATTTTGCCTCGTGTTCGTCTAATCGAAGGAATAGGATATTTACTTGTAAAGTAACCCGTTTTCATTACGTTAAAAAAGTTGTGTTTCTATAGGTAAATACATGTTATTAGTTACCTACCTATTTAAGATGGATAACTAGGTATATACCTATTTATTATCACGTTTAGATGGCATGTCATGGACTATGGTCACGTTTGTCATCTTATTAATAACACGTCGGTTAAAAAACAATGTACCTACTCATTTTGGCGGTCAATGTAGCCTATGGATGTTGGAAACTCTATTCGTATTGTCAATCCTTTAGGAATACTTTTTCGAAGAACACCTTAAAATAACTCAGGAGTTGAGAATAAGAAAAATAATATAATTATGTATTTATATCAATTGGTATCAACAGGATACATACATATACATAGATAACGTTTTATCTTTGCTTCACTTTACTTTTGTGTTATAAACTCTAACAACATTTACTCTACAGTCAACTCTACACCTAACTTAACACGGATTTTGCAGCAACAAAGTGTTATAGCGCCATTATAAACTTCATAAAGTTGGTCAAGCAAATGTTATCAGTAGAAAAAGGCGGCAATGAAAAATTGTAGGTTAGCAACACTACGATTGAATTGTTCGAAAATCCCGTGTCATTATATCTTATCTGTGGAACTGTTTTATTTACATTTCATCGTTGTTCCGTGTACATTGCTGCTTTTAGTTTGTTTCCTGGGGATACCATACTTTAGTTTGCTTTACATTACTACTGACATATTCGGCTTGACAGACTATATCATTTGACAGTTATAGTGGCACTTTACACTATCGGTTACAAAGTCAGTGCCGGCCGAGTTAGCAGACGATGAGACGTTAACATTATATTTAACTAAAGTTATTACGTGACAAACATACGGAAAAATTCTTCACACGTTTTCGTATACAACATACTTCATACGTTACGCGTAGTAAATAGTAAGCATATTGCGAAAATTCTAGACAACGTCATAATATATGGTCGTTAGCATTCAAATGTTTTTTGCAATCGTTCACAGTCCGCACATTTACCGACGTAAAGCGTTTAAAATGGAATTTATGTATGACGATGTTTAATAAGCAGATTGCAAGACTAAGATCTAGTCATTTAGTCTATAAGGATTCGCTGTGTTTAATAGGCTAATAGATTTGAATCTATAGGTATACGATATATGTATTGTACTATGTACTCGATTGCTGTGGATGATCTTACATACTTATACGAAATCTACATATTTGGGTTCGTCTTTGACCTCTCTTAAAACTGAGAGATTTTAATTTTAAACTAATTACCTAACACAAAAGTTATGGACAGAAAACCAGTATAATTGTTCAACTTTGAATTTTGATGCCAAATATCTCGAAGACTATGAACTTTCAAGTAAATATGGGATAATATATAGCTTATCTAAAGCCGTTGCTGTTAATATACATAATAAGCTACAAAAAACATTCGAAAACTAAGGGATTCAGATCGAACGTATTAAGACGAAACAGGAGCTGAGATTTAAATATTTTAGGTAAATATACCCGTCTCGCTAACGGAAGCGGCTCCTAAAACTAATAACTCCACGGCCGGCTTCGGCCACGGCGACTGCTGTCAACTCCGTTGCTGTCGCTGGTGCGCTCGCAAGTGGCTGATGTAGCCGATCTTTTTAGTAAATGTTCGCGAACATTGCGGGCATGTGAGCACACCGTTGACATAATTATAGGGTATTGCCGCAGGTGGTCTGGCTTTTATTTTATCACGCTTGGCATCAAGCTCCAAGCGCCGCCGAGATTCAAAATCGGTTATCTTGGCATTTATTGCAGCTAAAACTAGTGCGATAGGGACAAGGCGAAAAAACCTGCGTAAAAATCTCAAAAATCGAGGTTTCGTACTCGACTGTATCCTCCTCCAAAACTTAACCAATCGTAACCAAATTTAGAAATCTAAATGACTACGAAATTATCTGTGTCGGACCGTTTTGCTTTTTTGCATATTGACAATATTAATCTGTGTTGAAAAAATCATTGCTCTAGCTTCAAAACCCACGGAGGAAACAGTCGAGTACGTTTGTATGGAGAAATGACCATTCCTGTTGGCTCTTAATGATTTTTTTAATCAATCGGCGAATGATCAGGAGCTATTACCTACTAGGTATAGAATATTAACACTACATACAAAGTAATATATGTATATTCCGATAAATTGTGAAGTCATAGAGTGTTGTGCATAAGTGATGAGTGTTGTGTCTTCGGCTGTAACGGCTTTCGCCGCATAGCTGCAGATCTCTCTTTTACACCTTTGCCAAGTCTAAGAATCTTACTACTATATGTATATGGGCAACTAGTGGCCCATAGATAAATACCTTAAAACTAGCGTACTATAAAAAATATACATTAAAACTAAAAACTTCAAAGCACATTATGGCTGCGATGCATCTCGCAACCCAACAATTTGACTTCCTTCCGGTTTGCTCATGTGATGAGGAAAGCAGAGGTGCTACCGCGAAAACCGAAATTCGCAAATTGCGGGCATTCTCTTTCACTCTAATTACGCTTTCATTGGAGTAAAAGAGAAAGATCCCGCAATTTGCGAATTTCGGTTTTCGCGGTAGCACCTCAGACTCCTCAGCTCAGAGCCCAAACTGAGATACTCGTATTTCTTCATTCTCGATTCTGGGATAGCAATTTCGGATACACTAAAATGTCTCCAAAAATTCCAAAAACAAGTTATTTCCAAGGTTATTTGTGACGTTATCTATGAAAAGGGTTCTTATTGTCGATGGCGCTTACGCCATCATTTACGATGCTCCGATAGAAACACAATGTCGCGTGACGCTGTGCGGCGTAAGCGCCATCGACAATAAATTTCAATCTTTTCATAGATAATGCCCCATTTTAGGCATAAACCAAACGAACATGCCGAGAACTAGTTATTCCCAAGGCCACGTTTATCCCATTACGAGTATTATCTCATAAAAAAGCGGCCAAGTGCGAGTCGGACTCGCCCATGAAGGGTTCCGTATTTAGGGGATTTATGACGTATTTAAAAAAAAAATCTTACTAGATCTCGTTCAAACCAATTTTCGGTGGAAGTTTCCATTGAGTTTCAGTTCTAAGTATGGGGAACACCCCAAAAAATTTTTTTTTCTATTTTTGTGTGAAAATCTTAAAGCGGTTCACAGAATACATCTACTTACCAAGTTTCAACAGTATAGGTCTTATAGTTTCGGAAAAAAGTGGCTGTGACATACGGACGGACGGACAGACAGACAGACAGACAGACATGACGAATCTATAAGGGTTCCGTTTTTGCCATTTGGCTACGGAACCCTAAAAACGCCAATGAACGACGGGTGCCGCATGCGTTCGTTGAAAAAATATGGCCGTTAAAAGTTAGTCATCCGAAAGGAAGTGACTCTGCTTCGCGATAAAACGTTGCTAAAGTCGGCTTTAGTTTTAGAAATATGTATGTACAGTCGCCATCAGATATATCGGAGCAGCCGAGGTGCTTAAAAATATCTGAACACGAACTCTAACGCCTTGACAATAGAGGCTTTTTCAGATATTTGTGAGCACCTTGGTCGCTAGCGCTACGATATATCTGATGGCGTTGGCGACTGTACAGCGATTTGAATAAGACTAATTTAACATATCTTGAATTCTAAATTGTGGGATTTACCATTGTGTATTGTTTGTTTTTCTTACACTTTTACTCTGAAAGTAGATCATTGGTTAAAGGTAAACGTTTCTAAGGCCGAATATATACCTATTTTTTAAATCTTGACTGTAAATGAAAACGGGACCTTATCGCGTATGTAAGTATAATAATATTAAGTTTTTAAATTGCCTTGATAAGACTGGCTAGTTGACATCAACATCTTCTAGCTGCGAGTCTGTCCGTCCGTCTGTCTGTCACCAGGCTGTATCTCATGAACCGTGATAGCTAATAGACAGTTGAAAATTTCACAGATGTATTTCTGTTGCCGCTATAACAACAAGTACGGAACCCTCGATGGGCGAGCCCGACTCGCACTTGTCCAGTTATTGCAAATAATAATGTGTAAAAAAACCGTTAAAGTTATAATCAGTTTCATGGATGACAATAATTATATATAATACATATAAATAAATATGAAATAACGTACACTAACCAAATAATTATTAAAATAAAGTAAAACGTTTGCCTGACTTAAATATAATAAATACATCGTTAAGAAATTCCATAAATAACATTTGGTAGGAAATGCAGGCAATGCATTGACAAGTTTCGAGTTATCTTCGAAGTGAGTTAGATAAGATAAGATATAATAAGGTATGACGTCACCGCTTATCTTGTGGAGGATGAGTAGGATGGATGAGCGTGGCGTCCGACATGTCAGTTTCTATGACGGCTGATCGGTGATCACGTGGCGCTTTCCATAGAAAACGAAGCGCCGGCCCGGGCCCGGCCCGGTCTAGTCAGTCATCCTTAAATTGGCTGCAACGGGGTTACAATTTAGTTTTTTTAAATTGAAAATTTTACAAAAAAATACAGTACTTTAGTACCTTAATCTAATGTTTCGACAAACTGTGAGACAGTTTGTTGGTGTGGCGGTGCGCTCTAAAATAATCTTAAGCTAAATAGGTACACTAATTATTAGCAACAAGTTAGTAGAATAATAATGTATTTTTTACGAAATTGTACCTCTAAAAACAGTTACGCAACCATAAATTACTTTCAACAGTAGTTATCCAAATTAACCAATTAGTTAACAATACAGAGAGGTGAATAGTGTCAAAACAATAACGATAATGACTAGTTGATGGACCGACATAACGAGTGAGTCATTGTCAGGAATGTCAGATTTGTCAGACGGAAGTATAATGCGGCTTTTCTGTTTGCTATTTGCGAATGAGATTCTAAGAACTTAATTATTAACATAGTCGTTGACTGCAGAGGACTAGAATAGGTACAGTCGCCATCGGATATATCGGAGCGGTCAGGGCGCTCACAAATATCTGAACACGCATCTATTGTTATATATTATTATTATTACTTAGTAAGACTTACCTAATTTACCTTGAAAGCATGCGCAGGCGCCCAATGAACACTACTTATCAATGAGTAATTGATCCAATGAGGAAGATATACGGTGTGCAATTAAAAAATAATATTAATCGCTTATGGGCTTCCTGATTGTAATTAAAAAAGCGGCCAAGTGCGAGTCGGACTCGCCCATGAAGGGTTCCGTATTTAGGCGATTTATGACGTATTAAAAAAAAACTACTTACTAGATCTCGTTCAAACCAATTTTCGGTGGAAGTTTACATGGTAATGTACATCGTATATTTTTTTAGTTTTATCATTCTCTTATTTTAGAAGTTACAGGGGGGGGGGGGGACATTTTACCACTTTGGAAGTGTCTCTCGCGCAAACTATTCAGTTTAGAAAAAAATGATATTAGAAACCTCAATATCATTTTTGAAGACCTATCCATACCATAGATACCCCACACGTATGAGTTTGATGAAAAAAAATTTTTTTGAGTTTCAGTTCGAAGTATGGGGAACCCCAAACAATTATTGTTTTTTTTCTATTTTTGTGTGAAAATCTTAATGCGGTTCACAGAATACATCTACTTACCAAGTTTCAACAGTATAGTTCTTATAGTTTCGGAGAAAAGTGGCTGTGACATACGGACGGACAGACAGACGGACAGACAGACAGACATGACGAATCTATAAGGGTTACGTTTTTTGCCATTTGGCTACGGAACCCTAAAAAATGTATAAGATATAATCGACCGATAAAGAGATAATTATTTTCTACAAAATTCGTTGCAAATACATAGATATACCTAACTCCTCTTTATTTTATAGTAAGTATAACCGTTCCGTTCAGTTGATAATTCATTAATTACTTATGGAATTACTTAAATTAAAATTGAAATATAATCTAAATTAAAATATGTACATTTAAATAAGGCCCCCGTGGCATTATGCCAAAGATGCTGGCAGCATTCCCTCGCTGAATGGCAATATGTACCTACTTATGCGCTGCGAGAGAATGCTGCCAGCTCTCTGGTCATTATCAAATAAAGTACATATAGTTTGTCAAAGAACTGTCTCATTTCAAACATATGAATATGAGATTAAGGCCCCCGTGGCAATGTGCCAAAACTGCTGGCAGCATTCCCTCGCTGAATGGCAATATGTACCTACTTATGCGCTCCGCGAGAATGCTGCCAGCTCTCTGGTCATTATCAAATAAAGTACATATAGTTTGTCAAAGAACTGTCTCATTTCAAACATAGACAGAGAGAATCATACTATACTAGTAGTACTAGTACTAGCACCCAAAAGAGGATGAGTATAGTTTTTTTGTTCTTATTTACTGACAAATTGGTTTGGCGAACTATAATTATAATTTGACTGAAATGCTTTGAAAGAAAAACAATGGACCTTCTAATTAAAAAAAAGCACGACCAACAAACTCCAAAGTCAAAACAAAGAAATGCAAATGTGAACTTTTTTGGCAGTTAACGTTCGCCCGTGCCTCGTGTGCCACAAAAAAGCCGCCGACCGTTGCGGCTCGAATTCGGAAGGCCGTGCATCGAAAAATAACAGGATCTTAGAAACGTGGCAGTGGCTAGCCCCGGAAACAAACAGTAGTGATTTTCGGATATATGTTTCTTGACTATATGATAAGTGATTTCGTAGTAGTCGAAACACGAATGCTTAAAATTTTCTCGATAGAAAATAAATCCAAACTTACGTGTTCATTTTTCGGTTTTAGCTTCGTGCAACTAGAAAACACATCCATATCCAGCACAATCCACCTTACAGCAAAGGTTTTAATCTCGTCTTAACTTTCAAAGAACTAAATATTAACTTATTATCCTTTACCGATGGATTTATTATCGATTTTTGATTTTATGAATTCAACAGCAAACGCCCATTTTACGCAGTTCGGTTTCTCTTTCTGTCATGCGTCAAAGTCATAAATGCATTCTTTATGCCAGTAATGTTAGATGGCCGTCGTGCCTCAAAGAGGTAAGACCTATGTCACTTCGCGCAGCGCTCCGAATTACGTAAAATTTTAATATCCAATAAACGTTGAGTCGTAACTCCATTGAGTAGTAACGGAATCGGAGGTAAACCTATGATGGTGCCTTCTTACAGGCCTATACGTTACGCATGTGTGCGTGTTTGCTTAGCTACGTCATGCTACGTCGAAATCTATACTCTTTGTCAGTTACAACGGGTTAGGAAATTTCGACAGATATTGAAATGTATCGGTAGCTGTTTGGTATTTAGCCATCAGAATCTAATCGTAACTTTTTGCTTTATTTTTGTTTGAAAATAAAATATCTATAAGAATATATTTTTTGCTTTTTTTCTATTGTAATGATAAAAATAAATCTAGTATGTTTCATGCTCAAATAATTTAAAATAATTGAATAAATATTAAAAACTAATTGATATTATTCGTTTTAATTATTATATTATTAAGTTTGTTTGAATAAAATATTTTATTTCAATAATACGAAAAGTTATTATATTTAAGTATCACTAAAAAAGGTCCCTACTTACAAAAACTCACTTGCACGGGCCGGGGTTCGAACCCGTGACCTCCGGTTTGAAAGTCGCACGCCACTACAATTTCACATAAGTAATTTACAATGACATGATACCGTGGAAAAAGTGAATATTACAATGTACTGTGTTACTATCATTTTATAGTTTATTTTGGCTTGACAAGGAGGAATGAGAAAAACGTGCAGAGCGAGAGGATTAAATCTCTCTGTCCCTTTCTTAAAGTAGCCAATCCTAATTATGACATCTGTTTTGATATTAATTCTTTGAACATATACTGGGTCAACCAAATCTTGTCAGTAAATAGGAACAACAAAAACTATACTCATCCTTTTCTTTTGGGTGCTAGTACTAGTGTAAGACAAAGATAGTATGATTCTCTGTCTATGTTTGAAATCAAACAGACCTTTGACACACTATAATTTGTCGATGTTCTTTTCATCGAGAAAGATTTTTATTAAAAAAATGTGTTGAATTTATATGTTTTATTTATGTTTTTTGGCATACATTTCATTATTTTGACAAATTTTTATTGTGATGACAAACGATTTGATGTGATGTGTGAAACGAACGATGTGATCAACGATTTATCTAATAAAACTTCATTTAGTCGAAAAAAATTGTTGTCTACTATACCGGGTGGAAAATAATTATGGGCCCTGGAGGGAAAGTGCCTTAAAACCTTAAGTTTGCTCATTTTACTTAAATGAAACATTATTGTTTTTTAAAGAAACAACTGCATTCAAAGATTATTGACGAGAAAACTTCTTTAGCGGCGCTGGGCACTTTTTGAGGTGGGGAAAAAATGATAAACTCGAGACAGCGTAAGGCGATCACGTGACCGTAAGGTTTAGATGGCCACTCATTTAGATGGCATTTAAATCAATAAAGAAAAACTCAATGACATTACATGAAAAAGGTTATAATCTTGTACGGGCTGAAATACGAGGATCTCACAGTTACATTATAACTTTATATCACTCAAATATAAATAATAATTATAATTCAATAAAGCTACATCTTGATGAAATCGCTAATAAAAGTGAACTCTAGTACTGGTGAATAAAACTCAAAATATCATGACCAAATATTAGATGCGAGGTCTGCAAGGTAACTTTACAATTTATATTCGAATTTTAAAAAATTAACGCTACAAATTTGAATTTAGAATTTTAAACAAGCTCACTGACCAGCAATTTCGGAACTAAAGTTTTTCAATAGAAAGGAGGATAGGTCAATTAGTTATTTTAGATTACAAAATTAGCGCATCAAAAAAATCAAAGTGCATAGAAAAAAGTCTCCTGAGTCATAATAAAATTGATGTCTCTTGGGTCACCAGAAAAGTCACCAGGGATAACGATGACCCAAAACACATTTAAAAGAAAATTTAAATTTTGTGTACTACCTACGAACATTTTTCAATAAACTATGTTTTTATAACATATTAGACCCAGGATAGATCTAATACCTCTTTTCGTACCCCGGATAAAATGGTCGGCGACTAAAAAAGTAACTGAAACGTTACGTTATTAGGTTCACGATGCCGCGTTGTACCCTTGCCTTCGTTGCGATATGTTTGGTAAGTCAGGAGACTTAAAAATGAGCCATGATTTTGGGACATACTAACAAATATTTTTTTGAATATATATAAATTTTAGCGGACTTCAATAATTTACCAGTTAAATTAGATGCAAATACCTTTTTAGTTAATCGTTAATATGATATATTAGTAGCAGTAAAACACTTTATTGTACAAAAAGACACATAAAACATGAAAAAACACACATCCTTCGTATATGGTAGAATATATTTTTCACACTTATAAGTAAAAACCAAAACCGATACGCGATTGGGATACATTCTTTTTGTATGGGATACAAAAAAAATTCTCCTGGGTCACCAAGAAAAATCGACATATTAAAATAATTCTGTTCGTTTTTAAGTTCTAGTCAGATTGGTTTTTTGGTTATTTGAGATAAATTACAATAACGCTTAGATTTGAAAAATATGATTTTCTATTTTGTTGCGACACGACCCGGGTAATAAAAATACTGCGAATTTGAACTTTTGTTTGTTGTCGTTGTAAAATGTATTAAAAAATTAATTTTAAATTAATACATTTAATACAAATACAAAATAATACATTTTAAATTAATTTTAATTAAAACCCCTGACAATTGAAATTCAAAATTATCCAGAAAATGGGTGTTTCAAAAAGACACCCTGTATTCCTTACATAAAATAATGTCTTATTCAATAAAACATAATTACTAAACACTGATTTATTTCAAATAAATGCAAATCGATCGGATAAAAGATATTAATACCTACCTATACAATGAATACGAGTACAGTCAGCTGCAATAATATGTTACACACCGAAGGCCGTTTTGCGGTAGATCGTGTTAGATCTTATTTGTAGAGCCATAAGAGCGTGTCACATATTTTTGCGGCCGTCGAAGAGTAACTTATTATTGCAGGTGACTGTACCTATGAAAAATTCGAGGGTTAAAAAGCATTTCAACCAAAGCATTTATAATAATAACGACTATGGACGCCTGCAACCCCAGGGGTATTGTAATCTCATAACAATAAGGTTGAAATTTGCATTTAGTGACCGCAAAGTCAGGTGAGCGTAATCAAGTAAATCTGTTTTCATCATATTTTATCAAAAATAATCTCTTTTCTGTTCTTGTGCTATTTTCTTATTATCAATACTCTTTAACTTATATGCTATCTACGCTGCTGCTTCTATGCTGTTAACATCTTCCAAAAACAACAATAAATATTTAGGTTTATTAATTAATTATTTTATTGTTTGCTATTATGAACAAGTAACAACGCCATCTGTTTCTATTTTTTCCGAATATAAGTTTCTGGCCGACCGCAGCGACCGCGTATAATGGTAGTTAACTTCTGTAACGTTAGATGGTGCTAAAAGGTCACACAAACTTCACGTGCGGCGCGAAGCGTTTCCATGTGTGCGTGTTAGCGGGGAGGGAAGAACTAGCGGGCGTGGTTTACAAAGCGCCAGACGCGGCTGCAGTAGGCCCTTAAATTTAAACCCATACAAGGCTTGTGGCGGCGTGACCTTGGCGTGCGGCGTGCGGCCGCAGTTGTAGCGGGCATAAGTATTTTACACGCGATTTGTAATGAAACTTCCTATAAAATAAAATTTAGCGACCACTTTAACGATCACACCCCGGTGAACCCCTCGTGTTTTCATAACGTGACGAGCGTTCGCGTTTGCGTTATGTCTGTTTTTGTATGGGATTTCGAACAGCACGCCAGCAGGCGGAACGTTTTGGAAACTCAAAATCCCACACAAAATGAGACGAGAGAGTGTGTCCGTGCGCGCGCGCGTTAGCGATTGAAATTCGCAAATTGCGGGGACCTTTCTCTTTTGCTCTAATGAAGGCGTAACAAGAGTGACAGAGAAAGATGCTTAAAATTTGCGACCTTCGATTTTTGCTGTTATAGCCGGGCCGCGTAGCCAATCCGCTCCGTAGCGATCGAAACGCATCTGTCACCGTCGCACTAATATGGAAGTGTGATAGAGAGACACAAAGCGTTTCGTTGTCGAAGCGATAGCGATTGTCAGCTTGGCTAGGCCGGCTGGGGCCCGTGTCTCAAAAGCTTGTAACTTGTTATACAAGTGGAAGTCCCTTTCTAACAAACGCTGTCAAAAGGTGACATGCGCTTGTATTACAAGTTACAAGCTTTTGAGAAACGGGCTCCCGCTGTCAGTGGCGCCGCGCCGGCTGCCGAGGTCGTTCAGAATGTTGTGATGTGGACGCTGTGGTTACGACTTAGGGTTGCCAGATCGAAAGGCGCTATTATCGGGAAAAAATATAAAATTTTCGGGATTTTGGGACTTAAGTCGGGAAAAAAAAACATTCAAATTAAAGTAATTGTATTAAAAACAACGACATTTTACATTATTGGCACTACGTCAGCTGCTCTGCCCAAACTCGCCACGCGCGCCGGGCGCGCGCGCTGACGGGCTCGACGCGGGTCGCTTGCTCGCTCGACGACAGTTCGGAACTTGAAATTATTGTTTTATAGCGTGAAGCTGTTTTTCGGGACAGTTTTCACTTTGTCGGGAATCGGGAACACATGCTAAAAATCGGGAGAATCCCGCCAAATCCCAATCATCTGGCAACCCTATTACGACTACGTTAACGACGCCATTCACGAGCACGCTCCGTGCGGGTTGGACACTTGCGTTCCGTCAGATTAGGTTACCTAAAGCTTTGATGAATTCGTTAAATTAATACACGATATCGGTTTACATTGCCCGTTAAACATGTCACGTGTTAAAAAAAAATTGTCTGATCAGAGCGATTTAATTACAAAAAAAAAATGTTGTCACTGTAATGGATTTAATTTTCATATGCTTTGGTTACAATTCAATTCAATATATTTATTTCAGACTTCATAGGTCCATAAAATTGTTAGTATTACAAGTACCTAGGTGCTTACATTTATGTCGCAGTCGGATCGTATAATCCGCCGTATTACATTACGGCTAGCCGTTTTACAAAACAGGGGCGTTTTGAAATGCGGCGGTTCGACGATTAGCCGGATTGAATGCGGCTGAATGAAAATCCGCCGGAATGTATTCGGCGCCATACGTTCTTCAACATTCATTAGCCGCCGCTTTGACAGTTTTTAGTTCCCATTTCTAACACTCGTGGCGCTGCCTGACATAACAACAACAAAAAACGCTGGGGTGTCCATCAAATCTGGAGTTTGTCGGACTGTTTCTTTTCAAAAAACATTTCCTTCGCAACTTAACAAGACGGAGCCCCGCGAAGCTATTTCTGAGCGGTTTGCCCTTCGGGCATCTGAAGCTACCTAACGAACCTAACCTACCTACCTATTCATTTAGTGAGACGTCCGTGAAAACATTACACTTTGGGGAAAAAAGCGTAGGTTAGGTTCGTTAGGTAGCTTCAGATGCCCGAAGGGCAAACTGCCCAGAGTCTATTTAAGTTGTGAAAGGAATGTTTTGAAAAAGAAACACATGTAATAGTGCGGTGGGACTGTGGGACCATGGTAAAAATAAATTAATTTGCAAACATTGGCAAACTACGGTTACGTAGGCGACCGAAAGATCTGGCCCCAATTTCACCACGCCGACATTTGTCAGTGACATATGTCGGGTGACAATTGTCAAGTGACAGGTGACAAGTGACAACTTCGTAAACTGTTTTTGTATAGAAGTTCTTATAAACATGACAGGCATTTAGTTACAATTGTCCAATTGACAATGATTTGGTGAAACAAGAGTAGTTTTTATAAGTCGACATATTTGTCAATTTGTCGGTAATTCTTGACATGAGATCGGAGCTGTGTCAGGCTTGGGTGACAATTGTAGTGTTTTCGTTGTTAGCAAACCCCGTTATCATCGTTGCAGTTCATTGAAAATAAATGTTCGCAAAACTGTGTACCCTAAATTCGCCTTTAGGGTACAAATAAAAATCGCTTTAAATCGCTTTTAAATTCTTCTTAACTAGCATTAAATCATAATTCCATTATAAATTGTAATTGTTGCCTATGAAGGCGTTTAGTAATTCAACATTTAGGATTTGGAATAAGTCTCAGTATAGTTTTCATAATAAAAAAATATATATAATGCGAAGTTGGGGACCGGTAGCGAAATTAGGTATGTTTAGATAGGTATTGTAAGTTAAATTTCCGACATGATTGTAAAATTGTTATGGAATAAACTATCTTATCTTATCTTATTGTTTTTTTAATAATTTACTTGGGCGAAGTTGGGCACTAACAGTAAAGTTAGGGTTTTGGTTAGTTAGAAAATGAATCTCCGCGAAAGCAATAGTGGTGATATTCTTATACAAGGGAAGGTATCAGCGTAATTCGTCCCATTCGTTTTTCGTTCATTTCTTATGTCCGTCTCATTCTGTGTTCGTCACTCATTCTTTATTCGTCTCGATCGCTATATGTCCCTATCGTCTTAAGTACAATTATGTAACCTGTCTCTTCCTTAACAAGTCTTTTTCGTTTTTCGTCACGGTCTTCCTAGGACTATGTCTTTGTTTGTGTGTCTCTTTTTTGGTATCATTCGCACTTTATCTTTAGTCACTTTCGTTATTCGTCTCACTCTTTTTTTGTCTTTAATGGTAACTCGTTCCGTTCTTTTTTGGGCACGTTCGCTAATCGTCCCGTACTAAAGTAATATTAAGTACGCAGATTGTATAAATAGAGTCATACCTCCTTAGCATTTCCAAGCAAATGAACTGTCAGAATTCAAAGTGTTATTTTAAATGTCAGACTACTACGAAATTACATGAAATTATGACGATCACTCGGTCAATAAGATATAATTAAAAAAAAAATAAGATTGACGGAAAAAGATAGTTACAAATAGTGACCGAGACGCAAAACGAATGTAACGAACTTAGAATTAGACTGAAAATGAATGAGACTAATCACGAATGTGACTAATAACGAATGCATGAAAAAAAATGAGACGAATAAGTGAATGAGACAAAAATCGAAAGGGAATAAGAAAGAATGAGTCCTAGGAAGACCGTGACGAAAAACGAAAAAGACTTGTTAAGAAAGAGACAGGTTACATAATTAGTTACATAACTTAAGACGATAGGGACATATAGCGATCGAGACGAATAAAGAATGAGTGACGAACACAGAATGAGACGGACATAAGAAATGAACGAAAAACGAATGGGACGAATTACGCTGATACCAAGTCATTATATAAAGTACGAATAGATTCCTACTTTGACGTCACTGACTTTGCATTTGCAGAAAAAAATACTTAAACGAACAAAAAAATAATGCTTTGACGCCTTGTCAACAAATAATGTAGGTAATGTAATTGTAATTGTAATTAGCCTTTATTATTGAAGCTGGTACATAACATATATTAATTTGATTTATCAACTTTAGCTTCAACTCGTCCTTTGACGTAGGCCTCCTCCATAGCTTGCCATTTGTTTCTTTCTTTTGCTGTTTGCATCCATTTACCTCCTATTCTTGTTAAATCATTCGACCATCTAAACTTTTGTGGGCCACTCTTTCTTTTATTATATCTAGGGCACCATTCTACAAGGTCTCTTGTCCACTTATCCAAGGTTTCTCACATCATATAATGTAGGTATACGCTGCATTAAATGGGGTCGGGACACAGATGGGATCTCAATCAATATCATGTTAGTGATGACAACACGGCATCGGCACATCGAAAGCAATTAACGATCTCTTGTGAAGAATTGACAAATATGTCGACTAGTAAACATTACCCTTGTTTCACAAAATAATTGTCATTAAATTTAAGATGGACAATTGTACTAAACTACCTGTCATGTTTATATGAAGTTCTATACAAAACAATTTACGAAATTGTCATCTGTCACCTGTCACTTGACAATTGTCACTCGACATATGTCACTGACAAATGTCGGCGTGGTGAAACAAAGGTCTGTCATTTTTTTGACAATTGTCGTACCTGTCAGCTTGGTGAAATAGGGGCCTGGTCACTCTACAATCTAAATAGTAGATACGATGCGGCTAAACGTAGACCGCCTTATTGAAGAACGTATCGCAATGACAATCCGGCTAATCGTCGAACCGCCGCATTTCAAAACGCCCCTGTTTTGTAAAACGGCTAGCCGTAATGGAACACGGCGGATTATACGATCCGACTACGACACCTACATAACAGAAAAAAATATACATTAAATAGTGGCAAAATAATTTTCATCCCTCCTTAATACTATTACTTATTCTGTGCCACCTATATAAAAACGAATGCATTTTAATTCAATTTTTAATTTCAGTTTTAATTTGTATTATCTTCAAAACCAAAAAAATTACAGGCAAATAAAGGCTTGGCCAAACACAGAGCGCGACGCAGCGCCGCGTCCGCGCCGCGCGACCGCGGCACATGCTAACAGGTTACCGACGTCAAACAGACTGCGTCCCGCCGGTATCACGCCCCGCTTCTGTCGCGCCCCGCGCCGCGCAGCCCCTTGCGTCCGCGCAGCGCGGACGCGGCGGGACGCGGCGGGCCACCGCGTCGCGCTGTGGGTCACATCAGTCGGATCGGACGTTAGGCAGCGAGCAGTGGCGCGCGGCCGCGCCGCGTTCGCGCGCGCGATGAGGGCGTGTTGAGAGCGCGGTCCGCGCGCGCCCTGTTTGAACAGTCATCGCGTCGGCATCTCGCGACGCCACACGCGACGCGGACGCGGCGCTGCGTCGCGCTCTGTGTTTGGCCAAGTCTTAAACCTTAATCATTATAACTAACTGTAACTCCAACAAGCGATGCAATTTAATCAAATAATAATATACATTTGAATAACCTTAATGCACCTAAACATATAAGAAATTAAGAAACATGTACGCATTGCCCTTAATTTTTCATTCGCATTCATAATGCGGCTACCTGTGCTCACATTTATGTATATTCGACCTTATATCAACTGTCGAAGGTGCAATATCGAGTAACCGAACCGTTACCGTGGCTGACACATCTATTCAACCTTATTTCAACGGAGTATGGTGTATTATCGCCTGCACCAGCGCACGCGCATTGCATAACGGTGCGCAACGCGATCGCTAATTATGAAGATAAGGGAAGCATAGTTAGCCCATTTTGATCGGACGAACATCGTAATGTCCGTAATGTCCGAGGATCGGACATCGGACATATACGTACATAAAAAAAACCTCAAAAAGTCAAGTCACATTACAAATAGTTTACAAAAAATAACTACAAACTAACTTATATACTAAAACTACAAATAAATACAGCACAATACATCAATTAGTCAAAAAATTACGTACATTAGTTAGAACATCATTTAATTAGAAAACTATAAGTTTATTGAACAAAAACATGACAAAATAAAACAATAAATAAAAACAACTTAAAATTACAATTAAACTAAATACAAACTAACAACTATTCTAAAATAAAACTAAACTAAAACTAACCTAAATCTAAAAAAGGCCCCTGGGGCAATGTTCCCAAAGGTTCATTTAATTTGGAAATCACATAAAACGTGTTAAAAATAATAAAATTTTACTGTACCTAAGGTACATACTAGATACTAAATTAAGTGTTTTAATCTGATTGGAATTTGGACACAAAATAGTTACGTAAGGTGTAAATGTGATAATTATAGCATAAAAACTTATGCATGCTGTTTTAAAGTCGAAGGTACGAACCGATATATATTTATGTAGGTAATAGTGTATATTTACTTAAGGCAAGGTACTCCTTATAGCCCTTATCAGCACAAATACGAGATGATAAGAACACTCCTTATAGGTACATGTGGGAGTCTGACGTACTTAAATGTGGAATAAGCGGTTTTTATATATCTTATACCTTAACAGCAATTCTTGTATATTTGTTTATTTATTTATATCGGGGATTTTGGAAACGGCTCTAACGATTTCGATGAAATTTGCTATATGGGGGTTTCGGGGGCGAAAAATCGATCTAGCTAGGTCTTATCTCTGGGAATCCGCGCATTTTTTACTTTTTACATGTTTTCCGAACAAAACTCGGTCTCCAGATATTCTACTTTTATATGACGACCGGTCTGGCCTAGTGGGTAGTGCATGACCCTAGTGACCCTGCATATAAAGCCGATGGTTCCGGGTTCGAATCCCGGTAAGGACATTTGTTTTTGACGATAGAGTGAAACGAGGTGCGAACTGCGAACAGACATAACCTCCCTACATATTTACACAATGAACGGATCGAAAATCTTTTTGAATATCGTTTGTTGACAAAATATTTAAACAGAATGAAATAAAGTTGTAATACCTAAATAAATCGTGTATTGCTAAGTTAACCAGTTCATCGACCTGCATTAGCCACCATATTTGCTTATTCTGCGTTTGCGCACACCTAATATATATACCGTCGTCTGGACTGTTGATTGACAGATTTTAAACCTTATTTCAAATACCATAAGGCCCGATGGTCCGTTTATACTCGTAATGTTAGTACTGCAAGTTTGTTTTTAATTGTTTGAGCATCCCAAATTATGTTGACTGAGAAACTCTTGGCTACTCAAACCATGTACAGTCTCCATCAGATATATCGGAGCGGCTAAGGCGCTCAATAATATCTATAATCTGAACCTAAGCCTAGGTTGGTTAACGGAACAAAATTTATGTTACATCCACTAATTAGCCACCATAAACTCAGATCGCGTGATGTCACTGTTATGTGCAGTGATGGCCGCTGGTCGCCGACACGCGCGATGCGATGCAATGGGTGCATGCGACACAGATGGACGGGGGTCATGTCCGCATGTCTGTCTGTCCGACTGTCAGACATATCGGACCGGAATTCTACATATAAACCTGTACAACTAAAATAAACTTACTATTACATTACAGACGGGGTCTTCTTGTGCCGAGATTCCTAATTTCATACAAGATAATATGATGAGGCCTAGCCAAAATGACACTCATGAATTCGCTTCATTCTGTAGCTTCTCTATCTGTCCTTTTTATTTTATTGTATAGCTTATGATGGCACATTACGTGGGTATGTGGTCATACTACAACACAAAAACAACAATTATGAAGCGTAATCATGCAGCTGACCATGATTATACCTTGCTGTATGGAAATAAGATCTAGATGTGTTCAAAACGTGTTGATTTTACACGTGTGGCCATCGCCACGGTCGCTGGTTCGGTGCTTTACCTAACTGTACCACCATTGACGTTCGATGACCAATTATAGATCTTATTGCAATGGTTTAAGGTCGAACATGGTCAAATGTGTTGTTGTGGGTCAGAGCTAGTATGCAAACTCGGCCCGGTAAAAACTGTCGGTTATAATAAAAAGATCTTGCCGTGGAAATAACTCTGTAACGGTGAAAAAAGCTGTTTTTACAATAAGTAGGGTTTATGGTTGTAAAGTGAAACTTTTTACCGAGTTTGTGTAATATCTGTAACGCGTTTTATGCACGGTGCATAAAAAAACGCTATAAGTACAGACAGCAATAACATTTTTAAGTGTATACCTTTGCACAATCACTCTGAATAGTCTGGATATCTGGATTTAAAAGTTTCTGACACCAGTGACTTAACCCTTATATTTTAGTTTTAGTTTATCTTTTATATTTATAACTAATATCCCTTAAATAAATCCCTTCAAAGCAACTAACAATTTGATATAAATATACTACTAGTACTGTTACTACTAGTAGTGGTCGTAGTAGTACAAGTATCTAGTCCTAGTAGTACTTAAATACCTCGTAATAAAAACTATTAGGTAAGGAAAAATCAACCGTTTTAATTATTTATAAACTACACTATATGGTGACATTCTATAAAAACTTCGAACAATGTGACCAATGTTTTAACGCTTTTGAATGTACAGGTACAGACTTGGCAATAAACGATCCTATGTCATAGAAAAGACTAACACTTGGCAAAAAGTATAATAGAGAGATCTAACTTAGGTACAGATAGAGATACGAAACCAAAGATTTAGATAAGTAGTGTAGTGTACAAATGTGTGAGACGTGAACATGCAGCGCCCTCTGAGCAACGTCAGCGTGCAGTCCTACCAGGACTATCAGCCGAGCAGGAAATATGGTATGTCATCACTGGAACCCCGGCACCAACGAGTTTATTCGGAACTTATGTCACAGATTATATAATAGTTCTTACGAACAGATACTTGTCTCTCAAAGAAAATGAAAATACCTACCAACCAACGGCTTTTGTACCGCCGACGGGACGAGATTGGTAAGCATAAATCCGAACTCGCGCGGAGAGTTCCATAGGTCTACTTATGTACGAATTATCATTTGATATTTACTAATATTAGCCTCTTTTCGGTGAAGGAAAACATCATGAGGAAACCCGACTAATCCCAATAAGGTCTTGTTTACCCTCTGGGTTGGATTGGAAGGTCAGATGGCAGTCGCTTTGGTAAAAAGTAATACCTACGCCAATTCTCGGGATTAGTTGCCAAGCGGACCCCAGACTCCCATGAGCTAGGTAAAAAGCTAGGAAGATGATGATGATTTAGGGACCGGGACGGGGAGGTGTGATATCAAAATGTGACGACTGATACCTATCCGCAGTACCTCTATTTTCCACATTCCGCTTATGAACCCGTTGTATCTGTTCCCAGGGCCACAGTATGAGCCGGGCGGCTACGCGGCCGCGGTCCAGCAGCGCAGCAACATGACCCAACGGGAGGACGCACTCAAGTTCGAGCAGGGCCGCATCAAGGCCTTACAAGAAGAACGGCTACATATACAGAAGAAGACATTCACGAAATGGATCAACTCCTTCCTACAGAAGGTAAGATATAGTCTAATCCAAATAGGATACATAGCGAAATGTCCAAGTCGAAGTCGCAAAATGTACAGGCTACGTAAAATGATCAGATCGCAAAATGTGCAAATCTCATAATGAGAAGATAGCAAAATGTGCAGATCTCATAATGAGCAGATCGCAAAATGTGCAGATCTCATACTGAGCAAATCGCAAAATGCAGATCTCATAATGAGCAGAGCGCAAAATGTGCAAGCAGATTTCATAATGAGCAGGTCGCAAAATGTGTAGATTTTGATATCTAAAATAGGCCCTTGAGGCATTGTACCAAGGATGCTGGCGACATTACCTCGCTGTATCGCAATGCTGATACGTTGTGCGAGGTAGCCGCCAGCTCTTCGGTCACCAGTTACGTCAACCATACGCTTCGCGATTTCTGCGAACAACTTATGCGCGCTGGGACCCCATGGACCTAGAGTTTCAACTCCAAATGGTACAAAATGGTACTCTCTACCGAGGCTCTTATATTTGTTACGTTTTAAAATTTCGGCGCTTTCCGCCGCCCCGCCCGCTTTTACATTAGTCCGTTGGAGGTGGGACGGTGCCAGTGTGTCTACGCAGGTAGCATCCCACACTAACATAGAGAAATAGAAATAGAGCAGATTTTGAAATAGAGCTCGGATTCTGCAGTTCCAAAAAGCATAATCGTTGCCAATAAGGCTTAATTCTGTTGATTACCGAATGTTAAAATATTTTGAAACAAGCCTGGTATCTAGTAAATACAGTTTGATTTTATGCTATGTATCCGTTTAGTTACATATTATGTACTAGGGGCTTAAAAGCCATGGTGACAATCGTTTGCTGAAAACGAATCGAAACGCTATCCGTCTTGTATCCGTACGATGGTACGCACCTTGTACCACACACCAAGCCAACACCAACGAACGTTTTTCAGTGTTGACGTTCGTTGGTTCTAGCCAACGCCAAATTATATATTTCGCTGGCGTTCGTTGGTTGGTCGTCGACCTGCACTTTTTACGATTTGTACATTATACGGCCTGCACATTTTACGATTTGCACATTTCGCGACCTGCATTTTTTACGATTTGCACATTTCGCGACCTACACTGTTTAATACGACTTGCACATTTCGCTACCTGCTCGTTTTACGATCTGCACGTTTTAATACCTCCACCTTCTGCGATTTGCACTATACTTGCCGCAAAACTAAGTGGCGAGTCAGATCATAATGCCATCTCTTTTACTCTTGGTTGGTCTTAACAAGGGTAAAAGAGATAGCATTATGATCTCAGTGGCCAGTTGCTATTGCGGCAAGTATAGTGCTCATTTTGCGACTTGGACATTCTGCTAAACTCTATTTTTTTATTCGGTAGACTAAAATGACATTTCATAGTATGAAATGACATTTTATGTTCATACTATGAAATGTCATTTTAGTCTACCGAATAAAAAAATAGACTTTATGTAAGTATCCCGCAATGTACCTAAAATCGTATACGGGTTCGCGCGCCGTCTAAATGAGCCCTAATCTAGTAAGACACTGTATTTTGCTTATAGAACAGTGTTTTATCGGTAAACAAGTTGTAAATAAATTAAAACGTGAGCAAGTGTCTGACATCATGCATTCATTAAAGCATTGAGCTGTCAAATATTATAGTAAGGTACTAATTTTATGATAAATATTATGATACAATGTTCTCAGTACACAGTGATTCACATCAAAAGTATTGTCACAAATACTTAAGGAATAGATACATTTTCATATCCTGAAAATGGCTTTAACAACTGGCGAAATTGATGAGATAGTTTAGCTATAAAATTCGGATCTTGTATAGCTAGGAGATATAATTAATGTAGTAATTGTAGTATCTATATACAGGGTGCTTCCTGTAACAGGAGCAATAAATTAAACTAAAGGCTGTACTCCTCAAACTGACCAACATTTGTTCAGCATCTTTTGAAAATAACTCATGTTTTGATTTTTATTACACTTTAAAGTTTATTCTAAGACGCAATGTATTGCAAATTTTGTTATGTTTAAAGCGTGACAAGCAACGTCAAACACACTGATGTCAGCGTACATTGAAGGCAATATTTATTTTGTATGAAAAAGAGGAAGTCTAAAGGATTGATAATTTTTAAAAGTTGCTGAACAAATGTTGGTCAGTTTGAGGAGTACAGCCTTTAGTTTAATTTATTGCTCCTGTTACAGGAAGCACCCTGTATATATACTCGCTATCACATTACTTGCAAATAATTACACAACATCACTGCCGGCATTACTCATCCCTTATCGCAGAATGTACACTATTCTAAATAATTATTGGAAGCTATCTACCTATCTAGTTTCGAATCGTGACCTGACCTTATGCGGTCGGGGTCAAGATGACTTCATCGCTTCTACAAACATTTAATCACTAAGTTATTTGTAGCATTATTATTATGACTCGTAGGACCTTAATTTCTGTATTAGGTATCCATTTATTGTACACGATATTCCTCCTGAGACTCCGGCTACTAGTATTAAGCTGTCATTCGATACTACACTTAGTCTAATCCCCCAAATCTGGCTCACGGGGAACCATGCACCACACCTGTTTGTATCATTTTGCTTTGCTTGAAAAACCTAATCGGATTAACGTAAAAAATTGGGTTCCTTTAACTAATGAAGTTGGCAGGCCAGGGGGAGTAGCCAAGGTGACAAATTGACAATCGTTGATAAAATCCATACATTATTTTATGGAAATAGTCACGTGACATTTCGTAGTATTCGATACACTTTTTCTTTTCATTAAGCGTTTATCGATGTACGATTGTCATCTTGTTTTAGTCATCTTGGCTTAGCCCCCTGTGGATGTTTCACGGTCGCATTTTTATCGCTTGTCACCATGCCTGTCACGTTCTAACAACACTGATTTAAACTTTCACGATTTTCACACATTAAATTGTACAACGGGACTTAAAACTTAGATACGCGATTAAGTCCCGTTGTACATTTTAATAACGTTCTAACAAGTATGTATAGGCATAGTGACAGGCGATAAAAATGGAATGGTCTGATTCTAAATATATACTTGGTCAAGCAGATCTTGTCAGTAGAAAAAGCCGGCAAATTTGAAAAATGTAAGCGCGAAGGGATATCGTCCCATAGAAAATTTGAATTTAGCGCCTTTTTTACTGACAAGATTTGCTTGACCAGCTATATGTAGATGAGAAAGTACAAACACAAACGTTATCGACCAAACCAAAAACGAACAAACCTTTCATGTTCCAGGCCCGCATGGAGGTGGAGGACCTGTTCACGGACCTGGCGGACGGCAGGAGACTCCTCAAGCTGCTGGAGATCATCAGCGGCGAGCGCCTCCCCCGCCCCAACTCGGGCCGCATGAGGGTGCACAAGATAGAGAACGTGAACAAGAGCCTCAGCTTCCTGCACACTAAGGTGAGGAGCTGTTCAGGACCTAGTGCAGCAGGAGACTCCTCAAGCTGCTGGAGATCATCAGCGGCGAGCGCATGAGGGTTCAGGACCTGGTGGAGCAGGTGACTTTAGTTCCTTAACTAAACACAGATGTAGCCACACGGGTCTCCATTGTTTCCCATAAAGTTTTAAGTCATAATGTATTGACAGTTTTGAATGATTCACGGTGAGTTTCACTAGACTTATATCGACCAGGATATGAACCGTGATTACCTTTTGTATTGTTTTCGAGCTCCCGATATTCGATTTCATTATGTATTGTTTGTCCGCATTTTCGTTAGTCATAATTTGGTATTTCTCAGAAACGCGTAACTTTTCAGGATTGCCATAAAACAAACCTAACCTATCTATAGGATAACCTTACGAAAATCCTGAACAGTTAACGGTTTCAGAATTATGACTAATGATAATCTGACAGTCATTACATTATGGCTTTCAATAATTACGTCAAACAAAGGTATCTGTGTAGCCGCATATTCGCTATGATTCAAACACATAGCGAATGATTTTACTAACTAATCTTGTACTAATGAGTCCTTTTGTCTTATGACGTTCAGTCGTTCATCGGCGGCCGCTATCTCGTAATCAGCGACCTTGCGTGGCGCAACGCATTCCTCGATAATTAACTTATCTTTTACATTTGTTACCTTACTGTTAACAACGTAACACAGGTAGGGAGAAGATATGCTGCGAGCGTGTTTAGATTTAGAATAAGTACAGTTCTGTTTAAGGTTTAAGGGGCCCACTGATTACCAGTTCGCCGGACGATATCAGCCTGTCAGTTAGACGCAAAAGGTGACACTTCCGAACAACTGACAGTCTGATTTCGTCCGGCGGACTGGTAATCAGTGGGCCCCTTTAGCCTGCCTTTCCATTGAGGCAGAGATAAGAAGAAAAATATTATACATATAATGATCTGTTTTTTGCATAACCAGCATTTTCAAGGCACATATACATATCAGCTGGGGCTGGGTATGACCGAATTGACGACCTTGATTTTAGCCAGTACAATTACTGTGAAACCATGCGTCATTATTTTCACGGAGCGCAACTATTGTATGATGTTTACGGGCTATTTAGTACAGACAGCTGTACAAATACAATATACTGTAATATAATATACTATAATACATATAATATAATATACTGTAGACTGTAGTAGAGGAAACCCGATTGTTGACGTTGTTAGGCTTCGGAATGTGGATAGTGCGAGGCGGGTTTTATTGTACGGTTATTACTGAATACTATCAGGCTGTAAAATTAAAAAAAAAAAGTTTACACCTTTTAAGGTTCCATACTTCAAAAGGAAAAAAAAAATAGTTAAGAAATTATGAATTGTCTCCGAAACATATGGGTCTAAACTAAAAGATTGAATATTATGGAAATACTTATTTACTTTACCTACGGGAAAACCTATAAAAATCCTGCACTCAAGAGTGAGTCGTGATTTTTGAATTTGTCTCCCAGATATTGTAAGTATACATTGTGACCTTGACCTCGATAGGTGCGGTTGGAGTCGATCGGCGCCGAAGACATCGTAGACGGCAACCCGCGCCTCATCCTCGGCCTTGTGTGGACCATCATCCTGCGCTTTCAGATCCAGGAGATCGAGATCGATGTGGTCAGTACCTTCATCCCACCACTACCATGTAGATTACATACATACATATATTCACGCCTATTTCCCGGAGGGGTAGGCAGAGACCACGGATTACCATTTGCTACGATTTTGACATACCTCTTTCGCTTCCGTTACTTTCATAACATTCCTCATACACGCTCGCCGGTACAGAAGATTCACTTTAACAAAACGCGTCTATTACGACAGATATAACCGCTAGGTGGCGCAAGCGCGAGCAGGCGTCCGTTCCGTAGCGGTGCGCGGCAACTACTATGTCTATATAGACACCAAAATTGGTACAAGATATAGCGACGCGACGAAATCGTGGAGTGAGCCACGCCTGATGATACTCGTTCATAATTCAAAGATTTAGTAAGAGGCAAGCAATATTTTTATAAATAGAGGATAATACTTTAAATCTATTTACAGGACGAAGAAAATGAATCCTCCGAAAAGAAGTCAGCCAAGGACGCTCTCCTGCTGTGGTGTCAACGGAAGACGAGCGGCTACCATGGAGTCCACATCAGCAACTTCTCGGACTCCTGGCGCTCCGGGCTCGGGTTCAACGCCCTCATACACGCGCACAGGTGACCTTGACACTGTCGACCTTGACCTTTAGACTAGCGGCTACCATGGAGTCCACATCCACAATTTCTCGGACTCTTGGCGCTCTGGGCTCGGGTTCAATGCCCTTCACATAGGACCTTGACCTATTCATAAATAATATGACCTTGATTGACTTATACTTAACCTGACATTGACAAACAGGGATTGACAAACTTATTTGGGATTCGCAATGTTTAGATTATCACGTCTTAAATATTTGTTTTAACTTCATTGCACGAAACACGAGAGATGTATATAAGTACTATTTTTCAATTTAAGTATAAGCTAGAAATGTGCACAATGCACATGCTAACGAGCTCCCGAAAGAGAAAGAGACGACCTTATGTTTAACAACGAGTGTGACAAAGACGGATGATGGAATGAGACGATTAATCAAAAATAACAGATTTCTTCGTAGGATACAGAAATAAATTTGGAAGTATTTTTCGTGCTCCTCAAGTATGAGTATAACCGATAGGTTATACTATGGTTATATAATATCATTGTCTTACGGTAGATGTCGCTCGGGTCCCCTTGAACCATATGGTGGAAAGATTTGCTGGCTATGGATGAGGTCTTGGTGGGTCAGATGGCAGAGCGCTGGAGTGTCGATCCAGAGGCCGCGAGTTCAAGTCTCACCCAAGACAGTATTTTTTCCACTCTCAAATTTATATATATGTTGTAGGCCGGACCTGTTCCGCTGGGCGGAGCTCCCGGTGCAGGACCACGTGGAGACCCTCAACCACGCCTTCGAGGTCGCGCACAAGAACCTCGGCATCCCCAAGCTGCTCGACGCTGAGGGTAAGGGTCTCCCCATACTTATCGACGCGGATTCGGGGAAAGCCGATAGTAAACAGCATAAACAGGTAAGGTTCGGTTCGGCTCCGTTCGGCCGTCGACGGCCGACGCGTCGGCGTCTTTTTCGCTCTTATTGCGTGGACATAAAGTTTCATTTCTATTGGCATTGCCGATTCCGCGTCGATAAGTTTAGGGAGACCCTAAGTCGTTTGAGCCATTGTCAAAAGAGCTGACACAGATTGATGCCATGATACCAGAGTAGGCTAATAAAAAAAATATATTTCACTAAAGGTATTTATTTTAAGTGACATTGTATATTGTGATTGTGAGATAAAAAAATCATATCATTTCACTACATAGTCATTTTAAAGGGTATTATGCCCAAGTTATTTTATGGCAATCGGTATTTGTTTTACAAGGGGGCAAAGTTGTTGTTTAGGGCCACCCCAAATCTAGCGTCTTTCGAGCGTCGGCGTCTACAACTCTATGGCCGCTGCTCGACGCGACCACAAAATAGATACAGTACAGAAGTCAATCACATGTATGTACTTCACTTTTCATACTTACGCTCGGCGGTCGCTCTAGGGTTGTCAACTATGATTTATGCACAAAAAACTATCGTGATAGTGGCACTCGTATCTAGTAGTGGCCGGGGCGGGGTGCATATCTACCTACCTAACTGTTCTGTTTAACGTTAAAACGAACCATCGAAATACAAGCAGATACCTACTTACCTCTCTGAAACCACTGGTAGCTTAAAAAACGACAATTCACCGTTTTATGTTGAATTTAAACAACCGTCCACTGAACAGTTATAATAACTTTTTTTTTGTTTCTCCTTTATTGCACAAAAAAGCTCACAGACGCGTGTCTCAAGCGGTTGACACTCGCGCTCGCACTGGTCCCAACCGGTCCGAGATATCGTGTCCGTGAGCAGTGTCTATGTGTGCGTTGCTCGAGCGCACTTTGTATGTAGATTGATTTCTGTACTGTATCTATTTTGTGACGCGACGTCGACGCAACGTCGACGCAACTGCGCAGCGACGTCATTTTCCATAGCGCTAACCAGACGCCGACGCTCGAAAGACGCTAGATGTGGGGTGGCCCTTAACCGCTCGTGCTAATATTGATACCCGAGCAAGCGAAAGATTCCAAAATTGAACCACGGGCGTAGCGAGTGGTTCGAAAAATGGAATCTTGAGCGTTGCCAGGGTTTCAAAGCACGAGAGTTAAACAAAATTTGCCACCGAGTAAAATATAAAATTTTTCACCACACCAACCCGAAGCAAATATTAAATGTAAAATCAAACAAAATCAAATCCAAATGAATGTTATTAAATATTTATCATCCAAGATCATCATTTAAAAGTCAATTCTACCAGCAAACATAGGAAAACAACTCAAAATTTGCATTTGATTACTTTGCCTCACATGTGAATAAAATCCAACTTTGCTATCAGTTTTTGAAGTGCAAAGTAAGCCTTTCCGAGCTGGTGTGGTGAAAATAACTATTATCGACGGCTGTGGACCATGTATGTGTCCTGTTTCAGACGTGGACATCAACCGGCCGGACGAGAAGTCGGTGATGACGTACGTGGCGAGCTACTACCACACGTTCGCGCGCATGAAGAACGAGCAGAAGAGCGGACGCAGGATCGCCAACGTGAGTTTATATCACATTACATCGACTATAGTCTTTCGATTTGTAACTAGCCCGAACGGCTAATCCTTTGTCTATTGTTAAGTAAGTGTAGGTGCGGGGCCAGCTACAAATCGAAAGACTATACGAGGGGCGTTCAAAATATTCTCGGTATTGATATCTTACGACCTCTTCTAAAATTTCTTTCGTTACTGGCCGCTAAGGTTTATTCATTGACATTAAAAAAAAGTATAATTCGAACCGAGATAGTCTTTTGTTTTTCTGCAATTGCTGAACAAACATGAACATCATGTGCGAATTGACAATGTTAACTAAATTAGAACATCGATGCGTGATACAATTCTTGACAAAACAGGGTAAAAATCAAAAAACCATAAAAGAGGAAATGGATTGTGTTTACCGTGAGTCTGCTCCTTCTTTATCTACCATTCAAAAGTGGTCAAGCGAGTTTAAACGCGGAAGGGAGAGTATTGAAGATGACCCTAGACCTGGCCGGCCTGTAGTAGCTACTTCACAAGAAAATATTGATAAAGTGGAAAAACTTATATTGGAAGATGGTCGAGTGAAGGTAAAATCTATAGCACAAGTAACCAATCTCTCTATTGGTACCGTACAATGATATTATACATGACCATCTTAATATGTCAAAAGTAAGTGCAAGATGGGTTCCGCAAATGCTGACTCGGCTTCAAAAAGACATGCGTGTAGCTTGTTGTTCCGATTTTATTGACCTGTGCGGTGAAAATCCTGATGAGGTGCTGCAAAGAATAGTTACTGGAGATGAAACCTGGGTTCATCATTATGACCCAGAGAGTAAACAAGAGTCCATGCAGTGGCACATTAAGGGTTCAGCTCATCCCAAGAAGTTCAAGGTCATCCCTTCAGCTGGCAAGGTCATGGCCACGATATTTTGGGATTGTGAAGGAGTATTACTAATCGATTATAAAGAAAAAGGTGTAAATATCACAGGACAGTCATCACTACGCTAACATTCTACGTCAATTAAAGGATGTAATTAAAGAAAAGAGGCGAGGAAAGTTAACCAAAGGTATTCTGCTTCTGCATGACAACGCCCCCGTCCATACGGCTCATATTGCCAAGGCAGCTATTGTTGAATGTTGGTTTAAAACTGTTACTCACCCACCGTATAGTCCGGACTTAGCCCCCAGCGACTTCTTTTTGCTCCCCAATCTTAAAAAGGATCTGCGTGGAAATAAATTTTCTGACGATGAAGCATTGAAGGCGGCAGTGGAGGAGCATTTTTACACGAAAGATAAAAAATATTTTTACGAGGGATTAAAAAAAATAATTGATCGATCTTTTGTGTATGAACATAGGGGGGGAGTATATTGAAAAATAAAAGTATCAAACTTTTCGTACTTGTTTGTTTTCATTCTCATACCGAGAATATTTTGAACACCCCTCGTACTTAAAATTATAGTCAGATTGCCCTAATTGGTCTGACTGACACTATAAATGAACCTTTTGCCTATAACAATGTTTTATGTGCTTTTTCCGTATTATTAAAAAATCATAATATATTTTTTCGGTTCCTAGGACGTTACCTCTCTCTCTCTCTCACACTCTCTTCAGCCCTTCTCTAACCTCCGGGTGTAGGCCTCCTTCATGTTACGCCATTCATCACGGTTCTGTGCGCCCTGGAGCCACTTCTCCCCCGCAGTCCTTATCATGTCATCGTCCTAGGACGTTACGAAAGATTAAATCAACCTAATTTACTTCGGATATTTATACAGATTTGTATATTAATCCAGGGTAAAACAGATATTAGAACAGTTGTGAAACTGTTCAAAACATTTGCAAATTGGCATATAATCTGGGGTAAAAGATGTCATTAGGAATTGGGATCTTAGCCTTCGGAGAGACGTTGGCATGTTCTACCGTCTGTACAATGGGGAATGCTCGGAAGAACTTTTTGATTTGGTGCCATCGTCTCGTTTTTATCACCGCACCTCCCGCCAAAGGAGCAAAGTTCATCCCCACTTCTTAGATACATGGCACACCAAGAATAAGCGGGCATCTCGCTCGTTTCTTCCCAGAACGTGCAGAATGTGGAATGAGTTGCCTCCTGAGGTATTTCCTTTGCGCTACGACATGGGATTCTTCAAGAAGCGGGTATTTAGGGTTCTCAAGGGTCGGCAACGCTTAAGTGGCTCCTGTGATGTTGCTTATGTCCATGGGCGACGATGACCGCTTCCCATCAGGCGGCTCGTCTGCTGACTATTACATAAAAAAAAAGGATGACGATATAAATATTCATGTTCAGATTATCGGCCAACTGATGGACTGCGACGGTCGCAAGGCGGAGTACAGCCGCCTGGTCACCACCCTGCTCGAGTGGATCCGGCTCAAGATCGAGGAGCTGAACGGCCGGGAACTGCCCAACTCGCTGGACGGCATCCAGAGGCTGCTGCTGGCGTTCAAGCAGTACAGGACCGTGGAGAAACCCCCCAAGTAAGTACTGGAGTGGATCCGACTCAAGGTCGCCGGAAGTAAGCGCCGGATGCTCTGGCCCAGACACGGCCAGGTCTAACGTGAGTCATCCGTCACCCAGCTTAGTGTCCTCTAATTACTAAATGTAATGCCTGTAACTGTATTAAAGTTATCTGATCATCACACAACTGTATGGAAGACAACACATTCTGTATTTACCTGTTTAGAATGTATTTTGATTTGTTTGTACAGGTACAAGGAGCGCTCCGAGATCGAAGCCCTATACTTCGACATCAACACGATGAACAAGAGTCTGGTGGGAGAGGCGTGGGCGCCGCTGGAGGGGCAGCTGCCGCAAGACCTGGAGCGGGCCTGGCAGCGCCTCGAGCAGGTAACACACTGAGAGCGGGCAGTACTACACAACAAGAGTCTGGTGGGAGAGGCGTGGGCGCCGCTGGAGGGGCAGCTGCCGCAAGACCTGGAGCGGGCCTGGCAGCGCCTCGAGCAGGTAACACACTGAGAGCGGGCAGTACTACACAACAAGAGTCTGGTGGGAGAGGCGTGGGCGCCGCTGGAGGGGCAGCTGCCGCAAGACCTGGAGCGGGCCTGGCAGCGCCTCGAGCAGGTAACACACTGAGAGCGGGCAGTACTACACAACAAGAGTCTGGTGGGAGAGGCGTGGGCGCCGCTGGAGGGGCAGCTGCCGCAAGACCTGGAGCGGGCCTGGCAGCGCCTCGAGCAGGTAACACACTGAGAGCGGGCAGTACTACACAACAAGAGTCTGGTGGGAGAGGCGTGGGCGCCGCTGGAGGGGCAGCTGCCGCAAGACCTGGAGCGGGCCTGGCAGCGCCTCGAGCAGGTAACACACTGAGAGCGGGCAGTACTACACAACAAGAGTCTGGTGGGAGAGGCGTGGGCGCCGCTGGAGGGGCAGCTGCCGCAAGACCTGGAGCGGGCCTGGCAGCGCCTCGAGCAGGTAACACACTGAGAGCGGGCAGTACTACACAACAAGAGTCTGGTGGGAGAGGCGTGGGCGCCGCTGGAGGGGCAGCTGCCGCAAGACCTGGAGCGGGCCTGGCAGCGCCTCGAGCAGGTAACACACTGAGAGCGGGCAGTACTACACAACAAGAGTCTGGTGGGAGAGGTTGTTTAGTGTGGGGCTAGTTCGATGTGTGTAAGATTGTCCCCGGATATGTATTTATTAATTATTGTGTCCGCAGGCGGAGCACGCGCGCGAGATCGCGCTACGCACGGAGCTGCTGCGGCAGCAGAGGCTCGAGCAACTCAACTACAAGTTCAACACCAAGGTAAGATAAGTTAACATAAGGTAAGATAACATAACATAATATTTATTCATTTAAAACTGATGCTAATTTGATTGATGCAATGGTAATTATACAATTTATACTTAAATAGTACATTCATAGATTTAACTTAAAATAAGTAAAGGTCAAGTTACAAGGTACACACATTAAAGTGTTGCTCAAGTTTTACGACTTTTGACGTGACGTGATAACGTCTTATAAATCGATGAACACCGATAGCATGCACGAAAAATGTCACGTTGCGGACAGATCTCCATGGTAACGTTGTGGACAAATCTCCATGGTAACGTTGTGGACAGATCTCCATGGTAACATATAAAAGTATGCAATTTTTCATCAATGTTTTCTTATGACGTTATCACGCAAGATATTTTTTTTTAAACATAGTGAGGTACCATGTACATATACCTACATTTACTCAGATTTGAGAAATGCAATAGAGCGTGTGAATAAGCTAATCCCTGTTGAAAATTGTTTAAAATGTACATAATTGTATTTTAGTTTAGTTTTTAAATAAGAAGCATTTCGTCTGTGTTTGATTAGGATTCTTTACCTTTTTTGTATCTTTTAAGAAAAATTGATTTACTCTATACGGGACACCTGTAATTTGAACCCAACATTTTACTAACCTAAATATTTAGGTATATGATTCTGTGGCCCTAGTAAAAGAGAGTACAAGTCTCGCGCAGCTTAGGTGTACAAGGGCATAAGTGTACGCAACTTACACCCTTTTACAACTGCGCTGCCCGAGACTTGTACCCTTATCCACTATTGCCACAGGATTATAAAAGACCGACCGAAGCGACCCGCCCCGGCTTCGCACGGGTTAACAGATTATACATAAACCATCCTCTTAAATCACTATCTATTTAAAAAACCGCATCAAAATCCGTTGCGTAGTATTCAAGATCTAAGCATACATAGGGACAGACAGCACAAGCGACTTTGTTTTATACTATGTAGTGATTTTTTTTTTTTAATATTATAGGACATTTTTACACAAATTGACTAAGCCTCACAGTAAGCTCCAGAAGGCTTGTGTTGTGGGTACTCAGACAACGATAGATATAATATACAAATACTTAAATACATAGAAAACAACCATGACTCAGGAACAAATATCTGTGCTCATCGCACAAATAAATGCCCTTACTGGGATTCGAACCCAGGACCGCGGCTTCACAGGCAGGGTCACTACCCACTAGGCCAGACCGGTCGTCAAAAGTGATACTTATCTATATTGTATGTTATGTCGACAGTCGGTGCTCCGCAAGGGCTACCTGAAGGAGATGATCCAGGTGCTCTCGGACCCTCGCTACGGCTCCAACCTGGCGCAGGTGGACGCCACCGTCAAGAAACACGAGGCCATCTCCGCGGACATCCTCGCCAGGTACTAACACCAACCAGGGGATCCCCCACGCCAATGACCTTCGATCTGAATCCCTTACTTTTTAGGGTTCCGTAGCCAAATGGCAAAAAACGGAACCCTTATAGATTCGTCATGTCTGTCTGTCTGTCTGTCCGTCTGTCTGTCCGTCCGTATGTCACAGCCACTTTTCTCCGAAACTATAAGAACTATACCGTTGAAACTTGGTAAGTAGATGTATTCTGTGAACCGCATTAAGATATTCACACAAAAATAGAAAAAAAACAATAATTTTTGGGGTTCCCCATACTTCAAACTGAAACTCAAAATTTTTTTTTTCATCAAACCCATACGTGTGGGGTATCTATGGATAGGTCTTCAAAAATGATATTAAGGTTTCTAATATCATTTTTTTCTAAACTGAATAGTTTGCGCGAGAGACACTTCCAAAGTGGTAAAATGTGTGTCCCCCCCCCCTGTAACTTCTAAAATAAGAGAATGATAAAACTAAAAAAAATATACGATGTACATTACCATGTAAACTTCCACCGAAAATTGGTTTGAACGAGATCTAGTAAGTAGTTTTTTTTTAATACGTCATAAATCGCCTAAATACGGAACCCTTCATGGGCGAGTCCGACTCGCACTTGGCCGCTTTTTTATTTAATGTTTTTTGTAGCTTATCATATTAACAGCAACGGTTTTAAGCAATATAAAGTCTATTCTTTTATTCGGTAGACTGAAATGACAGTTAATAGTATGGAATGACATTTCATGTTCATACTATTAACTGTCATTTCAGTCTACCGAATAAAAAAATAGACTTTAGTATCCCATATTTATTTCAAAGTTCATAGTCTTCGAGATATTTGGCATCAGAGTTGAACAATTTTAGGCCATAAAACTGGTTTTCTGGCCATAACTCATGAATCTAGTATAACTGGATTGGGCATGAGTGGTGGGGATAACTGATAGAACGGGATAGTCTTATATATCTTTCAGTAGGACTAGCAGCGAAAGCGCTATTATTGTTTGTCATTGTCACAGTCTCACATCTTGTTTTATTCCCCACCGTAAATTGACCACCGTGATTGGTCGAATTCATTTGTTGCCCACCATAACAAATAAATTCGACCAATCATAGCGTCGCATTGCGAATTTATATGTTTTGTCCCTCACGGAGGCACGCTTAGACCACTTCTATAGGATGCTACCTTCTATGCCATAACTTTTGTGTTAATTAGTTTTAAATTAAAATCATCGACATGTTTTTCGAGACGTCAAAGACGAATCCAAATATGTAGATTTCGTATATTTAAGATCCTTCACAGCAAACTAGATACGATAATAGTGTTTTGAAAGACAATTATAAAAAAAATGATAAAAATATTAGCATTCATTTCTTTCAAAATCGGGTCGACACAAAAGGAGATAATAGATTGAAGAACTGATAGCCGTGTCTCTTATAATTCTATCTGTGGTGCAAAAGTAGGAGATACGATTCAAAACTTGTTAAAAATCGATGAAAACCGCAGGTAGCCCCTTAACTGTCTGGACTGTCTCTTAAATGGACCTGATGTCTTTTGTAATAAGGTCTACCGAAGGGCAGTTAACAGTGTGGGCGATGATACGCTTCACTATGTACATTGACATTTGATACAATTAGCGTACGGATGTAGAGCCCCTCCCCTCACTTCTTGAGTTCACGGTTTAAGTATTTTTATTTTTTACCCTATTTATTTTGAACACAGTTTTACACTGGTATACGTACATGATTTTCTGTCAATATAGTTGTCAAAAGTAACTGTCATTTGACCGCGTCCAGCGACATGTCTGCTCGTAACGAGCCCGACCGGGCATCTGAATCAAAGGAGATTTTTGACAGATATGACGAATGTATGGAAATTTTACGAAAGTTTACATTTACGATTGAATTTCTCTATTGCCTTTAATAGGAATTTTTTTATAACTTCAGCATCGTTTTTTTTATACAAATTATACTAAACGCTGACACGTTCATTTTCGGTACAACTTTGCATAAGTGTATTTTCAAGAGTGATTCATTGTATACATTCTTTGGGATATGGGATAATAATTACATTGATTTATTTTATTTTATTAAGACATGTGAACGCTAGCGAAGCGACTAAACGGTGACTGCCTTTTTCGCTGATTTTTCTCTACGCAGGAAGGCTGTTTTGTCAGTAAATGTTGTTACACTGTCTCTGCGACCCAAAGAGAATCCTGGACGTCCCACAACAATTAATGTCACTCCTCCCCAGCCTGTCTGAGCCATAAACAATCTCACGTTTGTCCAGGACCGAACGCTTCGAGGACCTGTCCGCCATGGCGGCCGAGCTGGTCCGCGAGAAGTACCACGGCGCGGACGGCGTGGCGCGCACCGAGCAGGCCGTGCTGGCGCGCTGGCAGGAGCTGCTGGCGCTGCTGGCGCGCCACCGCGCCTCGCTGGCGGCCTTGGCGCGCCTCATGTCGCTGCTGCGCGAGTGCGACACGGTGCGCGGCACGCTCGCAGACATGCAGGTGTGTGTGTAGATGTAGAGGTACCACGGCACCGAGCAGGCCGTGCTGGCGCTGCTGGCGCGCCACCGGGCCTCGCTGTGTGTGTTTGTTTAGTACAGTTTACCTGTGTTGTAGGCCGTGTTCCAGTCTGAAGAAGTGGGGCGGCACCTGGTGGACGTGGAGCGGCTGCTGCAGGCGCACGCGCTGCAGGAGCTGCAGCTGGGCGCGCTGCACGAGAGCCTGCGGCGGCTGGCGCGCCAGGGCGAGGGCGGGGGGCACCGCGAGCTGGCGGCGAGGCTGCAGGGGCTGCAGGACGGATACGACAGGTACAGACACTTGAAATAGGCAGAGTGCCGGGAGGGGAGTAGACACTAAACTCGGGTTGATGTATTATAGTTTATATCATGTCAGTTTACAAGTCACCACCAATCTCCCCAGTAATTCTAATGATCAACTATATATATTATTAAACTACGTGTCTTGAAGAGGAAATCCCTTATCGGATGGAGAGGTGTTTTATCTGTTTATTAATTCGCTAAGTATCCACTACGTGGTTTACGTGTACATATGTATACTACGAGACCTACGTGTAGATACGCGCATCTGCCTATCACACACTTACTTATAGCAGGACACAGAAGTAAGGCCGTCAGCACACGAGGCGTAGGCGTGAGCGGAGCGTATGAGATCTCTGTCGTCATTACGACAGGCGTTAGCGTGAAGAACTTGTATGCAAACAGGCCGACCACGGTTACGCGACGCTTGGTGCCCAGAACTCTACGCCGCTTGTAACATGCCACGCTTATGCAACGCTCACGCCTGCGCCTCGGGTGCTGAAGACCTAAGGCGCCATCTAGTGGACATTTAGTGTCTAATGCAAACTCAAGTACCGCATAACATGATCCATAGCAATAAGTCGTTTAATCCACAATACGAGCTTACGAGTAACGGGGTCGTCCAAAAATCGTGTGATCGTATTTGGCCTATTTGTACACACACATATATTTCGTGTAAATTACACCTGATATCTACTCTGACACCCACCTCCTCCATCGTGATAAGTCGTGATATTTTCCTTACCCCCACTGGGGTCATCTAAACGATCACATGATTTCTGGACAACCCCTAATGTAGGACTAGGAAGAGTCGTGATGAAAACCATAAAGTAACACTATGGTATTGTACAGTATTTGTTTGTGTTTTTTTCAATGTACTCATACCTATTGAATGATTGGTTTATGTGCAGTTTGGTGGCGGCCGCCAAGGACCGCAAGGCGAGATTAGAAGATGCCAGAAACCTCTACCAGTTCCTCGAAGACCACGACGAAGAAGAGGGTGTGTATATTTAACAACCATACATTTAACCTTTAATTCCCCCAATTTTTTAGAGAACCATAATATGTATATGTCTAACTCGGTCTAAAAACTGGGGAGAAAACCGCTAGACTTAAATGGGACTGCCCACCAAGTGGATAGAGGGACGTGACGTGGACGGGGCATTTTTACAAGCTTTTAACTTGCAATGTACCAATTTATGTAAATATGTAGTTAACCTTTTGGACGCCAATGACCGATATATCCGCACCGTAGGTTAACAACAACAATTAATCGGTCACAGACCACAGAGCAACATCGACCTACGTGCATATACATAAAGATCAACTTCAGTTTTGACACTTCAATGATGTGGCGTCTGAGTGACAGCTTTTGTATTTGACACGGCGTGGAAAAGGTTAACTATATTTGTACGGGTCAAATCTCGCAAGCTAAATTTGACCCACTTTCCGACTTCCAATGAAGCTGAAATTTTGCATCAATATGTAAGTCGGATGACAATGCAATATTATGGTACCATCGAGCCGATTTGATGATGGAGACATGAGGTGGCCATAGGAACTGTGTGATAAAACAACGCAACCTAATTATGTTTGGGGTTTTTAGTATTGCATCGGTGAGTATTAGTTGTCTGTGGAAAGAAAAGTACAGTCAGCGATAAAAGCTTGTACCAAAAATAAAATTTTGCCTAAAACTTATTGAAATTTAAGCAAAGCTCGGTCTCCCAGATATATATTTAGTAATTTTAATTTCCAACGGCCTCCAGGCTGGGTGACGGACAAGCAGCGCATCTGCCGCGCCGACGTGGCCGCTAAGGACCTGCGCGGGGTGCTCGCGCTGCGACAGAAGCACACCGCGCTGCTGACCGAGCTGCGCGCCCGCGACCACGTGTCGCAGCGACACCGCGCCAAGGGACAGAGGTGACTCATTACTATATACAACAACAACGGCCTCCAGGCTGGGTGACGGACAAGCAGCGCATCTGCCGCGCCGACGTGGCCGCTAAGGACCTGCGCGGGGTGCTCGCGCTGCGACAGAAGTACACCGCGCTGCTGACCGAGCTGCGCGCCCGCGACCACGTGTCGCAGCGACACCGCGCCAAGGGACAGAGGTGACTCATTACTATATACAACAACAACGGCCTCCAGGCTGGGTGACGGACAAGCAGCGCATCTGCCGCGCCGACGTGGCCGCTAAGGACCTGCGCGGGGTGCTCGCGCTGCGACAGAAGCACACCGCGCTGCTGACCGAGCTGCGCGCCCGCGACCACGTGTCGCAGCGACACCGCGCCAAGGGACAGAGGTGACTCATTACTATATACAACAACAACGGCCTCCAGGCTGGGTGACGGACAAGCAGCGCATCTGCCGCGCCGACGTGGCCGCTAAGGACCTGCGCGGGGTGCTCGCGCTGCGACAGAAGCACACCGCGCTGCTGACCGAGCTGCGCGCCCGCGACCACGTGTCGCAGCGACACCGCGCCAAGGGACAGAGGTGACTCATTACTATATACAACAACAACGGCCTCCAGGCTGGGTGACGGACAAGCAGCGCATCTGCCGCGCCGACGTGGCCGCTAAGGACCTGCGCGGGGTGCTCGCGCTGCGACAGAAGTACACCGCGCTGCTGACCGAGCTGCGCGCCCGCGACCACGTGTCGCAGCGACACCGCGCCAAGGGACAGAGGTGACTCATTACTATATACAACAACAACGGCCTCCAGGCTGGGTGACGGACAAGCAGCGCATCTGCCGCGCCGACGTGGCCGCTAAGGACCTGCGCGGGGTGCTCGCGCTGCGACAGAAGCACACCGCGCTGCTGACCGAGCTGCGCGCCCGCGACCACGTGTCGCAGCGACACCGCGCCAAGGGACAGAGGTGACTCATTACTATATACAACAACAACGGCCTCCAGGCTGGGTGACGGACAAGCAGCGCATCTGCCGCGCCGACGTGGCCGCTAAGGACCTGCGCGGGGTGCTCGCGCTGCGACAGAAGCACACCGCGCTGCTGACCGAGCTGCGCGCCCGCGACCACGTGTCGCAGCGACACCGCGCCAAGGGACAGAGGTGACTCATCATTACTAGTAGCGGTTCGCGTAAAAACGCTGCAAATGGTGTTAAAGCTATGAAAATCGGTACGATTGATCTTTAGACCATTTCAATCTGTTTGACCCGAAGCACCAAAAAACAAAAAAAGGAGAGGGCAATTTTGAAAATATTTACATTTAGTATTTTTATATTTACATTTATTTACCTATATATTTTTTTTATTTTATTTTACAAAAGTAGTCACTTTTGAAAGTTTAGATAAAAGTTGTAATTAAAACTAATTATGTAATCCGTTTATCTATTTTTTATTAAAGAGGATGATACACAGTTTTTTAAGATACAGGTGCGAAAAATACGAATTACCTATTCGCACGTGTATCGTACAACGTTTTACAGTACATGGCCCTTTCAATTTTCGACGTAGTTACTTAATGTGCTTATTATAGCACAGCGTGTCGTAATAGAGCACCAGATGTACTGTAAAATATAATAAAATGCAATATAATGATTGACAATATGTTTCGCAGCCTAATCGACGCGCAGCACCCGAAGAGCGCCGAGGTCGAGCGTCGCCTGGCGTCGCTCGCCCAGCAGTGGGCCACGCTGCGCGAGCTCGCCGACGCCAGGGAGAAACAACTAGAGGACGCGGCAGAGGCACATCAGGTATAGACACACTTGTGTATGTAGGTACACTATACACACACTTCACACTTTACTAATCGACGCGCAGCACCCGAAGAGCGCCGAGGTCGAGCGTCGCCTGGCGTCGCTCGCCCAGCAGTGGGCCACGCTGCGCGAGCTCGCCGACGCCAGGGAGAAACAACTAGAGGACGCGGCAGAGGCACATCAGGTATAGACACACTTGTGTATGTAGGTACACTATACACACACTTCACACTTTACTAATCGACGCGCAGCACCCGAAGAGCGCCGAGGTCGAGCGTCGCCTGGCGTCGCTCGCCCAGCAGTGGGCCACGCTGCGCGAGCTCGCCGACGCCAGGGAGAAACAACTAGAGGACGCGGCAGAGGCACATCAGGTATAGACACACTTGTGTATGTAGGTACACTATACACACACTTCACACTTTACTAATCGACGCGCAGCACCCGAAGAGCGCCGAGGTCGAGCGTCGCCTGGCGTCGCTCGCCCAGCAGTGGGCCACGCTGCGCGAGCTCGCCGACGCCAGGGAGAAACAACTAGAGGACGCGGCAGAGGCACATCAGGTATAGACACACTTGTGTATGTAGGTACACTATACACACACTTCACACTTTACTAATCGACGCGCAGCACCCGAAGAGCGCCGAGGTCGAGCGTCGCCTGGCGTCGCTCGCCCAGCAGTGGGCCACGCTGCGCGAGCTCGCCGACGCCAGGGAGAAACAACTAGAGGACGCGGCAGAGGCACATCAGGTATAGACACACTTGTGTATGTAGGTACACTATACACACACTTCACACTTTACTAATCGACGCGCAGCACCCGAAGAGCGCCGAGGTCGAGCGTCGCCTGGCGTCGCTCGCCCAGCAGTGGGCCACGCTGCGCGAGCTCGCCGACGCCAGGGAGAAACAACTAGAGGACGCGGCAGAGGCACATCAGGTATAGACACACTTGTGTATGTAGGTACACTATACACACACTTCACACTTTACTAATCGACGCGCAGCACCCGAAGAGCGCCGAGGTCGAGCGTCGCCTGGCGTCGCTCGCCCAGCAGTGGGCCACGCTGCGCGAGCTCGCCGACGCCAGGGAGAAACAACTAGAGGACGCGGCAGAGGCACATCAGGTATAGACACACTTGTGTATGTAGGTACACTATACACACACTTCACACTTTACTAATCGACGCGCAGCACCCGAAGAGCGCCGAGGTCGAGCGTCGCCTGGCGTCGCTCGCCCAGCAGTGGGCCACGCTGCGCGAGCTCGCCGACGCCAGGGAGAAACAACTAGAGGACGCGGCAGAGGCACATCAGGTATAGACACACTTGTGTATGTAGGTACACTATACACACACTTCACACTTTACTAATCGACGCGCAGCACCCGAAGAGCGCCGAGAGCAGTGGGCCAGGGAGAAAAAAACAGGAGGACGCCGCAGAGGCACATCCGTGTATCCTGTCAAAGAGAAAAGCGTGTATAGAGAGTTATGGTGAATTTTGTAGCCACTGTACATTTACTGCCATCTTTCGACAGAAGTTTAAAACTGTTAGAACGCCATTTGACTCAGATATGTGTCAATTTGAATAATTTTGAATAACTAAAAATAAAAAAATAAAAGATTTGTTAAATGTCAAAAATTAATACAAGGTTTCCTCAATACTGAACTGTTTTATGTTCCCAGTTCTACGGCGACGCGAACGAGTCTGAGTCGTGGATGAAGGAGAAGCGCCCCCTGGTGGCGAGTAGCGACTGCGGGCGCGACGCGCCGTCCGCCGCGGCGCTGCTCGCGCGGCACAAGGCTCTGCACGATGAGATCAGGGCCTACAGCGCCGAGCTCGACGCGCTCAGCGCGCATGCCGACCGGCTGAAGAGCGCTGGGATACTCACGTTACAAGTAAGTTTATCGCTGAATACTTGTAAATATACTACAAATATTCTCTTACACATAGGAATAAGTTAACCAGCATCTGACTGTTTGAATAGAAATCCGCTATCCCATACGCATACTAAACTCTATTATTTTTTTATTATTAAAAACTTGCAATGTACCTAATGTATGTTTGTACGGGTCAAATCTTGCAAGTTAAATTTGACCCACTTCCCAACTTACAAGGAAGCTGAAAATTTGCATACATACATAGGTATGTAAGTCGGGTGACAATGCAATATCATGGTACCATCGAGCTGATCTGATGATGGAGGCAGGAGGTGGCCATAGGAACTCTGTGATAAAACAACGCAACCTAATTGCGTTTGAGGTTTTTAGAATTTTTGTTGATGAGTATTAGTTGCCTGTGGATAGAAAAGTACAGTCAGCGATAAAAGCTTGTACCAAAAATGTCATTTTTGCCAAAAACTTATCGTTTTTTAAACAGCTCCCAACAGAGGTGGAAGCGGCCCCGGCCCTGGAGGAGGAAGAATGGGTGAACGAGTCCCGCCTCGTGCCGACGGAGGTGTGGGAGGAGGAGGAGGTGGAGCGGCTAGAACACCGCACCGTCACCGAGGAGCGCTCTGTCCCACAGGTATACAGGGTGTTATACAGCTCCCTACAGAGGGGGAGGCAGCCCCGGCCCTGGAGGAGGAAGAATGGGTGAACGAGTCCCGCCTCGTGCCGACGGAGGTGTGGGAGGAGGAGGTGGAGCGGCTAGAACACCGCACCGTCACCGAGGAGCGCTCTGTCCCACAGGTATACAGGGTGTTATACAGCTCCCTACAGAGGGGGAGGCAGCCCCGGCCCTGGAGGAGGAAGAATGGGTGAACGAGTCCCGCCTCGTGCCGACGGAGGTGTGGGAGGAGGAGGAGGTGGAGCGGCTAGAACACCGCACCGTCACCGAGGAGCGCTCTGTCCCACAGGTATACAGGGTGTTATACAGCTCCCTACAGAGGGGGAGGCAGCCCCGGCCCTGGAGGAGGAAGAATGGGTGAACGAGTCCCGCCTCGTGCCGACGGAGGTGTGGGAGGAGGAGGAGGTGGAGCGGCTAGAACACCGCACCGTCACCGAGGAGCGCTCTGTCCCACAGGTATACAGGGTGTTATACAGCTCCCTACAGAGGGGGAGGCAGCCCCGGCCCTGGAGCAGGAAGAATGGGTGAACGAGTCCCGCCTCGTGCCGACGGAGGTGTGGGAGGAGGAGGAGGTGGAGCGGCTAGAACACCGCACCGTCACCGAGGAGCGCTCTGTCCCACAGGTATACAGGGTGTTATACAGCTCCCTACAGAGGGGGAGGCAGCCCCGGCCCTGGAGCAGGAAGAATGGGTGAACGAGTCCCGCCTCGTGCCGACGGAGGTGTGGGAGGAGGAGGAGGTGGAGCGGCTAGAACACCGCACCGTCACCGAGGAGCGCTCTGTCCCACAGGTATACAGGGTGTTATACAGCTCCCTACAGAGGGGGAGGCAGCCCCGGCCCTGGAGCAGGAAGAATGGGTGAACGAGTCCCGCCTCGTGCCGACGGAGGTGTGGGAGGAGGAGGAGGTGGAGCGGCTAGAACACCGCACCGTCACCGAGGAGCGCTCTGTCCCACAGGTATACAGGGTGTTATACAGCTCCCTACAGAGGGGGAGGCAGCCCCGGCCCTGGAGGAGGAAGAATGGGTGAACGAGTCCCGCCTCGTGCCGACGGAGGTGTGGGAGGAGGAGGAGGTGGAGCGGCTAGAACACCGCACCGTCACCGAGGAGCGCTCTGTCCCACAGGTATACAGGGTGTTATACAGCTCCCTACAGAGGGGGAGGCAGCCCCGGCCCTGGAGCAGGAAGAATGGGTGAACGAGTCCCGCCTCGTGCCGACGGAGGTGTGGGAGGAGGAGGAGGTGGAGCGGCTAGAACACCGCACCGTCACCGAGGAGCGCTCTGTCCCACAGGTATACAGGGTGTTATACAGCTCCCTACAGAGGGGGAGGCAGCCCCGGCCCTGGAGCAGGAAGAATGGGTGAACGAGTCCCGCCTCGTGCCGACGGAGGTGTGGGAGGAGGAGGAGGTGGAGCGGCTAGAACACCGCACCGTCACCGAGGAGCGCTCTGTCCCACAGGTATACAGGGTGTTATACAGCTCCCTACAGAGGGGGAGGCAGCCCCGGCCCTGGAGCAGGAAGAATGGGTGAACGAGTCCCGCCTCGTGCCGACGGAGGTGTGGGAGGAGGAGGAGGTGGAGCGGCTAGAACACCGCACCGTCACCGAGGAGCGCTCTGTCCCACAGGTATACAGGGTGTTATACAGCTCCCTACAGAGGGGGAGGCAGCCCCGGCCCTGGAGCAGGAAGAATGGGTGAACGAGTCCCGCCTCGTGCCGACGGAGGTGTGGGAGGAGGAGGAGGTGGAGCGGCTAGAACACCGCACCGTCACCGAGGAGCGCTCTGTCCCACAGGTATACAGGGTGTTATACAGCTCCCTACAGAGGTGGAGGCAGCCCCGGCCCTGGGGGAGGAAGAATGGGTGAACGAGTCCCGCCTCGTGCCGACGGAGGTGTGGGAGGAGGAGGAGGTGGAGCGGCTAGAACACCGCACCGTCACCGAGGAGCGCTCTGTCCCACAGGTATACAGGGTGTTATACAGCTCCCTACAGAGGGGGAGGCAGCCCCGGCCCTGGGGGAGGAAGAATGGGTGAACGAGTCCCGCCTCGTGCCGACGGAGGTGTGGGAGGAGGAGGAGGTGGAGCGGCTAGAACACCGCACCGTCACCGAGGAGCGCTCTGTCCCACAGGTATACAGGGTGTTATACAGCTCCCTACAGAGGGGGAGGCAGCCCCGGCCCTGGAGGAGGAAGAATGGGTGAACGAGTCCCGCCTCGTGCCGACGGAGGTGTGGGAGGAGGAGGAGGTGGAGCGGCTAGAACACCGCACCGTCACCGAGGAGCGCTCTGTCCCACAGGTATACAGGGTGTTATACAGCTCCCTACAGAGGGGGAGGCAGCCCCGGCCCTGGGGGAGGAAGAATGGGTGAACGAGTCCCGCCTCGTGCCGACGGAGGTGTGGGAGGAGGAGGAGGTGGAGCGGCTAGAACACCGCACCGTCACCGAGGAGCGCTCTGTCCCACAGGTATACAGGGTGTTATACAGCTCCCTACAGAGGGGGAGGCAGCCCCGGCCCTGGGGGAGGAAGAATGGGTGAACGAGTCCCGCCTCGTGCCGACGGAGGTGTGGGAGGAGGAGGAGGTGGAGCGGCTAGAACACCGCACCGTCACCGAGGAGCGCTCTGTCCCACAGGTATACAGGGTGTTATACAGCTCCCTACAGAGGGGGAGGCAGCCCCGGCCCTGGAGCAGGAAGAATGGGTGAACGAGTCCCGCCTCGTGCCGACGGAGGTGTGGGAGGAGGAGGAGGTGGAGCGGCTAGAACACCGCACCGTCACCGAGGAGCGCTCTGTCCCACAGGTATACAGGGTGTTATACAGCTCCCTACAGAGGGGGAGGCAGCCCCGGCCCTGGAGGAGGAAGAATGGGTGAACGAGTCCCGCCTCGTGCCGACGGAGGTGTGGGAGGAGGAGGAGGTGGAGCGGCTAGAACACCGCACCGTCACCGAGGAGCGCTCTGTCCCACAGGTATACAGGGTGTTATACAGCTCCCCACAGAGGGGGAGGCAGCCCCGGCCCTGGAGGAGGAAGAATGGGTGAACGAGTCCCGCGTGATACACGATGCTTGTTAGGGTTCCGCACCCGAAGGGTAAAAACGGGACCCTATTACTAAGACTCCGCTGTGCGTCCGTGTGTCCGTCTGTCTGTCACCAGGCTGTAACTCATAAACCGTGATCGCTCAGTTGAAATTTTCATAGATGATGTATTTCTGTTGCCGTTATAACAACAAATATTAAAAACAAAATAAAATAAATATTTTGCCGTTTTTTGCGTAATGTTACGGAACCCTTCGTGCGCGACTTCGACTCGCACTTGGCCGGTTTTAATTGTTTTATTACCAACATTTGTAATTCTTTTCCATTTTATTCTTGCAGTGATCAATTACTATGTTTAATTCATTCACAGGTGAAAGCGCTATACGCGTTCACCGGACAAGGCATATCGATGGCGAAGGGCGAAGTGATGTTTCTGATCAACAAGACCAACCCGGACTGGTGGTCGGTCAGGAAGGCTGACCGCTCCGATGGCTTCGTGCCAGCCAACTATGTCAGAGAGATCGAGCCGAGAGTCGTGCCGGTGAGTGTCTTAGCTAATCTTCATTTGATCAACAAGACCAACCCGGACTGGTGATCGGTCAGGAAGGCTGACCGCTCCGATGGCTTTGTGCCCGCCAACTATGTTAGAGAGATCGAACCGAGAGTCGTGCCGGTGAGTGTCTTAGCTGAGTCCTTCATTTGATCAACAAGACCAACCCGGGACTGGTGGTCGGTCAGGAAGGCTGACCGCTCTGATGGCTTCGTGCGCGCCAACTATGTTAGAGAGATCGAACCGAGAGTAGTACCGGTAAGTTATATTTATATACAGGGTGAATTTTATTTTTGGGTCAGTGAGGGTAGCTACCGGATCCCGTGCTGCTACGAGAAAACGTTCTTAGAAGATCTGCCCTCGATTTCAAATTAATGAAGATTGGCTATTACAGATTTCGGAAAAAACATACAGGGTGCGAGAAAAAGGTCATTTTTGACAAACTTTTTTTGATGCCAATCGATTCCATTCCTATTGGGGATCAAAAGCTTGTATGGAACCAAAAAAAAACCGGCTAGAAAAGCCGCAAACCGAGTGAGCGCTGTGATCGTTTCGGCTTCCCCCACCACCAGCTTTGGAGCGAATAGAATAAAAGTACTCTTTCAGCAGCAGTTATTATAGATATAAATGATTAGAATAGAGTCCTCCCTTTAGGTGCAAGTGCGTCGTCCGGAGAAGGTGCGCACGGTGCAGCGCGTGAAGAAGACGGTGCTGGTGAAGCAGGTGGTGCCGGTGCGGCGCGCGCGCGCCGCCGCCCGCCGCGCGCCGCGCGCGCAGCCTGCGCCCGCGCAGCCGCCGCGCGCCGTCGGGGACAGGATGGCGGACATCAAGCGGGACTATGGTAAGTCCTACTATAACTATAGCTGGTCAACCAAATCTTGTCAGTAAAAAAAGGCGCGAAATTCAAATTTTCTATGGGACGATAACCCTTCGCGCCTACATTTTTCAAATTTGCCGCCTTTTTCTACTGTCAAGATCTGGTTGACCAAGTATAATTAAGTTATCATCTATTTATGTACCTATGATGAACGAATAAAGAATTGAATTGAATCGAATCGAACTAGGACCGATGCTTAGTTATGAAAAATAACAATTTATTAATTAAAAATAAATCACAGCGTTCCTATGGCCACCTCCTGTCTCCATCATCAGATCGGCTCCATGGTACCATAATATTGCATTGTCACCCGACCTACACACGTATGCAAATTTTCATCTTCATTGGAAACCAGGAAGTGGATCAAAATTAACTTGCAATATTTGACCCGTACAAAGATACATACAATGCAAGTAAAAGCTTCTATATAATGTGGTTTATTTTTCTGGCAGACGAGCTGCTGACCCTCTCGGCGGCGCGGCGCGCCCAGCTCGAGGACGCGATCAAGCTGTACAGCTTCTTCGCCGAGTGCGACGACTTCGACAAGTGGATCAAGGACAAGGAAAAGATGCTGCGAGCCGACGATGGCGAGGAGAGCGTCGACACCGCCAAGAGGAAGTACGAGGTGGGTACACTCATACCACTCAGAAACTTCTCTGTACTGACACCGATACTGCAGGTTTTCGTGGTAGCTTCCGATATGCAGCTACCAAATGTTGGAATAATTTGCCGCCACCCATTATTATAGTTCGTTTTTTTAATAGACAATAAACATTGTATTGCCGATAACTACGAGTGCAAAGTCTAGGCAGTTGAAATTTTCACAGATAATTTCTGTTGCCGCTATAACAACAAATACTAAAAACAGAATATAATAAATATTTTAGTGGGGCTCCCATACAACAAACGTAATATTTTGCCGTTTTTTGCGTAATGGCACGGAACCGTTCGTGCGCGAGTCCTACTCGCACTTGGCCGGTTTTTCATACTAATTGTAACCGTTATTGCAGAAATTCGTGACCGACCTCTCGGCCGCCTCGAAACGGCTGGAGCAGATCGAGGCGGCTGCCGAGGAGCTGGTGGCCACGGCGCACGGGCAGGCCGGCAAGGCCGCGGCCCGCAGGCAGCAGCTCAGGCAGCAGTGGGACAGGCTGCTCAGGCTCAAACAGCAGAAGGAGAAGAGTCTAGAAGGCGCGTCTAGGTAAATAAAAGAAAGGCTATAAGTTCTATGTCCTTAAAAAATATAAAAATGATAATTTTGATTCGATAAACTAACAAGAATAAGCGACGTACCATAAAGGTGTTTTATATACTCCGCTCCGGCCTTATCACTAAAAAGCTATCTCTTCCAGACAACACAAGCACAATCTGCCTCGAAATCTAGAGAACAGTCCTGAAACTTTGTATTATTTTCTGTAACAAGATGTGTTTCTTCCGCAATGATATCTAGGACTTTTTTGTGTAGAATTTAATAAGCTTTAATGTTGCCTTACACCATATTTTCATAGAGAACGTAGATTTAGAGTAAAACGCAAATTTCTCCAGGATGACACACATTTTCCAAGATGGCTGCGATTCCTCGACGTCCCCAAATGTCAAATAGTGTGGACATGAAAAAGAGACCTTTAATTAACATAGGTACATACCAAGTTTCAGGACTGGTCTCGAGATTTCGAGGTTAGACCATAGAGAAAAAAAATACATAGATTGCTCACTCTATACATCAGTTTTAGTACCAAAAAACTATTAGCATCTAGCATCGAGTAGCGGAACTATCAGTACTGCTACTTGACAATGACACTGAAATTAATAGTCTAACTGATGAGCACTCCTGTCTTACTATATTTCTCTATGGTTAGACCTGATCCGATTGTGCTAGTTTGGGACAAAGGTGATATAATATTGTCCTGTACTGTAGTAGTTGTAAACTTGCAGCGTGGAGCTGTTCAGCCGCACCTGCGACGAGGCGCTGGACTGGATGGGGGAGAAGGAGCAGCAGCTGGCCGCCGGCGGAGCCCCGGCCGCCGACCTGCGCACCGTGCAGGCGCTGCAGCGCCGCCACGCGCAGCTAGAGCGGGAGCTCGAACCGCTGAGGGAGAAAGTGCATACTGTCAGCCTGCTCGCCGACGAGTAAGTATAGCCCTTGCTACACGGTCGCCGACAAGCCTTCTAACCGTCTGACCTTGGTCCGTCCTTGGTCAGTTTTGGTCAAATTTTGTTGGAAACGACTGTCTACACGGTCCGTCCAGACCGAGGCCACGCGGTCTGAGGGGCTTGTCGGCGACCGTGTAGCGAGGGCTTAACTTATCTTTTTTTTATGATATAGGAGGCAAACGAGCAGACAGAGCAGGTGATCTGATGGTAAGCGATTACCGCCGCCCATGGACACCCGCAAAACCAGAAAGGTTGCAAGCGCGTTGCCGGCCTTTAAGATGGGAGTACGCTCTTTTCTTGAAGGTCGCATCGGTCCGGAAATACCGCAGGCGACAGTTCATTCCACAGTTTGGCTGTGCGAGGCAGGAAGTTATCTTTTTTTGACGTTGTGAAAATGCGTTTACGCATTCCTCCTGGACTGGTTGAACCAGGCGATCTAGCACAACTTGCGTTCTCGCGCGTGAGTCCATACATGAAGTCGCGCCAGATGTATGGAGTCGCGCGCGAGAACGCAACTTATGCTAGACCGCCAGGAGGGATGACGGATTAACCAGTGGTAGGGCTACCCTACCGTCTACAACCACCAACGAAGGACTCTGCCTTGTAGCGGAGCGCTATCAACATTAGACCGCGTGGTGAGTATTTTGAAAAATAGCACATATAAGGTAAACGTACTGTAGTTCGTTTTTTTAGCATTAGAAAAAAGGTAAACAATCTTAATTCGTAACGTGTCTTTTTAGGTATTTAAAAACACTTTTTACACAAAAATAAGTTACGGCAAATATGTAACAATTATGAATCATATACGATTATTTACATTATTTTGCTTACATAAGTAATAGTTACTGATTTTAAAAAACCGTTTTTACATAACCTTTTAAATACAAGGCACGAACTTGTTGTACAACTTTTACACGTCTTACACTTTAAACAAAACAGTTTGTAAGTGAGATGTAAAGGACGACTCGCGTTAGAACGGACCGTGTCCGGGCCGGAGCTTCCGGAGCTTCGTTTTCTATGGAAAGCATCACGTGGTCACCGTCATCTGTCATAGGAAAGTAAGCGCCGGAAGCTCCGGCCCGGACACGGCCCGGTCTAACGTGAGTCATCCTTAATGATGTTTCTTTTCGCCCAGCCTGCTTTCGTGGTTGCGAAGACACAGGTACTTGTTCATATATTTAAATAGTGTACCTGCTAGGCATTGAAAGTCACATAGTGTTGTAAGTACATATTTTATAACCAAGAATATGCCAAGAATGCGCCGATTTTAAAACATTTACCTGTTTGTATTATTTTGATTACCTTTATTTAAAACATGTCGTTCTATAGTGTATCTAAGCCAAGTTTGCAAAGACTTATAAAGCGAAAAAGCGTCAAAGTAGATTAAAAAAATACGGTGTGAATATTAAAATGTTGCCGCCAAGTGTGTGCAAACTTAGATGTAGTCGAACGCCATTAAGCGGGATTTACATTACGAAATTAGTGGCGTGAAATTAATTTCGTGACATTAGTTTTACCAACAGTTTCACGTGTAATTTAATATATTCGTTATGAGTGCATTAATTTCATGAATGCAAATCAATTTCGAGTCTTGTGCGATTTTTTTGTGAAATTAGTGTCATGCAAATAATTTCTCAGTGTAAATGGGACGTGAAAAACTAGTGTCGCGAAAGTGCCTGCGCTGTGCGGACATGTAGCTTCGATGCTGATGGGGCCATGGTCGCTGCGATACTGTGAATTTTCACGAAATTACTGAATATATCGAAATTACTTTCGTGAATTTATATCGATCGGGATATGAACCGTGATTACCAACCGTGATTAGCGACCGCAGCCGACGCGCACGTATGAGGCTACAGACCGAGCGCGGTCTACATGACTTTGACACCCGCCCGCTATCTTCAGTTACCCGTGAACAAGATGCATGTAACTGCGTCGAAATATCGGGAGCTCGAATACAATACTAAAGGTAATCACGGTTCATATCCTGGTCGATATAAGTCTAGTGAAACTCACCATGAATCATTCAACACTGTTATGATACTTTCGTGAAACTGATTTCAACATGCATGACACTTTTCCCTCAGCGTGAAGTCCCAGTACCCCAGCGAGCGCGCCAACGTGGAAGCGAGACAGCGCGAGATCCACGGCGTGTGGGAGCGGTGCCGCGCCGCCGCCGCCGAGCGCCGCGCCCGCCTCGAGAGCGCCGTCGGGCACCAGATCTTCGGCCGCAGCGCCGCCATGCTCGACGACTGGATACAGGTACAGTACAGACTCTAAACGACCCCTAAATTATACCATAGAGAAATATAAGTGAAGAAAGAGCGGTAACCAGGGATCGGATCCGGTTTTATGCAAAAACTTCGAAATAACCACATTTTTCGAATTATTTTATACTCGAAATGTAGGACTCAGTTGTGTGTTAAGGTAACGACTTCGTATTATTAGATTGAATAGAATAGAAGAAATTTATTCAGGAAACGCTTAAATTTAGGTATTACATGAGACAACAGAACTAATTTATTATTAAGCGTCACTGAAAAGGTCTCCACTCAGCGTAATGTCAAGATACCATCTAAGGATCTCGACGCTGGTCTTCCGTGGAAACCCTTCCGAGAGAGCGCAACTACACGCTAAGGTACAAATTTTATATAAGTGCAAAAGTTGCAAGTAAATTTAATAAGGCTATAATATAATTATTATTCAATTAAAAACTAAAATAACAAACTACGGTACCTAAACAGTCATTAATCTGGTTTATCTGGCTTACAAGGTGAAATGAATTATTTAGCAGGCGTTTGTTCTAGTAGGGATATATGGCACAGGAGTATACCCATAACTATATTTTTTGTAAGGTTAAAATGTGTTTTTTAAATTTACATTTAAATGAACCGATTGATGGCAAGTTCCTTATAGGTGGAGGTATATTGTTCCAGCACTTCGTGCCAGAGTATTTAAAACTGCCACGAAATGCTGCGGTGCAGTGTCTAGGGCAAAGAAGACGTATGGCTCCCCTAATATGGCGTTGTGAAAAAGTTAACTTTTCATAGAGGTAGAGGGGCGTCATGGATTTTATAATGCCAAAGAGCATGCAAGCAAAATGCAGCGACCGCCGCGATTCCATATTCATTAACCCGCTATTATTTAAATAAGGAGTTACATGGGTTCGAGGTGGGATATTAAAACATTGCCCAATTAGAAATGAAGTAATTAGCAAATAACGAAAAAATATCGTTTTCGTTCCCAAATAAAACCGGTATCCGATCCCTGGTGGTAACTCCATACATCAGTTTTCTTACCAAAATGCGAGTTATTTCATAGTCGACATCCAGCGTCAAGTAGCGGACATTATCAGTACTGCTAGTTGACAATAGATGTCGCGGCAAACCAAAACTCTAACGCTCAACAATTTTCAGTTAATATTATAACCGGATTCACCGGAACTCTATTTTCAACTCCTTCCGCTTTAATATTAGTTGTAAATTGAGTCGCGACTCACTAGACATTTAGTATCAAGTAGCAGTACTTATAATTCCGCTATTCGATGCTACGAAAATATCAGTCTTTTTGGTACCAAAACTGATGTATGGAGTGAACACTCTATTCTTACTATACTTCTCTATGGTCTAATGAAACTTACCGTGAATCATTCAAAACTGTTATTATTTCTCTATGTATTTAGTAAAGCAGTGGTGGCCGAGTGGATATGACGCCCGACTCTTAATCCGGAGGTCGCGGGTTCAAATCCTGGCTCGTACCAATGAGTTTTTCGGAACTTATGTACGAAATATCATTTGATATTTACCACTAGCTTTTCGATGAAGGAAAACATCGTGAGAAAACCTGCATACATCTGCGAAGAAATTCAAAGGTGTATGTGAAGTCCCCAATCCGCATTGGGCTGGCGTAAGGACTATAGCCCAATCCCTCTCGCGCATGAGAGGAGGCCTGTGCCCAGCAGTGGGACGTATATAGGCTCAAATTATTATTAATTATTCTTATTTAGTAATAAAGATAAAGATAAGATAAGATAAAAGATAGTTAATAGTAGGCATAATTACAATGCGCTTATGAACGTCAAATAAAGCTAGGTAGACCGGCTCCAACCCTACACCTCTGCCCCGAGAAGATTTAAATCCCCCCTCAATTGGAGGAGGGTATCCCATTATGGGACCGGCAACAAACTCGGCGGGACACATCTTTTCAAAAATAATTACATC